>NW_022437029.1:4891682-5039750 GCF_009761245.1 Sapajus apella | reverse complement strand
AAAAAAAAAAAAAAAAAAAAAAAAAAAAAAAAAAAAAAAAGCCCCCAGATAAAGATACATGTTGTGGATTATTAAAGACTGATATGTAATAGATGTATATATTTTCTGGATACACGTGATATTTTGATACACCTGTATATTGTGTAAAGATCAAATCAGTATAATTGGGATACCTATTGCCTTAAACATGTATCTTTATCTGGGGGCAGCCAAATTATTCTCTTCTGGGTATTTGAAAATATAAAATAGATTCTCGTTAACTATAGTCACTCTGCTGATTGATCGAAGCCTAGGTCTCATTTCTTCTGATGGTCTGTTTGAACCCACTGATCAACTTCTCTCCATCCCCTTCTTTGCTTTGCTGAATTATTGCTCCTGCACTGGAATTCCTCAGCATGCTTCCTGAATGCCATCTCCTGCAGGGATCCACACTTTAGTGACTCTGTACTCTACTTTTACTTTAGATTTCGGGTTGTTTATGTTGCTAAGGAAACATGTCAATTTATGATTTTAAAAATATTGTTTGTGAAAATCCAATTCTTTTCGCAGTTTTGAATGGAAGGATTATGCCTCTAAGTAATGTCTATGGAGGAAGAGCCCTTGGGAATTGACTTCAAAAGCTCATGAATTTGCTCTTTATTATGTTTTGTAATAAAACACTTATATATTCTCCTTGTAATCACTTTTTGATTATCTCAACAGTACATTGTCAGATGTCTTCCTCTGAATAGGTGATGCTGTATTGTATGTGCCATGTTGAAATGTAGAGGTTTCTGCAGCATTTGACAAAGGACCATCTGCCTAAAGCTGCAGTTCTCAGCATGGACGAGCAGAAGGCTCAGTAGGGAAGCTTGTTATACATCTAAAGCTCTGATCTCATCGGATTCCCTAGAGGCCTAGGAACATGGATCTCAAGTGCCCCAAGGGATTCTGATGTGTTTGAAAACACGCCTTTAGGAGTACCAGCAATAGCAGTCACTCAAAAAACATTGACATAACCAGGAGGTCAGGGTGTGAGTGCCATGGAAAATATGGCTGTAGTTGGGGCCTTGCAGTATGAGAGGCTAGCCCAGAGTTGAAATTGAGGATTCCTCAGTTCTCTAACAGAAGCGCTGATGATCAGGCCAATGAACTTCATGGAATAGCTCCATCCTTCTGCATGATGAACTTAAGCATCACCCATACCCACTTACAAGAAGAGCCATCATCCGACAACTTTGAATAAAGCCAATATTCTAAAGTGCAGTATGAATGAGGCTTAGACAGCACCCAATAGAGAGACCCCTTTGATTTGTCACCTCTCTGTTTCTGCTTTATATTTATTTAGACATCCATATCCCTACGTCATTCCAACAATATTTTGGGGAAAGTTTTAATGTGGCATCTTCATAATACTGTATGCATAGTATGCATTTTCTCCAGGGAGAGAGTCAGTTGCTTTCATCAGACTCTCAAAGAGGTTCAGAATCACAACAGAGTTATGAAGGTCAGATTTTAGGGCACTGAGAGGACAGTTGAGCATTCTCCCTAAACTCCCCTGATCCTCAATGCAGTACTGGTTGATACTGGGGCATCAGAGAGGTGGAAGACACAGTGGTATCTGTTTCTGGTGTGTGCAGCACTGCGTGGGATGATGGCTGAGCTCACTCTTCCTCTAAAGGGTGGGCACAGGTGGTTGGAGAAGCTGACCTGCCCTCAGATGCCTTATAGGCAGGAATGAACCAAAACCCACAAAGCAATTCCATAAGTGAATAACTTAGTGAGGCTTGGGGTGCGTAAGGACTGAGCAGGCTAAGGATGGAATGCTGATCTTCGAACTATAGGGTCAGAGGGAGGTCATGAGATAGGAGAGAAAATGGCCTAGCAGAGTTGGCAGCTCAATTTTCAACTTGGATAAATTCTTTCATCCTACTTTATTGTAAGGGAAATTATTCAAAAGCAGTTTATGACAATGCTGAAGAAATCATTTCAAATAAAATTCATACCCTTTATTCAGACTAGGAGCCTTTATGCCTCCCCTTGCCCAGAGGGTACAGCAGCATGAGCCACGCAGGGAGGAATGTCACACTCGCTTTCTGCCATGCCGCCTTTCGTCCTCCTTCCCATCCTGTAATTGGTGCTTTTTTTTATTATTTATTTTTTGAGATGCAGTTTCGCTCTTTGATGCCCAGGCTAGAGTGCAGTGGTGCGATCTCGGTTCACTGCAACCTCCACCCGCTGTGCTCAAGCAATTCTTCCACTTCAGTCTTCTGAGTAGCTGGAACGACAGGCACCCGCCACCACACCAGGCTAATTTTTGTATTTTCGGTAGAGATGGGGGTTTCACCATGTTGGCCAGGCTCGAATTACTGACCTCAAGTGATCCAATGTGCCCAGCCCTGTAACTGGTTCTTCTAAAGGAAAGTCCGTGCTCCTCATTTTCCTCATTGGCAATGGCACTGAGATTTCTGTTATAACCAACTGTTGTTATGGAATAGGCAGGGTAACCCAAACAGGGTATGATTTTACTTTAAGAAGGAACAATTACATGGACAAGGGTTGTAGAGGTATATGTGATGTTAAATAACTCATGGATAATAGTCTTATTATACGTTGCTATGCAGGATTTGTAAATAGATGACCCCAAGAGTCATACATTTGGGTAATATATTAAATCCTAACCCTTTCCTGATGCCATTGTTCACAGAATTACAGATGAAAATTAGCAGCATTTGTAATAAAATATGAGGGGAAAGCTGCTGGAATCAGTAATGTGTGCAGAGGTGTGGCTAAAAGGTTATATACAATTTTAACTTAGAGTAGTGTGATCATAAGATGATTTATATGCCAGAAAATAATGTATTTTACTTTAAAGACATAATTCATTGCAAAAATGAATTTTAGTGTGAAGATCATTCACTGATGAAGACCAACCCAGTTGGATCCCCTTTGTCTGAATTCAGGAGATGTCCATTTTGGGAGCAAGAACTGGCAAAGAAACACCCCTATAAAATGGTAGGTTTACACTTGTGGGGAACTTAGCCTTTCATGCTGGGTGATGCATAGGGCAGTAAATAGCTTCCTTTTATGCCTGTGGCCATGGTTGTGTCACGTGGAATTTTATTTGCCTTTATGCGACAGTGAGGACCAGCAATCTTCCTTGGCTTGATGGTGCTCAGGAAGTTCTGGGCTCCCTGTCACATCCAATGACAAGGTTCCTCCTGGGACTGCTTCTTCCCAAGACAGAGAAAGGAACAGATACAAGGATTTTCTAGAAATTAGGGCTGAGGATTACGGAGGGGGAACATTGAAGTTTAGAGAAAAGGATGTCAAAGTTTGGTGGCCTTTGTAGTGGTAGAACAAATCTGCAAATATGAGTTATAACATTGAAATGAAAAACAGACATGAACTATCACCCTAGAAGGTCTGCATTACTTTATAGAAACAAACGAACAAAATGCTGTGGTCCAAGTGAAGAGCCCAGCTATTCTCATATGAGAATTGCAACAAGAGCAGCCTCTGAGAGCTTCAGAAAAGTCTGTGAGGATCAGTTCGTTTTTGAAGTGGCCCACGAGCTTAAATAATTTTCTGCATTCTTTCCAGATGGCCTTTCTTGCTGACGAATACTGCAACTATTGTCGAGACGTTTTACTCAACGTGAGGAATCAAGAATTCGAGAGGGTAGGGTTTTATCTATAAACTACAAGCATTTATGAGTCATTATTAATCATTTTATTTGAAGAGACCCCATCAACAGATGTCCAGTGCACCGAAGTGCTTATATGCTATGCACTTATGTTGTAGTTACTGAGTTCTTGAAGGTGACATTGATATTCAGTGTAATCAGCTGGAAATTCTCCAAGGCACTAATACAAATAACGTAAGGCTCTAAATACAAATTCGGCTATTTTTTAGATCCTAGTTCTGCTGATTTTGAATAAAGTATTAGTAATAAAATTCACCCTGGATTCTTCAACGGTACTGAAGAGCCGTTTTATTGATCTGCGCTAACTGAAGATGGAGCAGGACTTCGCAGCTGAGTGATCTGGCATGGGTATTGTCACGATTGGATTTTATCCTAGAATCTGCTGTGGAAAACATGAATAAAACTTTCAGCTGTTCTGAATTTCATCTTTTGCAGTGTGAGATGAAAATCCAAGGAAACAAGTGCACATTCAAATGAGACTTTTTTCTGATGCTTTAGTATATTCTAAGCACTTCAACTTTGGGTAATAACGTTCATTCAGCACGAGCTCATTTGCTACCTACTCAGCGTAAAGCATTCTAGTGAGGGAGAAACCAAGATGCCTTCAGGATGCCCCCTGTCCTGTTGATGCAATGTTATAAATATCTATCCACACTGCATATGTCACATATTCCTTTCCTTCTTCACTTACTCAACAAATACTTATTTAATTCCTATCCTGTGACCTACACTGTTACCGGGACTAGGAAGGTATTCTCCGTGAGACTTGAGAAGTTAGTAGTCTGGTAATGGAAGGAACAATATTACCCAATAAATATGATGCAATGTGGAAAGTTCTAGAATAGTTGTATGATCAGACTATTCTGGGTCCCAGAGAAAAGTAACAGAGAAGGCCAGGGAGTGCTTCCAAAGCAGGTCACGTTGTGCCAACTCTAGTGGGAAAGGCAGAGGTGCAATAGACAGAAAATGGGGTAGGAGAAGGATTCCAGGTAGAGCCCATGGTGCAGGTAAAGGCAGCAGGACGTTTACGGGCACGACAAAAAGGTCTCTATGACTAGATTGTATTCTTCTTCTTTTTTTCTGAGACAGAGTCTTGCTCTGTCACACAGGCTGGAGTGCAGTGGTGCAATCTCGGCTCACTGTACCTCCACCTCCTGAGTTCAAGCGATTCTCCTGCCTCAGCCTCCCGAGTAGTTGGGACCACAGGCGTGCACCACCATACCTAGCTAATTTTTTGTATTTTTAGTAGAGATGGGGTTTCCACATGTTGGCCAGGCTGGTCTCGAACTCCTGACCTCAGGTGATCCGCTTGCCTCAGCCTCCCAAAGTGCTGGGATTACAGGCGTGAGCCACCACGCTTGGCCTAGATTTTATTATTTCTAAAGAAGAGAAGCCAAAGGGGAGGTGGGAAAGTGGGCAGATACTAGAAAGGGTGTTGGATGCCCCCGGAGAAACCCTGACTCATTGCGAAGACAATGTGGGAGCAGTGATAACAGGGCTCGGCCTTCATGGAGCAGGAGGTTTTGTCACAGTTGAGCTGAGAAGCGACAAGGGTCAGATCTGTGGCAGTGACAGTGATATCAGAGAGAAATGGGGTCAGGCTGGAGAAATATTCAAAGGCAGGTGCGACACGGTTTGGTGATCTGGACGCGGGTGGTGGGGGATGAGCAGCGAGGGGCTGTGGGGTGGCTGCACTCAGACCCCTGCCCCAAAGCGCCATGCTCCAGGGTCCCCAGCCTGAGAGAAAAGGGATTGCTACGCCCTGTGTTGCATTTCTCGGGAGTCTCTTTGGAGAAGTCTTCTGTAGAATTAATGTCCCTGATAACAGGATTTTAAATCAGGGCCTGTGGCCATGTAATTCAGGAGCTGACTCTCACTTCTTCCTTGACGACCTGCGCATGGGGCCAGTGCCTTGTCTGGTGTTGCTGGCAGGTCCTAGCACCAGAGCCACGGCGGTAAGACAAGGCTGTGGTGCCTCGCGGTACATCCCAAACAGGCGAGAGTCTTTATTGGTTGCGACGCAGATTGGCCACCTGGTTCAAGAACGGAAACGGAAGAGTCAACATGGGAAAAAACAGAAAAGAGGAGCCGCCGTTTTGATCCTCCACGAAGCTGTCCACATAAGTCTTTAGAGAAGGCTCCCGTGTAGAGCCGCATCAGTCCCCTTTTCTTCCACAGTCGTTAGGTGACTTCTAACTTGATGGCAAGGAGGAGGTCTCTTAGATTAAGTACCATCACACCTGCCTCTGAGCTGAAAAACGATGGAGGCAGTCAGTCAGTCAGTCAATGAACATTTATTCTCTCTTGGCCGTGCCCTGTGGCCCAGTCCCCATGCTAGTATAGTCAACTGGAGCCCCCTTGTGGTCAGAAACAGCCTCCCTTCTGGAAACTGCCTTAAGAAAATTTCGATAGCTTTCTGCATTATCACATCCAAGTCGCAGGCACTCTCAGACAGGTTGCTGGAAAGAATTCTTCCAAAATACAGCTAAGAAAAGCTCAGAGGCAAACCTTTACGCGCGCTGGAACAAAATTCATCCCATTGTCATCTGGGGCTAAGGAAGTATCTGGGGGAGGTGGTTAGTCTTGCGAGGTGCAGAATGAGTTTTGGCGATTTTCTCTGTTACTTGCCCCAGGTAGAGGACTTGCTTACTTCCTTCTGGAAGTCTCGGCCGCAAGATACAGTCATGCTGATGTCATTGCCTGACGTGTGCCAGCTCCTCAAGTGCTACGACGTCCAGCTGTACAAGGTAGGAGGACACGTGAGTCTCTGGGTTATATCCGTTGCAGAAATGGGCAGCAAATGCTGGGTTTGGACCCACAGCTCCAGCTCCCTGCCATCTCCATGGTCCTCTGAGGAGTGAATGGGGGGGATGTGAGCACCAGGAGCCCTTTGATATCTGCCTAACACTCAGCTTTCCTTTGTGAATTAGCTCATGGAAACCAAAAGCCAATGCACATAGCGACTTATGGTTTCACACCAGTGAAGTCCGAATTAGTCAATGTTCTTTCTCTGGGAATTTCTGTAAAAGAAGACGTTCTAAAATGACTAATTGGAATAATTGCTTTGTAATAGGCATAACTTCAGGGTTTTTGTTTTGTTTTGCTTTGCTTTGGTTGAAGCTCTATCTCTAAAGTGATTGTATTTGGAGGGTCAGGTCTATATCTTTTCTGGTTTAAAAATGTGTTCTCCTTCAGCGAGTCATAAGCCTTACCTTTTATTATTTTTTTATAAAAATCATCTAGTACTTCCAAGTTTTTAATACAAACATTGAAAACTGGAAGCTGGGTTCAGCCCTTAAATATGTTTGGTTTGACCCACCTAGTATTGGCCAGCAGTGCGTGTGTGTGTGTGTGTGTGTGTGTGTGTGTGTGTGTGTGTGTTTAATTTGAATCAGTTATCAATATTTTAAAAACATTTGAAAAAAATTCTAATTGTGGCTGCACCAGCCTGATGTCCTGCAAGAGAAGCAGTGGCAGAGCTGGTGGTGCTGCCCCCTCAGACTGGGTGGGGACTGGCTCTCAGACTTGTTGACACACGCCCTGTCGCTGTGGCATGGGTGAACTTTGGTCACATCTGCACCATCAGTAGAATCATAGTGTCTTGATACCTTCGTTGTAGGGAATTGAGGATGTTCTCCTTCATGACTTCTTGGGAGATGTTTCTATTCAGTACCTGAAATCTGTGCGGCTATTTAGTAAGAAATTTAAGCTGTGGCTTCTTAATGCTCTGGAAGGTTTTCCAGCCTGCTTACAGATCTCCAAACTCAAAGGTAGGTTTCAATGAAAAGAAATTAATTCCGGGCCAGTGCGGTGGCTCACGCCTGCAGCCCTAGTGCTTTGGGAGGCCGAGGCAAGAGGATCACTTGAGCCCAGGAGTTTGAGACCATCCTGGTCAACGTAGTGAGATCCTGTCTCTGCACAAAAAATAGTTTTAAAAATCAACTGGGTAGCACACTGCTATGGTCCTAGCTACTCAGAAGGCTGAGGCAGGAGGATCACTTGAGCCCAGGAGGTTGAGGCTGCAGTGAGCCATGATCATGTCACTGCACTCCAGCCTGGGTGACAGAGCAAGACTCTGTCTTAAAAGTAAATAAATACATAAATAAATTCTGTAAGCATAGACGAAGCGTCTGATTCCATCCTGGGTGGTAACTTTCAGCAGCTGCCCCATGCGCTCAGCCACAGTCCGAAGGCCCAACCCGCTCAGGATTTCTAAAATCCGCTCAGGATTTTAGTGCTGGTGATAGATGTTGGCACTGATTAAGCCACACCCCTCTTAGCTATTTCTCTTCTGAATAATAACATGGACTTTTGGCAGGTCAAGGGGTTCTAGGTGTGCATATTCACCAGGGCATTCATGCCTCATACCAGAATTACACCATCTCCCTGTTGAGTTTCTGGACTGCTTTCCCCGTCTGTCTGGCTGCCAGGCTGCAGTCTCTGAATGCTGCTTCCACTGGGCTATCTGTTCAAGGCCTGCATGTGAAATTGGGGGTGTGGGACACAAACATTCAGATCATAGTAGCACTCATGTCAGATGCTGGGGTTACTTAACTTTTCTGGCACATGGGGACATTTCAGCCAAGTGGCTCCTGCCAGGAACTGCTAGCCACTCAGAGAGGGCCGGCAGACAGGGGGTGGGGAGGTTGCAGTTTAGCCAGCTGTGCCTTCCTACCCCAAACGTGTACCTCCTCTTCCCCACTGCCCACATGAGAACTTGAAGTTATATTAATAGCCATATGTGTTGTTCTTAACAGAAGTTACTCTATTTGTCAAAAGACTAAGAAGAAAGACGTACCTTTCCAACATGGCTAAGGTAGGTTTCAGCCAAGTAGATAGGAGGGAACAAAGCAGCTTCCTGAAAAGAAGTGAAAGCTCTAAGTCCCTGTTAAGAGCAGGTGGTCTCTCCATCCATCTGCAGGGCAGAGGGCAGGCCGGGTGGCCTTGCCTGGTTACTGGCAGGGGAGTCCAGGTGGCCCCTGTGACTCAAAACTAGCAGCCTGACCCCTTTCCGCCCCTCCTCAGGAAGGCTCAAGCTCCTGGCCTCTCAGAGCAGGAGGGAAAGCAGGTCAACATTTAAAAGATGCCCGATGGTCGGGCATGGGGGGTTTACACCTGTAATCCCAGAATTTTGGGAGGCTGAGACAGGTGGATTACTTAAGGTCAGGAGTTCAAGACCAGCCTGGCCAACAGGGCAAAACTTTGTCTCTATCAAAAAGAAACTTAAAAATACAAAAACTAGCTGAGCATGGTGGCACATGCCTGTAGTCCCAGCTACACTGGAGGCTGAGGTAGGAGAATATCTTGAACCTGGGAAGTGGAGGTTGCCGTGAGCTAAGATTGTGCCACTACACTCCAGCCTAGACAACAGAGTGAGATTCCATCTCAAAAAAATGAAAAAATAAAAATAAAAGACAACTGAGTGAGGCCCCACACAGAGGTGCCAGTGTCAGAGATAACAGTGGCTTGTAGCAGAACCTATGAAAGACAGAGAAACACATTCTTCACCTGTGTGTGTGGCCCTGCGGACTCAGTGTTACCAGGACATCAGTTACTTCAGCTCTGACCTTTTCACTCCTGGGGCAATTTAGAGAAAGGTTGAGAAGGGCTGAAGAAAACACTCTATGATGCTGGCACATGGCTCATGGGCCACCAGGAGTTCCCTCTCAAGTCCTGCAAGTGCCCTATTGGGACAGAGCCTGGGGACTGTCACTCTGTTCCAAATCAGTCTCTTCTGGGAGAAGCCCAGCTGGGGCTTCTGTGACCCGGTGCTGGGCTCCATCCTCCAGCACAGACCCCTCTCCAGACTCTGAGCCCGGCGGCATCTTGTCCCACTGCATTCCTCATGGCCGGTCCTGTTCTCCAAGGCTCTCACAGTCCTGACTCGGTTGGTCTGGCAATGACCCTGCAGCATGCTGTTCCTCTCAACCCAAGCAGAGCAACAAGCATGGGTTCTGGAGCCAACCCCTGCTCTGAGTCTTATCTTCCCACTTACTGCCCCTCGGGAAAGTTACTTCATACCCCAAGAGCCCTCCGTGCCCTCCTCTGTGAAAGATAGGGGTAACTCGCACCTTCTCCCAGGACTGCTGTGAGGACCACTAAGTGCATCCCAGGCAGTCGGACAGGGTCGGGGACTAGATTGTCCCCATTTGACAGCTAAGGATATCACCTCCCACAGGCTAAATTCCTCATGGCCAAGGCTCCCACGAGGAAGGGACAGCCAGCTTCTGAATCCCACAGCCAAGCCCTCAGGATTGGTGCAGCCTCTACCTACACCTTCCTCACAGAGGCCCAATCCACGGGCTCCCTCTCTAGAGCCATTTGGGCATGGGGTGAGTGGGGTGCATAGAAGCAGCAGCAGCTATGCCCAGATAGCCCTGAATACATCGATCTAGAGATGCCTTCTTTCTAAATGCTGCTTTTCAGAAGGGCAGTTCTAGAATGTGTGTAATTTTAACCTTTTCCTTGTTAAGATTCATTTTTAATGGGTAATACCTGCATCAATGTTTCTTTCTCCCCCGCAACAAAAGTCTTATCAATTAGGAGGAGAGTTAGGCAAAAATAAAATGACAAGATTGAATTAAGTATTATGCCTCCCCATCGTCTTTAGACTATGAGAATGGTATTGAAAAGTAAGAGGCGAGTCAGTGTTCTGAAGTCGGATCTGCAGGCCATCATCAATCAAGACACTTTGGCTACTTCTAAGAAAGCCCCGGCAAGTGACCGGAGCGGCGCAGATGAGCTGGAGAACAACCCAGAGATGAAATGTAATCTTCCTTCTGCGGCTTGCTTTATTGGTGCGGCGGGCATAGATTTGGGGCTAGCATGGCCATGGTTAACTCATGAATTTCTTAATAGAGGTGGAACTTTATAACTCTGATGGTCTAAGTTGTCTGCTCACACTTGTCTTCCTGTAGTGGGGTGATGAACACCCCAGGGAATGCGCTATCCCTGTGCCCCCGGGACCCACCCCAGGGCCGGACAGGGCAGCAGTGCTAATGCCCGCTGGTTGAGTTAATGAACGACTAGATGAGTGTGCTTGCTGCTTGACAGTATCACCAGAATATCTCCTGTGGGGAAAAAGTTTAGTTTCTGCATCTGTGTTGTACATGCACAGGCTCCTGTGTCTCCTCAATCGTGCCTGAACTGCTTTGAGCTAGATGTCTGACCTGCTACATTCTCCCACCACTCTTTTACTTGCAATGTGAAGTTTAACAATGGTGCCTTCACCATATTTCATTACTTTCCAGACAAGTGATAGGAAACAGGTGGATATTCCTGCCCTTTGCTATTGATCTTTTGTCATTGTTTTTCAAGAAAAAAAAATCCCCCTTCATTAAAGAGCTCACATTGCTGGCTGGTGTGTGTTGTTATGTCCCTGGCGAGTGAACATAGTGGCAGAAGGAGCTCTCCAGACTCAGGGAGGACGTGGGAGGCAGGGAGATGCCGAATGGCTACTGATGATGGATTATGGGCATCTCTAGGCCCTCCTATGATGGCTACAGAGAGGGTGCCAGGCTCCCTGTGTGTGCCCTTTCCAAACACTCACTACCAGATGCCCCAGGTAAGCCAAACCTCTGTGGGCATGACGCCTTGCTAGTGCTCTCGGCTGTGTCTGTAGCTGCCTGCCCAGCTCTCGTGAGCTCCCTCAGGCTGTCAGCTGTGTCTTATTCACCCTGGGCCACCCAGCTTTGCACCGGCCCACAGGAGCACGTCAGTGTTTTGTGACTTGATGGATACAGGATTCAGGAGTACATAAAAGCACCACCTAAAACTTAGCCCATCCTCTTTCTTTCACCTTGAAGTAGGCCTGGCTTTGGTAGGGCTGTGTGAGTTATTAAAATACATCCCTATTGGTGAATGACCTCGACCTCCGCCTGCTCCCCTCCACTCTTCTGTCTCTTGATAGTGTCCCCTGGCTGTCCCCAATCCCAGATCCTCCCGTAGGGCACTTCTTCCCCCACCAATCCAGCACCTAAAAGGTTAACACCTAATCTAGCAGGCTTCAGAGCTATTAGTAGAATTACTAATTCTGATTAGTAATTCTGCAGTTCTTATTAGTAGGAACCCAAAAGGTCCCTGTTCGCAAGGCACTGGCTCTCCAAACCCTGCTCTTGCCCCCAGCTGGAGCCCAGGGAGTTCCAGGAGGGCATGAGACCTCCCCACCCCCACCCCGCCAGGTGCCTTCCAGACTGCACACTGGTCTGGCCAGGGCACCTGTGCCCCTACTGGCGTCTTCGTGAGTCCCAACAGGAAGATGTAGTTTTGCAGGGAGATAGGAGACTGACAGGAAACTGACAGCCACTGCTGATACCTGCAGGCAAATGCTTCCAATTCCAAGTCCAAGTGCACCTCCCCCAAGCCTGAGGGGGGCCACTGCAACGGACTCAGTGTTCCAAACTCTGTTTGGTATGCAGAAGCACTCAAAAAGCTGGCAAGGTCAAAGGCTGTTCTTTCTCTGTCAGTGCTACCTGTGCAGGTGGAGGACCCAGGACCTGACCTCACACCGGGCTCCACCTCACTGAGTGCATAACCGCAGGCGAGGTGCTCACCCTCTCTCAGCAGCTTTGATGTCTGCCTTCACTTAAATGACATGAATAAACCAGCCCTTTTATGAAGATGGCAAGGACAGGTGAGGTCACGTCTGTACGTGCAGTGAGCTCATCTGAAGACAAGGTCTGGATAATCTCAAGGTGTAGTTATGGTTTCAAAATATTTCTATTTCAACAAGTGACAGAGATGGCTTACAACAGGCATGTCCATGTAACCCTGAATAGATGACCGCAGAGGTGACAAAGCCAGCCTCAGGACATCCTCTGCGTTCACAATGAGCGTGAGGCCCTGGGGAGTCTCTTTGAGCTATTGTTCAGTGATGTTCCCTAGGTTACCCAGTACAAAAATACCTACAGAGAAATTCTGCTCTGGTGCATGCAATCTTTTTGTTTGTTTATTTTGTGTCTTTGTAGGTTTAAGAAACTTAATTTCTTTGCTGGGAACATCAACAGATCTCAATGTATTCCTCAGCTGTCTGTCTTCACATCTCCAAGCATTTGTGTTCCAGGTAGGAAGCTGTGACTTTAAATTTTTTTAAAAACGTGTGTTGACTAGTCTAGATAAATGAGTGTCCATTGCCTAGGGGATGGGAAAGAGGCTTCTTAGGCTCTGGTCAGAAAGATGTCAAGGGTGGCCTGGGTGTGAGGGCAGGGGGTAGCATTGAACTCTGCAGTAAGGCGGAGAATGGGGGCTGGGGGGAGCACATCACACAAGTGTGTGTGTGCAAGTTTGCGTGCATGGGTGTGGAGGGGGGACAAGCCTGCGGTGAGCATGTGTGTCAGTGTGTGTGTGAGCATGTGTGTCTGTGGATGTGGTAAGCGTGGTGTACAGGTGAGTGGGTGTGCGTAAGCATGTGCAGCGTGTGTGTGTAAGTGGATGAGCATGTGTGGATGAGTGTGTGGACAGGTGAGCATGTGTGTGACTGTGTGTGAGCATATGTGTAAGTGGGTGTGGGTGAGTGGGTGTACAGGTGTGTATTGCACCAGTGGGAGTGTGGAAGAGGAGGAGGGGTTTTGTCTGTTTTTGGGGGTAGAACCGCGCTTGTCTGCATGTTTTGCACATATGTTCCAGTAAAGTATCTGGCTTGATTTCAAAAGCCCAAAGATGGCTTAGTTGTGGATATCGGCAGGTTTGGTCGTTCTCACCAATGTGGCTCTTGCGATTTGCTTCAGTGGGATCCTGGGCTTGATTTTCATCATCCTCCATGGGGGGAGTCACCTGTGGAGAGCTGAGAATGCCACGAGAGAAGCCACGGCCGCTCGCTCCATGGGCCCAGGCAGATGGGGAGAGCTAGGGGCTGTGGGTTAAAACCTAGAGGGAGGCCAGGCACGGTGGCTCATGCCTGTACTCCCAGCACTTTGGGAGGCCAAGGCGGGAGTATCACATGAGGTCAGGTGTTCAAGACCAGCCTGGCACACATGGTGAAATCCCGTCTTTACTAAAAATACAAAAAAAAATTAGCTGGGCGTGGTGGTGCATGCCTGTAGTCCCAGCCACTCAGGAGGCTGAGGCAGGAGAATCGCTTGAATCCAGGAGGCAGAGGCTGCAGTGGGCCGAGAGCCACTGCACTCCAGCCTGGGCTATGAAAGCAAGACTCCATCTAAAAACAAACAAAAAAACACCTAGAGGGAATGAGGCAGCCCAGGCCCCACCTCTTGAGACGCTGTGCTTGCCAAGGCTGAAGTGCTTGGGAAAGGCCTTGAAGAGAAGGTGGGACTTAAAACTGGGATACAAAGCATGTGTAGGATTAAAATAAGCTGAGAGGGGGAATTGGGCATTCAAGAGCAGCGTGAGCCTACCTAAGGAGGAAGGAGCACTCCACACTGGTGGAGAGAACGAAGACTCCAAGGGCCTGGAGCTGGGCGTGTGGCTTAGGGCTATGTTTTTAAAAGCTGGCCATGTTGCGGCCAGTTCCTTGTGCCATCTGCCTGGTCTTGTCTGTATGTCTCACCTCTCAGTTGAGAAGAAAGGGGAGAAATAATAATTGAGACCAAGAGGACTGAAGGGGACTTAGGGATCTTAAACCTCCTAGATATGAACCAGAAAAATCCTCAGGGAAGAGCTCAAAAGCCAGTTCCAACCCTTGGCAGCTGTCTGGTCTCATTTGCTCCTTGAAAATAATTATCCCAGATTCTGTATGGTTTTTATTCCTCCTGTTGATCTCAGGCAAAGCTTATTTATAACAGCAGTGACCATGTCCAGAGCTGGATGGCTGCTGAGACATGTATTCATTCACTAGCTGAAGGCTTATATTGTACATCCTCACAGATAGCTGTCCACCGTCTGTTCCTTAAACGGAAACTGGAGCTCAGCTTCCAGCTTTAACTAGATGAACCCACTGAGATCATCACCACCAACCCTGCCGTCCTACATCGTAAACCACAGAGCGCTGTGTTTCCCAAGTCCGTCACTGTACCTTCAGCCATCACAAAGGAGGCATGTTAGAAAAATGGTGTTTCTGGAACTGCATGCCTTTGAAGACCTTTTTTTGTAAAATAGCTGAACTGATTTTTACACACCAGATTATTGTCAATCAAATGCTCAGACTGTTAAGATGCACACCCTTGGGCTTGTCCGAGATGTCCCATGGCTTCAGTTAGCATCTGGCAGCCAGTGAGCAGAAGGCAGTTTGGGTCCTGGAGGAGCTTTTGTGTCCGGGGACATGAAGTGCTGCACTGGAGGTGATGGGAAGAGCCCTCGATGGTGTTTATGGCTGACTTTCAAATGTTTGTGCGGAGACAGACCTGGTCACTCAGAGCTGCATTCCTCGATGCTTTTAGGAAGTATCCCTGTGGGTTGGTTGATTGATTGATTGATTGATTATTTATTTATTTATTGAGATAGAGTCTCGCTCTGTCACCCAAGCTGGAGTGCAGTAGTACGATCTCAGCTCACTGCAACCTCTGCCTCCCAGGTTCAAGTGATTCTCCTGTCTTAGCCTCCCGAGTAGCTGGGATTACAGGTGCCAGCCTCTCCACCTGGCTAATTTTTGTATTTTTAGTAGAGACAGGGTTTTGCCATGTTGGCCAGACGGGTCTTGAACTCCTGACCTCAAACGATCTGCCTGCCTCAGCCTCCCGACATGCTGGGAATACAGGCGTGAGCCACCGTGTCCGGCCACATCCCTTTGGTTTTGTACTCGCATTGTCCCTCCGACCTAAGACCCTCTGCTGAACACCGATGGGAAGGGGCTCCTCCCAAGAGTTCATCTCAGATAGTGAGGAACACTGAGGAGGATGCTGCTACCGAAAGGACCTCACATCCCCTGACGCTCAGGGCCACTTTCTGCTGTGCCGAGGGTTTCGCTGGGGCAGAAGGGAAAAGAAGCAATGACAAGAAAGAGCATTCCTTTGTTCCTAGCCAGCCTCTCCATCTCTTCCTCAAGGACATGTGGTGGAGCTGTGGTTGGTCCACAGGCATGTGAGTGAGTATGAGAAGAGGCTTGGAGCATGCATATCAACAGACGCATTTGAAATCCATGACTTATGGCTTATAGATGGCTTCAAGTGTGGCCCAAGGCTGCTCTCTGTCTGGGTAGAGGGAACTTCTTACTCTGCACGCAGCGGCATCTTATTGGTACCCAGGTTAGTGCCAATGAGGCTGTCAGATGACCTTGGTTCCACTGGATGCAGGGGCTGGGACTTTCCAGTCTGGAGATTGCTTACACAGCAAGCATGATGACCAGCTTTTCCAAATAGGCAACTCTACTTTTCATTATTATGGGATTCTGTGCCCCTTTTACACAATCAGATTAGACATGCAGAAGTGCAGGAATAAAACAGCCCCCACCCCTCTCGATGGCCCATTCCCAAGCGGACTTCAATGAGGCTGTCCCTACAGTGTTTCTGTGTCACACATCACAAGTGACCTCTTTTTCTAAAACTGAATAGTGCTGGGCATGGTGGCTTATACCTCTAATCCCAGTGTTTTTGGGAGGCTGAGGCAGGAGGATCACTTGAGCCCAGAAGTTCAAGAACAGCTTGAGCAACACAGTGAGACCCTTATCTCTACCCCACCTCCCCCCCAAAATTAAATTAGTCATAGGCAGTGGTGCATGCCTGTCGTCCCAGGAGGCTCAAGTGGGAGGATGTCTTAAGTCCAGGAGTTCGAGGCTGCAGTGGGCCAAGATCGTACTACTGCACTCCAGCCTGGGCAACAGGAAGGCCATATGTCCAAAAAAATAAAAAAATTACATGGTGATTTTACGAGAAAAAGCAAGCCAATTTTCCACGTCCCTCCCTCCTTCTCTTCACCAACTTTAAAGGGCTCTGCCCTGGAACCATCTTCATGGAAGATGGAGAAAGACCAGACATTGGCCCTACTGCCTCAGTTTCCACTCTTGTTATTTCGACTTTCTCTTCTTAAGCTCTTTAAAAATGCATGTGCATGACAAATGTGTGCATTTGAAAACATACTGTGCTTCTTGATTTTATCACAAACTGCAGCCTTTTTTTTCTCACAAAAACTTAATAGCCAAGCAGAAGCAAAGAAGAGTTTATCAAATTGGCCGCCAGCTTCCTGCTGAGATGGAATCTTCTTCTCACTGCTGTGAGCAAAGCCATGACGCTCTGCCACAGAGATAGTTTTGGTGAGTCAGAGATTTCAAAAATATTTTGTATTCTACCTTTTAAAAATGTCATTATAGAATAAGTATTTTGCATATTGCTACGTAGAATCGAACATCTTCTTTTAACTTTTTTATGTAAAATGTAAGATACAGCAAACCATACAACACTATAGTTATTTTTACTTTTAATGTCAGTGTGATAGCCTGTCAGATAGATGGACTATGCTTTTCCTTCCTGTTTCATCAGTGTTATACACACAGGAAGGCTCCCCTTGTTCTTGAATTATGAGCTTTGTGACATTTTGAAAAAAGCACTGAGAGAGACAACTGAGATAGAGAAAAAAAATGGGTTCTTTGGAGCACCCATACTTAACTCTCGGGAATAATGATTAGGTTGCCATTGTATGCAGATTACAGAAAGAGTGAAGTAATATTCATTTTGCAAACTTCCTGGTCAAATCATTGGTCTTCCTCTGTTGGGAAGGTTACATCTTTGATGCAGTTGCCTTATAAAAAGGGTTGTAGGGGTGGGTGGCTGTGGCTAATGCCTGTAATCCCAGCACTTTAAGAGGGCGAGGCAGGTGGATCACCTGAGGTCAGGAGTTTGAGACCAGCCAGACCTAATAGTAAAACTCTGTCTCTACTAAAAATACAAAAATCTGGGAGGCTGAGGCGGGCAGATCACGAGGTTAAGAGATCGATGCCATCCTGGCCAACGTGGTGAAATCCTGTGTCTACCAAAAATACAAAAATTAGCTGGGCGTGGTGGCGCACGTCTGTAGTCCCTGCTACTTGGGAGGCTGAGGCAGGAGAATTGCTTGAACCCAGGAGGCGGAGGTTGCAGTGAGACAAGATCATACCACTGTACTCCAGCTTGGTGCCTGGCGACAGAGTGAGACTCTGTCTCAAAAAAAAAAAAAAAAAAATTAGCTGTGTGTGGTGGCAGGCACCTGTAATCCCAGCCACTCGGAGCCTGAGGCAGGACAGTCGCTTCAACCTGGGAGGTGGAGGTTGCCGTGAGCCGAGATCACACCATTGGACTCCAGCCTGGGTGACAAGAGTGAAACTCCACCGCAAAAAAAAAAAAAAAAAAAGGTTGTAGGAAGGGAACTTCACCACTTACCCCACCAACTTCATGAAATGGATCATTCTTTCAAAAGGTATTTCTTGCTTCCCAGGCCCTTTCCTGGGCACTGGGCATACAGCAGTGGAAAGATACAGTCTCCACTTCTGTAAGTTTGCATAGTAGTTATGGCAAGTGATCCCTGCACAGAGAGCTGCCAGATGCCCACACAGCAAGTAGGCAAGAAGGAAGAGAAAGCACGCCCTATTCTAGACCAGTTCTGCAGACACCCTGCAGCTCTTGAGGGCTGCTGCCGTCAGCTGCCGTATAGGTGACACTCACTTATAGTGGGACTCTTCCCTTTAATGAAGTCCAAACTGACCGTGCTTTATGCTATGGTCTTCCAGAGCAGAGATAGCAGAGTTCACGTGCATCGTGGAAAAAAATCTAGCCTTGAGCCAGGTGTGGTGGCTCACGCCTATAATCCCAACACTTTGGGAGACTGAAGCATGTAGATCTCTTGGGCCCAGGAATTTGAGACCAGCTTGAGCAACATGGTGAAACTCTGTCACTACCAAAAAAAAATACAAAAATTAGCCAGATGTGGTGGCCCAATAGTCCCAGCTACTTGGGAGGCTAAGGTGGGAGGACCGCTTGAGCCAGGGCGGCGGAGGTTGCAGTGAGCAGAGATTGTGCTACTGTACTCCAGCCTGGGCGATAGAGCCAGACTCTGTCTCAAAAAAAGAAAAGAAATCTAGTCTGTAGTTGTTACTTTTCCCACTCTACCTTCTCTGTACCTCCATATGAAATCAGTGTATTCATACCAGTAGTTTGAACAATGGTTTCAAGACTGGGACTATGATTTTCCAAGTCCAGATGATGTTGCCAAGCTCACCTCAGGCAAGGTAAGGGGCAGTTATCTCTCACCCAGATCCGTGAAGGAATAGAACACTACTCAGGGAAAAAATTGTGAAGGGCGTTTGAAATGGATGAAAAGATTACTTGAAATGAACAAAAGGCTTTGAAATGGACAAAGGGTTGGCACAGCCTTCTGGGTTATCTTTGCCTTCCATTGTCTTTGAGTTATTTTTACAGCTCTGTAAGTTGCAGCAAATTGATAATGCAGATGACCCTCATCCACAGAAATACAACCTAGTTGTGTCAGGTGGTTGTGATTGATACTGCTCTGAGGACAGAACCCTTTGCATCTATTTGTCACTGTCGGCATTCTTTTCTATCTTAGTATATATTTAGTACTTTAAATTCTCTTGTGAACCAATGGCAACATCTTACTGAGGTAACAGTAAGATGTAATACATCATTTAATTAGTGAGTTAAATAAAACCTTTGATTTGTCCATTTCATATCTGTATAAGAGTCATGGTTTTACCTTTATTTAAAACTTATGTTCTAACAATTGCAATAGGCAAGATGTCCCCTTCTGTTTCTAAGGCAAACATTAATGATTGTTTTCCTTTCTGGGAGAGCAGAGGCCTTGGGATTTGGGGCATTTAGCTAAGTCACACACCCTCCTGTCTCTCCAATGACAGCACTTGTAGCCCCACATGAGAGGGTGTCTCTCACAGGTGGAGCCCTAGCTGGCTTCCTTACCCACTTCCCACTCAAAGAGCTGCAGCCACAGGGTCAGCTGGAGGGGCAAGTCACTACATTTCAAGCACCACAAAACAGCATCATGGTCCCTTCTGCACACGCCCCCGTTTCCTCCCACCCCTTCTGGACGTTCCTGTGGGTCATACATGGGGCACCCTCTCCAGCTCTGGGAGCAGCACCCAGGTCCCTTTAGGGTTTGCTTTCCTCCTGTCTCACACTGGATGGGTTCTAAGTTCCTTTTCATGGCTTAGGGTATTTGGCTCTCAGTCCTTTCTGTCCAAAAGCTGCCATGCCAGGGGTCCCTTACTTATGGATGCTGCATAAGAGGCCCAGGCCCCTTCAGGGTCAGCTATTGGAATGAGGCTCAGGTACACAGGTGTTAGCCATGGAAAAGTTGTTAGTTTCATAGTGATTTGTTTACTGCCTGTCTATCAAATGTATTCATTTTTGGTTATTATCTAAATGTAGGCTCCTGGCATCTGTTTCACTTGCTGCTTTTGGAATATGTGATTCACATACTTCAGTCATGCCTAGAGGAGGAAGAGGAGGAGGAGGACATGGGGAATGTCAAGGAAATGCTACCAGATGACCCGACTCTCAGCCAGCCAGACCAGGCACTTTTCCACCCTCTGAATTCCTCGCTGTCCCAGGCGTGTGCCAGCCCCAGCGTGGAGCCACTGGGGGTGATGCTGACACACCTGGGCCAAGGCCGATATCTCATGGGTGTGAACAACGTGGTCCTCAGGATCCTGGGCTTCCTGGTGGACACTGCCACGGGCAATAAGGTAGGGCACTAGGACCCCCTTACACACAGTGGTTTCAAGGGAAATAAGAGCCATAGGCGGTTAGGAAAACCGTCAAGATCACATTGTCCAAACAATGAGGAAGGATTTCACGATCATCTTTGCCCTAGGTGATTTTGCCAGGGGTGAGTATAATTCACTACCTGTTGATTACTGGTTGCCTCAGGTTTGTGGTACATTGATAAGTGCCTGGCACGATTAGAAATGTGGACCATCTGGATGGCCTGGGTCTTTCTTGCCTTCCTAGAGCATACCTGGCTGGGTTAGATTCACTCAGCAATAGCACACCACTAACCTCTGAGTGGCATGCACTGAAAATGCCCCTAGTGTTTAAAAAAAGGGAAGCACTGAATAGTCAGAACAGAGAGGATTTTGAAAAGATTAAATTGGGATACCTGTTGAAAGATATAAAAATAACAGTTTTACCTATTTACCTAACACCTACTATACAGCCGTTATGTATGTTATTTTGAAGCCATACTATCCCGTAGAATATTTGTTCTTGTCATTCTCATTTGATTGATGAGGAAACTGAGGCTCAGAGAAGCTGAGTGACTTGCACAAAGTCACACAGCAAGGAAATAGTAGAACAGAGATTGGAGCCCCAGCCTGCCTGATCTCAAGTCCATTCTTCACCCACAACCCTAGACAGGAGGTTGGTTTATGCCCTGAAGAGTGCAGGACCCAGGTTAGAGAGGTCAGACGTGGACCTCAGTGCCATGAAGCAAAGTTGGACTGATGGAGGAATGACTGCAGTGCCTCCATGGAGGAGCAGGGAGTGGGCTGGTTAAAAAAAAAACTGACAGCAGTTGTTTTAGGACTAACTTCTCTGCACATGTTTGATATTTAGCCACTATCCATTGTCTTCTTTTTACAACAAGTTTCCCTCTTGCACAGATGAGTTGTGCTCAGTAGGATATTGAAGCAGGTGCAATCATTCAACCTGAAGCAGGTTAATAGTGGTCTCAGCCATGGCAGTGAGTCACAGCCTAAAATTCTTCATGCCTTAGAGTTCGCAGAATAATACAAACCTTCCAGGACCCTTTCCTTCCTGAGCAAACTCTCATTCCGAGTTTTCCAATTGCAGAGATCTTGCACACACTGTTACTGAGCAATGCTTGGACAAGACACCTCCACAGACAAAAAAAGAAAAAAAAAAAAAAAAAGCAGGAGCCAGGGAAATGCATCTCTCAGGTTTATCAGTTCTCTATCTGTACTTGGTCTTTGTTTTCTCACCTTGAGATAGTAAGTCACATATCCAGCTGCATTCAGTGCTCTCTGTGAGGTAGATTCAGATGTGAGTCTGTAAATGAGAAACTTACCTCCTCCATGAGTGTCCATGTAAAAAAAGCAGACGTGATCAACAAAGCATGCAATAGTAAAACACTGACCCCAACTTGGGGTTGCTGATGAGAGCTGGGCCTCTTTAGCTGGCGGCAGCTAAGGCGCTTTCAGGAAGCATGTGTTTTCAGAGAGTTTGCAGATATAAGACCCAGTTAGATCTGAAGAGGCGATGGCTTTCCCAGGCTGTGCCCAGGAGAATGGCTCTCCCTGCTGCTGTACATGGTGGCAGGGCCCTCCAAGGGCCACCAGTGTCAAGCGCCTGAGTGTTCTCCGGAGTATTCTGTAGAGCCATAGCAGGGCCAGCATTCATGCTGGGCTGTAGTGTCCAGCTCCAAGTGAGCAACTCTTTGCACTCACCATCTGGGACGAGAGGTCAAAGTGTAGCATGACAGCTTGTTAAAGGAAAAAAAAACCTTTCAGTGACACTCGTTAAAGCACCATAAGGAAGGCTTTATCCCTAAGGAAGGCTTTATTCAGTACCATCTCCATAGGGTTTTTGCAATGGGGGAGGGAGATTGGGCTTAACTCTGAGAACAGCAGGGATGGGGGTGTGTGGGTGCGGAATTTATAGCCTAGGAGCCGGGTAGGGGTCAGTGGATGGGAACTTACTAAGAAGAAATATAAGGGGTAAGGGGGATTCTGGCTAAACCCACCTAACAGGATTCTTGTAGAAGTTTGGCCAGCCGGGGTGACCAGACATCACCTGGGAGCTGGTAGAGGGCAAGGAAATTGATCAGATATGGAGATGGAGCATTCTTGCTAAAGTGACTCAGCAGGGTTCTGGCTAAAACTGGGTTTTACAAGGAAGTGTGCGAAGGAGAAGGTTCAGGAGCCAGACAAAAGTTCAGCCAAGTGGAGAATGTTTGTCAAATTGTATACACATGCTTCTTAGGCAGCAAAGTAACCAGGAATAAGCTTTTACCTCTTCAGCCAGTTAGAAGGCGTGAAGATAGATGCTGACAGTCTCCCTGAGCCCAGTGTTTAAATGCATCTTTCATCTCAGTGAAATAGGTGTTATCGTCAAGCCCATTTTACAGCTGGCATAGTTGAGGCACTTGAAGGGGTTGAGGAATTTTCTCAAGGTCACCTCACTAATCACTGTGAGAACAGGAGTTTACACTTCCACAGATCTCCTTCCAAGTCTGTCCTTCTCAGCATTCTCTCTCTTCCAGAGCGTATTCTACCATCTGCTTTAATTCCAAAATTGGTCGCTTGGGATTAATTACTAAAAATACCTTCAAGTCCGATAAGGGCAATTCTGGTACATACATTTCTGCGTTAAAATTCTACGTCTTCCACTTATTAGCTAGAACCTTGGACAAATTGCTTAACTTATGGAGATACTCATGTCTAATTCTATAGGGCCATTATGAGGTTTAAATGAGTTAATTGTTGTAAAATGCTTAGACTGTTTCCTAGCATATAGTAAGTGCCCAATTACCACTAGCCATCATGATTATTTCTCCACCACAGCCTCCTAAGCTGAGCACTTTCCCTTAACAGTCCTGGCCCAATTCTTTAGCTCCTCTGAAGTTCCTTGCAATGACGTTTCACCTATATTTAATGGGTGGAAACAATAGAGACGATATTAAATACTTAATTGAACTACATAATTAAGCAATACAAGCGGATGAATGTCAGGTAATCCAAGGTAATACACATTAGAGATTAATTAAACCTGCTTCTGTTCCTTCATGCCTGCTGAATTAGCTCTAATGACTTAAACAATCACACCAAAAAGCTACGCTCTTCTGATTTTCATTGCATCCATTATTCAGCCCTTGCACTCATCATCAACAAAAAGCACACCCTGTGTGTCCCATCTGCATTCATCTGCCATGAGTTAACACCCCATTTGGCTGCACAGCTGCGCAGCCTCATTCCCTGAACAATTTAGCGCTGGCCTGCACCTACAGTAACAACTGAAGTCAGCATTTTGGATTGCCATATCCATCTGTTCCTCTTCTACATTCTAGTGGCGTTCAAAACAGTCAGATGCCAATACATGGTTAAGAACAAACTGAAAAACTATAATGATATTAAATAATGAATTTGGGTCGTACTCCAGGATTACAGGGGAGAAAAAGAAACAGATTTTTTTAAGTGTCTCTTCACCTCTAGGGTAAAGGTGAAAACAATTTTTTGAAAAAGAAGAAAAATACCTTTTCATTGGATGGTGATGGTGTTTGTCGAATTTAGAGAAAGAGGGACACATACTTTCACGATCCTTGCATTTGAAGTAATTGTGCACACATCTCTATTAAAGTATACTAGCTTACAGGAGGTTTATGGATGAAATCAGACCAAGCAAATACATTTCTGTTGGTTTTAAAGGAGTCATGGCCAAAGATTTGCAAGTCTTCCAAGTTTCTCGGAGCTAAGGGAGGGATGATATATTTGCCATTCTCTGATAGGAAGATGTGCTGGGTCAGCTGAAGTGGCCGAGGAGAGCTTCAGCTAACTTAGAACCTCCACACCTCTTGAATCTCTTCCTTGCCAATTGAGTAACCAATACCAGATTGCTGTTTTTATAGGTTCCTCCCCACCCCCATTTAATTGTTTATTTGATGATGGGGGAAGGAGAGGCTGTGTGGGAATTTGACCCGACTATGTCAGCTCCAGAGACTTGTTGAGAATGTGGGGATTAGTACCTGTCTGGAAACTCCCAGATTGATGGGTGCTACAGCCACATGGAGACCGTGGGTGCCTTTCATAGGCTCCCTCCTGACTTTCACGACCCATCTGCTTTCTCCAGTGTCTGTCTGTTCTCCGGTGTCTGTTAAGGAAGAGTGTTGGTTTGCTCTCACGAGGATATTTCTCACAAATTGCAGAGCCCTCTTCCTTTCCCTAAAGAGAGCCCATCAGCTCCCCGCCCCTGCACCATCTCTGCCTTGCAAAGCCTCCCACGGAGTCCTCCCCGGACCCTGAGTGTTTTCCTGAGAAATCAGGAGTTCTCTTAGTAAGAATAAATGCATGGGCCAGGCACAGTGACTCACGCCTGTAATCCCAGCACTTTGGGAGGCTGAGGCAGGTGGATCACCTGACATCAGGAGTTCGAAATCAGCCTGGCCAACATGGTGAAACCCTGTCTCTACTAAAAATACAAAACTGGGCATGGTGGCACATGCCTATAATCCCAGCTACTTGGGAGGCTGAGGCAGGAGAATCGCTTGAACCTGGGAGGCTCAGGTTCCAGTGAGCTGAGATGGTGCCATGGCACTTCAGCCAGGGCAACAAGAGTGAAACTCCATCTCAAAAAAAAAGAAAGAAAGAAAGAAAAAGAATAAATGCATGAACTTCCCCTTTACATCCCAGGGCAGGAGCACAGGCTTGGTAGAAGAGTTCAAATGGTAGTTCCTGCGACAAGGAATGGTGTAACTGTCTCTTTTTGTCTTCTCCCTTTAAACATTTCCCTCTTGCAGCTCATCCAGGTGCTGGTGGAAGACAAAGCCACTGACAGCGCAGTTAAGCTCAGCCTTCCTATGGGACAAGAAGCCCTCGTAACCCTAAAGGATGGACAACAATTTGTGATTCAGATATCAGATGTACCTCAAAGCTCTGAAGACATTTATTTCAGAGAAAGCAATGCTAATGTGTGAGATTATTTATTTGAATAGAGAATAAGAAAATGGATAGACTTACATTCTTTTTTTTTAAATAAATGTTGGCTATTTATTATTATCTTAATCAGCTGCAACCATCCATCATTTTTTTATCGCATTTTAGGTTTTGGGGTAGATGTGAAGAACATGCAAGATTGTTGCATAGGTACACACGACTTGCGTTCTTAAAAATATTAAACACTAAAGTTTTTCTATTGACTAAAGAAGATGTTATGTATATAATAGATGTAGCATTGTCTATTTTATGTTTATATGTATTTCAAGGAGGTGGTTTTGATAAATGTATAAACTGATTTGGACAATAATTTTTGTCCCTCTTGCTTTTCTTTTGAGGATTTCCAAGTATTTCTATTTTGAGACATAACAGAAAAGAAATTTGAGAATGCCTGTTGGGAGTAAAGAAATGGCTAAGGCTCCAAAGAAAGAAAAAGTTCAAAGTATACCAACTGGTGCAATCAGTAAAATGCCAGTGGTAATATTTTTCTTCCCTTTGGTGGAGCGCCTCAATCGAAATAGAATTTGTAGATAGATCCTTCTCAGGCAATGAGGAACAGAAAAAAAAAATCAATGTAATATCACTGTTAAATTCACTCACTGGTCCATTAAACACCTTTGGTTCACTATCCTGATTTTCTTACAGTGAGATAGAATTTTGAATGCAACAATGTCTGTAGCAAAGGCTAATGTCCTGCTCTGAATCGCTCTTTAGTTCTCTTTTTGTAGCAAAATCCTACAAACTGCTGAAACTAGGAATAGAGCATTGTTACACAAAATCCATTTTTATGTAACTGATTATAGTATTTCAAAGAAATTTTAAAATTCGTGCTAAACATGATTTCCAGTGTATATGGAAAAAATAGAGAAAATTTTATTGATCTCATATTATACATGAAATGAACTAAATTTCACATATATTTCATATGGAATGAATTAAATTTACTTATGAAATGAATTACATTTCCCTAAATACTTGGAAATTTTTTTTAAAAACCTAGGAACTACATGTCTGTGGATTCATTAAGAATTATTCATCTTTATGGTTAAAAAAATAATCATTTTTAAGAGCCCTTTGCAACTACATTTAATATATTATTTCAAGCTATCTGGGAGGAGTTGTTCTTTGTCAAAGAATGAGTCAGAGAGACATTTATTGTTTTGCTCACTGCTCAGTGACTTTGCATGTCAAGTGTTTGCTAATAAGTAAGTAGACAGTTGGTGAACTGAGTCACAGAACAGAGGCAACAGGAGGATCTGTAAGTCTGGGAATGGTGAATTTTGTTTGCATATTTTGGGATAAACTGATTAGCTAAGAGCTAGCAGAAGTCATTCAGGGCATTCTGTCCTTGAATGCCCAAGCTTACCAAAGAAAACAATTTTCACTGTTTCTCTGTAGTGTTAACATTAGGATAGGGGATGAGGATGGGTAGCAACAGAGAAGAGGAGGGACTTCTGGGACTGTTGTGATTTGTATTATGGTTTCTTTCTTATTTGATCCTGAAGCCTGTCTAGGAGAGCCCTGATAGAGTGGATGGAGGAGAGAGTAAGGTTTGGGTGTGTTGGTGAAACTAAAATGCAAGAAGCAGAAGTTTATTGCTCACAGACCCAGAGAGGTTAGGAGCACCGCGACACTGGGAGGCCCAGGAGGAGTCAGAGGCAGCAGGGAGCTCAACCAGCCTGCGGCTGAGCCTGCTGGACCTGCCTTTATTAAGGCTCAGGGCGCTATTCCTTAGGCTTTCCCCCAGGACTTAAGGATCCGGGTCATTTAAAGAATACATGCATAAAGGAGGGAACTCATTTACACGACTCCAGTGTTGACCATTAGACTTTTCCACAGCCAGCAGCTGTGGCCTGAGCTGGGTTTGGTGTCAGTGAGAAGAAGAACAAGCAGGCTCTATTGCAAACACCACACAGAGAGGAGAAGCCTCACTAAGGCCAAGGATGACAGGATTCAGCTGGATTTCAAACGGCTTATGTCAGGCCTAAAAATGGGTGTCAAGCCTGCAACTCCATGAAGCCTATGCCAGGAACCCTCATGGTGCTCCCATTCTTGGTCTGGGGGCTAGCCATACAGTATAGTGAGTTCACCTTGCAAAAATGTGTCTCTAAGCTTGTGATTTGACTCGATTACATTTCTGCATATGTTATATATGAAAGTGTATCTTAAAAAACATAAGGTGGCTGGGCATGGTGGCTCACACCTATAATCCCAACACTTTGGGAGGTCAAGGTGAGAGAATCGCTTGAGCATAGGAGTTCAAGACCAGCCTGGGCAACATAATGAGATCCCCATCTCTACAAAAGAAAAAAAATTAGCTGGATGTGGTGGCACGTGGCTGCAGTAACAGCTACTTAGGAGGCTGAGGCAGGAGGATTGCTTGAGCCTAGGAGTTCAAGACTGCAGTGAACTACGATCATGTCACTGCACTCCAGCTTGGATGACAGAGACCCTGCCTTAAAAATAACTAAATAAATGGCATTGCCCACTTTATGGGACTAGATGGAAGAAAGACTAAAAAGCACACGAGACGATTTCAAGAGAAAGTGAGCTGGGCTTGAAAAGCCATCAGGTGCAGTGGCTCATGCCTGTAATCCTGGCACTTGGGAGGCCAAGGTGGCTGGATTGCTTGAGCTCAGGAGTTTGAGACCAGCCTGGGCAATGTGGTGAAACCCTTGTCTTGATGAAAAATATACAAATTTAGCTGGGTATAGTGGTGAGCGCCTGTAATCCCAGCTACTTAGGAGGGTGAGGCAGGATAGCTTGAGTCCAGGAGGTTAAGGCTACAGCGAGATGTGATTGTACCTCTACACTCCAGCCTGGGCCACAGGGCGAGGCACTGTCTGAAAAAAAAAAGAAAGAAAAAGAAAGAGAGAAGGGAGGAAGGAAGGGAGGGAAGGGAAGAAGGAAGGAAGGAAGGAAGGAAGGAAGGAAGGAAGGAGGGAGGGAGGGAGGGAGGGAGGGAGGGAGGGAGGGAAGGAAGAAGAGAGGAAAGGAAGGAAGGAGGGAGGGAGGGAAGGAAGGACAGAGGGAGAGAAGGAGGGAAGGGAGGGAGGGAGGGAGGAGGGAAGGAAGGAAGGAAGGAAGGTCGGTTCATCAGGGCCAACAAGCACTGATGTCAGAACAGAGCTGCACTTGCCTCATGGGCAAGTCTTTGTTTTTGATTCCCAATCCCCCTCCTTGATGAGCTGGGATAGAAGGTCCAGTAAGGAGGAAAATTAAAAGAGGATCCAACCACATCTGCCTCACCCACCTCAGCCCTCATGTCCTAGAGCAGATAGCAGGAGAGAGGAGATGTCAAAATGTTTGACATTTTGATTATCACACTGACATGTTAATTGCCAAAGAGAGATGGTTCCTATGATTGAATGTAACTGGTGGTCTATTACTTGAAAGTGAACGTGAATATGAACAGGAAATCCCCCTATCCTCTACCCCAAACTTAGATTTTTCTTCAGGAGCCAGAATGAATCCACAGAGGAGGTTGCAAAGATTGCTTTCTGCTTGTACCGTGGATCAGCTCGCTGTTACAGCATAACAAACGAATCCTTCATGGCTTAAAACAACCACCATCTGTGTATTATTCCTCGCCAGTCCACAGTTCGCTTGGGTGGCTGGTTCTGCCGTTCTGGGCTAAACTCAACAAATCTCAGCTGGGCTCACTCAGCCCTTCAAGGCTCCTGACAGGTGTGTAGGGGGCTGGCTAGTCTAGGATGGCCTCAGCTGTCCTCCAAGTGGTTCCCACATCCCTTCAACAGGCCAGTTCATGCATGTTCTTATGGCAGGAGGGAGTCCAAGAGAGCAGATACGGAAACACACAAGCATGTTTTCACACCTCCTTTTGCATCAAGTGTGGTCTTGTCCCACTGACCAAAGCAAGTCATGTTGCCAAACCCAGGGTTAGCAAGGTAAGGTTCTCCTAATGGGTATGGGTGCAGGGAGGGGTCAAAGAACTGGAGTCGTCAATCACGTCACTCTACCACCTACCTTATCCAGTTCAACTCACTCAAAATAACATCTAAATCATCCCAACAGCTCCGTTCACAAGTGGAAAAGACCTGCTCAGGGCCCTCAAGCAGCAGTGAGATCCTGGTCATCTGAAGATTCCACAATCAATCACCCCCATCAGTTGTGACATTATTACAGCACTGCCCTCCATGCAACTTAACTTGATAGGAAACAAATGCATAGAGTCAATATTATTTACTGAATCAGTAATTTGAAACAGGAATAGTAATGAGAACCTGTACAGACAGATATCCCCCTAGGGCTGGTTATTGGTAACCTGGTTACCAATATGGTGAGCACAGAAAGAGGCACATCACATTTCTTTTCACGGTAATAATAACTGCACCAACATGTATCTTGGAACATAAATGTTCACTCATGATGATGATAAGTTGGAAGCCCACTAACATGCTGGCAGCAGGTTTTTCAGAAACACATATCTGATAAAAAATGTACAGTAATATATTCAAAATTGTATTTGTCATGTATTTTTTCTTTTACCAGGTGCTCTTTAACACTTGGAATTGTAGGGGTAGAAAGCTGTGATACCTTTCCTCACCCATCATAAAGGTCATGGCCAACACTCCTGTATCAAAAGAAAAATAAGAAAAACATAATAAATGTATTTAATATTTGATCAAATGTATTAGGCCATTCTCACACTGCTACAAAGAAATACCTAAGACTGCCGGGCGCGGTGGCTCAAGCCTGTAATCTCAGCACTTTGGGAGGCCAAGGCGGGTGGATCACGAGGTCAAGAGATCGAGACCATCCTGGTCAACGTGGTGAAACCCCGTCTCTACTAAAAATACAAAAAATTAGCTGGGCGTGCTAATTACAGGTGGTGCGTGCCTGTAATCCCAGCTACTCAGGAGGCTGAGGCAGGAGAATTGCCTGAATCCAGGAGGCGGAGGTTGCGGTGAGCCGAGATCGCGCCATTGCACTCCAGCCTGGGTAACAAGAGCGAAACTCCGTCTCAAAAAAAAAAAAAAAGAAAAAGAAATACCTAAGACTGGGTAATTTATAAAGAAAAGAGGTTTAACTGGCTCATGGTTCCACAGGCTATACAGGAAGCATGGTGGCATCTGCTTAGCTTCTGGGGAGGCCTCGGGAAACATACAATCATGGCAGAAGGTGAAGGGGAACAGACACGTCTAACACAGCCAGAGCAGGGGGAAGTGGACAGGATAGATGCTATACACATTTTTTTTTTAATTACATTTTAGGTTTGGGGGTACATGTGAAGAACATGCAAGATTGTTGCATAGGTACACACATGGCAGTGTGATTTGCTGCCTTCCTCCCCATCACCTATATCTAGCATTTTTCCCCATGTGATCTCTCCCCAACTTCCCACCCCCTACTGTCCCTTCCCTATTTCCCCCCCACAGACCCCAGTGTGCGATGCTTCCTTCCCTCTGTCCATGTGTTCTCATTGTTCAACACCTCCCTATGAGTGAGAACATGCGGTGTTTGATTTTCTGTTCTTGTGTCAGTTTGCTGAGAATAATGGTGCTATACACTTTTAAACGACGAGATCTCACTAGAACTCACTCACCATCAGGAGAGTAGCACCAAGGGGGATATCCACCTCCGTGATCCAATCACCTCCCAGCAGGCCCCACCTCCAACTTTGGGGATTACAATTCGACATGAGATTTGGGCAGGGACACAGATCCAAAGCATATCATTAAAGTTTTATGTAATGTGGAAGCCTAAATAAATACTCAACCACTCAGGGAAAACCGTCCATTTTCATGCTTAGGTGCAGTGAAGAATGAACTATAATGAAGAAAGTGATTGAACAAAAAGTGAATGATCTAATGGTAATAGGCTGAGTGGGAAAGCCCAGCAAGACCTGTCTATTCAGATTCTCCTTCTTCCCTCTGTGTGTCATTCCCTGCCCCAAGTGTAGGTCAGGACCCTTTCTGGAATGAGGTCTCATGACCTACTCACAGACAAGGTGGGTCCAAGAATCTCTTTATGGCCAGCTCCTATACAGAAAGGCAGAGGGGTTTAGAGTCATATTTCTAGGCTTTATGACTGGCTTTGAAGGAGAGGGGTTCTAATTTCTATGATCCATCTTTGGGAAGAGAAATTCTAGTTCCTATGGCCTGCCTTGTGGGAGAAAAGGGAGCAGGAGAAAGAAGGGTAGGAAAAGGCCAGAAAGAGATTTTGCTTCTGAGGCTCTTCCACCATCCTTTACTTCAAAGTACTAGCATGTGCAAGCGTTATACTCTAGGCATCATTTTCTGAGCCCCAACAGTATCAACCATGAATAAAACAGACAAATCTCTGCTCTTATTAAGCTTATGTTCCTGGTACAGGAAGACTGATACTGAACTAATCAGCAAATAAAAGCAAAATACCTTAAGTAGATAGAAGTGTTATAGTGAAAATTCACTATGGGGATGGGATTGCTGCTGCTGGTGCTTTTTTTTTTTTTTTGAACAGAGTCTTGCTCTGTCGCCTAGGTTGGAGTGCAGTGGCACGATCCGAGTAGCTGGGATTACAGGTGCATGCCACTATGCTCAGCTAATTTTTGTATTTTTTAGTAGAGATGGGGTTTTGCATGTTGGCCAGGCTGGTCTTGAACTCCTGACCTCAGGTGATCCGCCCACCTCGGCCTCCCAATGTGTTGAGACTATAGATGTGAGCCGCCACACCCAGCCAGATTCTGCTTCTTATAGGGCATTCAAGCAAGATCTCTTTCACAAAGTGTAATTTGAAAAGAGACCTGAAGAAAGCAGGAGAAAGGAAAGGTGTTAGAGTTGCATAAAAAGGAGAGGAGAATGAATCAGAGAAGTAGGAAAGCACTACCAGCAGTGCTAAATGCCCTTTTAAAGTTAATGGCCATAAATCTGAAGTGATTAAGGAACTTAAAGTCATATATATGCTCTATATATACAATGTATATATATATTTAAAATCATATATGTACTACATATAAATCATATATACTGTATATAGAAAATCATATATACTATACATGTATATGACTTATATAGAGAGACTTTTGATTTATGGCCATTAGCTAAATTATACACATATATGATTTTAAGTCCCTTAATCACTTCAATATATATAGCATATATAACATATTGATAAAAGAAATTAAAGGCAACACAAGTTAGTACAAAAACATCCCATATTTATGAATCAGAAGACTTAATTTTGTTAAATTGTTCGTACTACCCAAAGGAATATATAAATTCAATTTAATCTCTATCAAGATCCATATAGTGGCTGCAGGCAGAGGCTCACACCTTGGGAGGCCAAGGTGGGAGGATCATTTGAGACCAGGAATTCAAGACCAGCCTGGACAACATAGCAAGACCCCATTTCTACAAAAAAACTTTTTAAAATTAGCCATGCAAGATGCCATGTGTCTATTTATAGTCCTATCTACTCCAGAGGCTAAGGAGACAGGATTGCTTGAGCACAGAAGTTTGAGGTTACAGCGAACTATGATCATTACCACTTCACTCCAGCTTGGGCAACAGAGTAAGACTCTGTCTCTAAAACAAACAAATAAGAATAGTTAAAAAAAAAAAAATCCTGCCATGATATCACCTTACATTCATTAGAATGGGCATTATAAAAAATAACAACAGGGATCTTCCGGGTCCACTGGCAAGGTCACTGAATAGGAATAGCTCCAGTCTGCAACTCCCAGAGAGATCGACACAGAAGGCAGGTGATTTCTGCATTTCCAAGTGAGGTACCCAGTTCATCTCATTGGGACTGGTTGGACAGTAGGTGCAGCCCCTGGAAGGCAAGCCAAAGCAGGGTGGGGTGTTGCCTCACCCGGGAAGCACAAGTGGTCAGGGCAGTTTCCTTCTCTGGCCAAGGGAAGCCTTGAGAGACTGCAGTGGGAAGAACAGTGCACTCTGGCCCACATACTGTGCTTTTCCCACAGTCTTCACAACTGGCAGACCAGGAGACCCCCTCCGGTGCCTACGCCACCAGGGCCCTGGGTTTGAAGCACAAAACTGGAAGGCCATTTGGGCAGACACCGACCTAGCTTTAGGAGTTTGTTTTCATACCCCAATGGCACCTGGAACACCAGCAAGATGGGACCATTCATTCCCCTGGAAAGGGGCTGAAGCCAGGGAGCCAAGTGACCTGGCTCGGTGGGTCCCACCCCCACAGAGCCCAATAAGCTGAGATACATTGGCTTGATAGTCTCACTGCCAGCACAGCACTCTGAGGTTGACCTGGGACACCTGAGCTTGGTGAGGGGAGGGGTATCCACCATTGCTGAGGCTTGAGTAGGTGGTTTTACCCTCACAGCGTAAACAAAGCCACTGGGAAGTTTGAAGTGGGTGAAGCCCACCACAGCTCAGCAAGGCTGCTATGGCCAGACTGCCTCTCTAGATTCCTCCTCTCTGGGCAGGGCATCTCTGAAAAAAAGGCAGGAGCCCCAGTGAGGGTCTTATAGATAAAACTCCCATCTCCCTGGTACAGAGCACCCGGGGGAAGGGGCAGCTGTGGGTGCAGCTTCAGCAGACTCCCTTCCTGACATCTCTGAAGGGAGCAGTGGATTTCTCAGCACAGTTTGAGGTCTGATAAGAGACAGACTGCCTCCTCAAGTGGGTCCCTGACCCCCTTGTATCCTAACTGGGAGACAACTCATACAGGAGAGCTCTGGCTGGCATCTGGTGGGTGCCCCTCTGGTATGAAGCTTCCAGAGGAAGCAACAGGCAGCAATCTTAGCTGTTCTGCAGCATTCACTGGTGATACCCAGGTAAAGAGGGTCTGGAGTGGACCTCCAGCAAACTCCAGCAGACCTAGGGCAGAGAGGCCTAACTGTTAAAGGAAAACTAACAAACAGAAAAGAATAATAACAGCATCAATAGAAAGGACGTCCACTCAGAGAAACCTGATCCAAAGGTCACCAACACCAAAGACCAAAGGTAGATAAATCCACGAAGATGGAGAGAAACCAGTGCAAAAAGGCTGAAAATTCCAAAAACCAGAATGCTTTTCCTCCTCCAAAGGATCAAAACTCCTTGCCAGCAAGGGAACAAAACTGGATGGAGAATGAGTTTGATGAATTGGCAGAAGTAGGCTTCAGAAGGTGGGTAATAACAAACTCTTTCAAGCTAAAGGAGCATGTTCTCACCCAATGCAAGGAAGCTAAGGACCTTGAAAAAAGGTTAGATGAATTGCTAACTAGAATAACCTGTTTAGAGAAGATCATAAATGAACTGATGGCACTGAAAAACACAGTACAAGAACAAGCATTCACAAGTATCAGTAGCCAAACTGATCAAGTGGAAGAAAGGATATCAGAGATCGAAGATCAACTCAATGGTGAGAAGACAAGATTAAAGAAAGTGAAAAGAAATAAACAAAGCCTTCAAGAAATATGGAACTATGTGAAAAGACCAAATCTACATTTGATTGGTGTAACTGAAAGTGATGGGGAGAATGGAACCAAGTTGGAAAACACTTCAGGATATTATGCAGGAGAACTTCCCCAACCTAGCAAGGCAGGCCAACATTCAAATTCAGGAAATACGGAGAACACCACAAAGATACTCCTTGAGAAGAGCAACCCCAAAACACATAATCATCAGATTCATCAAGGTTGAAATGAAGGAAAAAATGTTAAGGGCAGCCAGAGAGAAAGGTCAGGTTACCCACAAAGTGAAGCTCATCAGACTAACAGTGGATATCTCTGCAGAAACCCTACAAGCCAGAAGAGAGTCGGGGCCAATATTCAACACTCTTAAAGAAAAGAATTTCAACTCAGAATTTTATATCCAGCCAAACTAAACTTCATAAGCAAAGGAGAAATAAAATCCTTTACAGACAAGCAAATGCTGAAAGATTTGGTCACCACCAGGCCTGCCTTATAAGGGCTCCTGAAGGAAGCACTAAACATGGAAAAAAAAAAAACTGGTACCAGCCACTGCAAAAACATACCAAACTGTAAAGATCAATGATGCTATGAAGAATCTGCATCAACAAATGGGCAAAATAACCAGCTAACATCATAACGACAGGATCAAATTCACATATAACAATATTAACTTTAAATGTAAATGGACTAAATGTCCCAATTAAAAGACACAGACTGGCAAATTGGATAAAGAGTCAAGACCCATCATTGTGTTGTGTTCAGGAGACCCACCTTACATGCAAGGACACACATAGGCTCAAAATGAAGGGATGAAGGAATGTTTACCAGTAGCAAATAGAAAGCAAAAAGAGCAGGGGTTGTAATCCTAGTCTCTGATAAAACAGACTTTAAACCAACAAAGATAGATCAAAAGAGACAAAGAAGGGCATTACATAATGATAAAAGGATCAATGCAACAAGAAGAGCTAACTATCCTAAATATGTATGCACCCAATACAGAAGCACCCAGATTCATAAAGCAAGTTATTAGAGACCTACAAAGAGACTTAGACTCCCACACAATAATTGTGAGATATTTTAACATCCCACTGTCAATATTAGACATATCAACAAGACAGAAAATTGACAAGGATATCCAGGACTTGAACTCAGCTCTGGACCAAGCAGGCCTAATAGACATCTACAGAACTATCCACCCCAAATCAATAGAATATACATTCTTCTCAGCACAACACTGCACTTATTCTAAAATTGACCACATAATTGGAAGTAAAATACTCCTCAGCAAATGCAAAAGAACGGAAATTATAACAGTCTCTCAAACCACAGTGCAATCAAATTAGAACTCAGGATCAAGAAACTCACTCAAAACCACACAGCTACATGGAAACTGAACAACCTGCTCCTGAATGACTACTGGGTAACTAGCAAAATTAAGGCAGAAATAAAGATGTTCTTTGAAACCAATGAGAACAAAGACACATCGTGCCAGAATCTCTGGGACACATTTAAAGCAGTGTATACAGGGAAATTTATAGCACTCCATGCCCACAAGAGAAAGCAGAAAATATCTAAAATCCACACCCTAACCTCATAATTAAAAGAACTAAAGAAGCAAGGGCAAACAAATTCAAAACCCAGTGAAAAACAAGAAATAACTAAGATCAGAGCGGAACTGAAGGAGATAGAGACATGAAAAACTCTTCCAAAAAATCAATGAATCCAGGAGCTGGTTTTTTGAAAAAATCAACAAAATAGACCACTAGCAAGACTAATGAAGAAGAAAAGAGAGAAGAATCAAATAGATGCAATAAAAAATGATAAAGGGGATATCACCACCGATCCCACAGAAATACAAACTACCATCAGAGAATACTATACACATTGCTATGCAAATAAGCTAGAAAATCTAGAAAAAATGGATAAATTCCTGGACACATACACCCTCCCAAGACTGAACCAGGAAGAGGTCAAATCCCTGAATAGACCAGTAACAAGTTCTGAAATCGAGGCAATAATTAATATCCTACCAACCAAAAAACAGCCCAGGACCAGATGGACTCACAGCAGACTCATACCAGAGGTACAAAGAGGAGCTGGTACCATTCCTTCTGAAACTATTCCAAACAATAGAAAAAGAGGGAATCCTCCCTAACTCATTTTATGAGGCCAGCATCATCCTGCTACCAAAACCTGGCAGAGACACAACAAAAAAAGAAAATTTCAGGCCAATATCCCTGATGAACATTGATGCAAAAATCCTCAATAAAATACAGGCAAAATAAATCCAGCAGCTCATCAAAAAGCTTATTCACCATGATTAAGTCAGCTTCACCCTGGGGATACAAGGCTGGTTCGACACATGCAAATCAATAAACATAATCCATCACATAAACAGAACCAATGATAAAAGTCACATGATTACCTCAATAGATGCAGAAAAGGCCTTCAACAAAATTCAACAGCTCTTCATGCTAAAAACTCTCAATAAAATAGATATTGATGGAATGTAGCTCAAAATAATAAGAGCTATTTATGACAAACCCACAGCCAATTTCATACTGAATGGGCAAAAACTGGTTTGAAAACCAGCAAAAGACAAGGATATCCTCTCTTACCACTCCTATTTAACATAGTATTGGAAGTTCTGGCCAGGGCAATCAGGCAAGAGAAAGAAACAAAGGGTATTCATTTAGGAAAAGAGTAAGTCAAATTGTCTCTGTTTGCAGATGACATGCTTGTATATTTAGAAAACCCCATCATCTCAGCCCAAAATCTTCTTAAGCTGATAAGCAATTCAGCAAAGTCTCAGGATACAAAATCAATGTCCAAAAATCACAAGCATTCCTATACACCAATAACAGACAGAGCCCAATCATGAGTGAACTCTCATTCACAATTGCTACAAAGGGAATAAAATACCTGGGAATACAACTTACAAGGGATGTGAAGGAACTCTTCAAAGAGAACTTCAAACCACTGCTCAAGAAAATGAGAGGACACAGCAAATGGAAAAACATTTCATGCTCATGGATAGGAAGAATCAATATCATGAAAATGGCCATATTGCCCAAAGCAATTTATAGATTCAATACTATCCCTATCAAGCTACCATTGACTTTCTTCACAGAACTGGAAAAAAAACTGTGGAACCAAAAAAAAGCCCACATATGGAACCAAAAAAGAGCCCACATAGCCAAGATAATTCTAAGCAAAAAGAGCAAAGCTGGAGACATCACACTATCTGACTTCAAACTATATTACAAGGCTATAGTAACAAAAACAGCATAGTACTGGTACCAAAACAGATATATAGACCAATGGAACAGAACAGAGGCCTCGGAAATAACACCACACATCTACAACCATCTGATCTTTGACAAACCTGACAAAAGCAAGCAATGAGGAAAGGATTCCTATTTAACAAATGGTGTTGGGAAAACTGGCTGGCCATATGCAGAAAGCTGAAACTGGACACCTTCCTTACACCTTATACAAAAATTAACTCAAGATGGATTAAAGATTTAAATGTAAGACCTAAAACCATAAAAACCCTAGAAGAAAACCTAGACAATACCATTCAGGATATAAGCATGGGCAAAGACTTCATGACTAAAACACCAAAAAGCAGTGGCAACAAAAGCCAAAATACACAAATGAAATCTAATTAAACTAAAGAGCTTCTGCACAGCAAAAGAAACTATCATCAGAGTGAACAGGCAACCTACAGAATGGGATAAAATTTCTGCAATCTATGCATCTGACAAAGGGTAAATATCCAGAATCTACAAAGAAACAAATTTGCAAGAAAAAAAAACAACCCTATCAAAAAGTGGGTGAAGGATATGAACAGACACTTCTCAAAAGGAGACATTTATGCAGCCAACAAACTTATGAAAAAAAGCTCATCAGAGACAGATCCAAGATGGCCGATTAGGAGCAGCTCAGGATTGCAGCACCCTGTGAAAGCACGGAGGGCAAGTGGATGCCGCATTTACAGACGGATTTTTAATGCCCACAGACCAGGAAATTCCCAGGCGGAGGAGCCCCATGGGTCGCCAGCATGGCTGCTTTGGCCAGCGTGGCTGTTCTGGCCGGCGCCCTGGCACGGCAGGTCTCTGCACAAAATACACAGGTCCAGGTGCCATTTTAGCTGGCAATTGGAGCTGCTGGGAGACAGAGTCACCCATTTAACTGATAAAAAAGGGGACTGAAACAGGGAGCTAGGCCAGGAGATTCCCGGACAAAAAAGTGCCATGAATCTCAGTGCGGCTGTTTCAGCTGGCACAGTGGGTCGTCCCACGGGAAATCACACAGATCCCAGCGCCTTTTCAACAGGCGACTGGAACACCTGGTAGACAGAGTCACCTGTTCAACTGAAAAAAAAAGGGGGGTCTGAGGCAGGGAGCCAGGTGATCAGGCTCAGCTGGTCCCACCGCCACAAAAAAACAGCAATCTGAAATGCTCTGGATTGAGAGTTTCACAACAAGCACAGCTGAACCCAGGATGGTCCAGCTCTGTGGCGGAGGGGCATCTGCCATTACTGAGGCAGTCCACCACTATGGAGGTAGTCCACCATTGCTGAGGCAGCCTGCCATTGCCAAGGCAGCCCACCATGAGAGAGAGACTCTGCCATTACAGAGGTGGGCCGCCATTGCCGAGGCAGTTCTAACTATACCCGTACAAACTGGACTGTAGGGAAGTTCACACAGCAGCTGGGCAGAGCCCACAGCAGTTCAGCAAAGCCTCTGCAGGCAGACTGTGACTAGGTTGCCTCCTCGCTGGGCAGGGCAAAAAGGCAGCAGCACAACAGAAACTTATAAATAAAGCCCTAACTCCCCAGGACAGAGCACCTGGGAAAAAAAAGGGGGGATTATTAGTTCAACTGCAGCAGACTTAAATGTACCTGCCCAGCAGCTCTGAATGAACAACAGAGCTCACAGCTCAGCACTTGAGCTCCTATAAAGGACAGACTGCCTCCTCAAGCAGCTCCCTGACCCCCATATATCCAAAGAGTCACCTCATAAAGGAGAGCTCAGACTAACATTGGGTGGGCATCCTTCTGGGACAAAGATAGCAGAAGAAACTGGCAGCAACTCTTACTGTTCTGCAGCCGCTGCAGGTGATCCCCAGGCAAGCATGGCCAGGAGGGGACCTCAGCAGTCCTACAGCAGAGGGGCCTGAATGTTAGAAGGAAAACTAAGAAACAGAAAGAAATAACGTCATCCTCAACAAACTGGATGTCCACTCAGAGACCCAATCTGAAAGTCAACAACTACAAAGACAAAAGGTGGATAAATCCACAAAGATGGGAAGAAACCAGCACAAAAAGGATGAAAACACCAGAAACCAGAACACCTCTCCTCCTACAAGGGATCACACCTCTTCAACAGCAAGGGAACAAGGCTGGATGGAGAATGAGTGTGATAAATTGATAGAAACAGGCTTTAGAAGGTGGGTAATCAGAAACTTTGCTGCACTAAAAGAACATGTTCTAACACAATGCAAAGAAACTAAGAACCTTGAAAAAAGATTTGACGAAATGCTAAGGAGAATAAACAACTTAGGAATATAAGCGAATTGATGGAGCTGAAAAACACAACATGAGAACTTCGTGAAGCATACACAAGTTTCCACAGCTGAATTGACCAAGCAGAAGAAAGGATATCAGAGGTCAAAGATCAGCTCAATGAAATAAAATAAGAAGGCAAGATTAGAGAAAAAAGGGTAAAAAGGAATGAACAAAGTCTCCAAGAAATATGGGACTATGTGAAAAGACCTAATTTACGTTTGATAGGTATACCTGAATGTGATGGAGAGAATGAATCCAAGCTGGAAAATACTCCTCAGGATACTATTCAGGAAAACTTCCCCAACCTACCAAGGCAGGCCAATATTCAAGTCCAGGAAATACAGAGAACACCACAAAGATATTCCTCAAGAAGAGCAACCCCAAGGCACATAATCATCAGATTCACAGGGTTAAAATGAAGGAGAAAATGCTAAGCGCAGCCAGAGAGAAAGGTCAGGTTACCCACAAAGGGAAGCCCATCAGACTCACAATAGATCTCTGAGCAGAAACCCTACAAGCCAGAAGAGAGTGGGGGCCAATATTCAACATCCTTAAAGAAAAGAACTTTCAACCCAGAATTTCCTATCCAGCCAAACTAAGCTTCATAAGTGAAGGAGAAATAAAATCCTTTATGAACAAGCAAGCACTCAGAGATTTCATCGCCACCAGGCCTGCTTTACAAGAGCTCCTGAAAGAAGAACTAAACATAGAAAGGAACAACCAGTACCAGACACTCCAAAAACATATGAAATGGTAAAGAGCATCGACACAATGAAGAAACTGCATCAACTAACGGGCAAAACAGCCAGCTAGCATCAAAATGGCAGGATCAAATTCATATGTAGCAATATTAACCCTTAATGTAAATGGGCTAAACGCCGCAATCAAAAGACACAGACTCGCAAATTGGATAAAAAGCCAAAATCCATCGGTGGGCTGTATCCAGGAAACCCATCTCACATGCAAGGATACACACAGCCTCAAAATAAAGGGATGGAGGAAGATTTACCAAGCAAATGGAGAGCAAAAAAAAAGCAGGAGTTGCAATCCTAGTCTCTGATAAAATAGACTTTAACAAAGATCAAAAGAGACAAAGAAGGACATTACATAACAGTAAAAGGATCAATGCCACAAGAAGAGCTAACGATCCTAAATATATACACACTCAAATACAGGAGCACCCAGATACATAAAGCAAGTTCTTAATGACTTACAAAGAGACGTAGACTCCCACACAATAATAGTGGGAGATGTTAACACCCCATTGTCAATATTAGACAGATCAACCAGACAGAAAATTAACAAGGATATCCAGGACTTGAACTCAAGCCTGGACCAAGCAAAGCTAATAGACATTTACAGAACTCTCCACCCAAATCCACAGAATGCACATTCTCCTCAGCACCACATCACACCTACTCTAAAACTGACCACATAATTGGAAGTAAATCACTCCTCAGCAAATGCAAAAGAATGGAAATCATAACAAATGGTCTTTCAGACCACAGTGCAATCAAGTTAAACTCGGAATTCAGAAACTAACTCAGAACCACACAGCTTCATGGAAACTGAACAACTGGCTCTTGAATGTTGACTGGATAAACAATGAAATGAAGGCAGAAATAAAGATGTTCTTCAAAACCAATGAGAACAAAGAAACAACGAACCAGAATCTCTGGGACACATTTAAAGCAGTGTCTAGAGGAAAATATATAGCAATAAATGCCCACATGAGAAGCAAGGACAGATCTAAAATTGAAACCCTATCATCAAAATTGAAAGAGCTAGAGGAGCAAGATCAAAAAAACTCAAAACCTAGCAAAAGACAAGAAATAACTAAGATCAGAGCAGAACTAAAGGAGTTAGAGACACAAAAAACCTTTCAAAAAATCAATAAATCCAGAAGCTGGTTTTTCAAAAAGATCAACAAAATAGACAGACCACTAGCCAGATTAATAAAAAAGAAAAGAGAGAATAATCAAATAGATGCAATAAAAAACGATAAAGGGGATATCACCACAGATTCCACAGAAATACAAACCATCATCAGAGATTATTACAAACAACTCTATGCACATAAACTAGTAAACCTGGAAGAAATGGATAAATTCCTGGACACTTTCATCCTCCCAAGCCTAAACCAAGAAGAAGTCAAAACCCTGAATAGACCAATAACAAGGGCAGAAGTTCAAAAGTGGGTGAAATATATGAACAGACACTTTACAAAAGAAGACATACATAAGGCCAACAAACATATGAAAAACTGCTCATCATCACTGGTCATTAGAGAAATGCAAATCAAAACTACATTGAGATACTATCTCACACCAGTTAGAATGGCGATCATTAAAAAATCTGGAGACAACAGATGCTGGAGAGGATGTGGAGAAATAGGAACACTTTTATGCTGTTGGTGGGAGTGTAAATTAGTTTAACCATTGTGGAAGACAGTGTGGCGATTCCTCAAGGACCTAGAAATAGAAATTCCATTTGACCCATCAATCCCATTACTGGGTATATATCCAGAGGATTATAAATCATTCTACTATAAGGACACGTGCACACGAATGTTCATTGCAGCACTGTTTACAATAGCAAAGACCTGGAACCAACCCAAATGCCCATCGATGATAGACTGGGCAGGGAACATGTGGCACATATACACCATGGAAAACTATGCAGCCATAAAAAACGGTGAGTTCGTGTCCTTTGTAGGGACATGAATGAACCTGGAAACCATCATTCTCAGCAAACTGACACAAGCACAGAAAATCAAACACCATGCGTTCTCACTCATAGATGGGTGTTGAACAATAAGAACACGTGGACACAGGGAAGGGAACATAATACTCAGGGACCTGTCGGGGGGGTTGGGAGGCATTAGAAGGAATACCTAATGTAGCTGACAGGTTGATGGGTGTGGCAAACCAACACGGCACGTGTATACCTATGTAACAAAGCTGTACATTCTGCACATGTACCCCAGAACTTAAAGTAAAATATAAATAAATAAATAAACATAGCAACAGGTGTTAGTGAGAAGATGGAGACATTAGAACTCTTGTGCACCACTGGTGGTAATATTAAACGATGTAGCCGTTTTGGGAAACAGTACACAGGTTCACTAAAAGTAGAACTATCTTATGATTCAGCAATCACACTTATGGATATTTACCCAAAAGAATTCAAGACAGGACCTCAAAGAGGTATTTACACTCAAATGTTTATTTCAGTAGTATTCACAATAACTACAAGGCAGAAACAACCTAAACGTCCAACAATGATGAATAGAAAATGTGGGCCCGATGCAGTGGCTCATGTCTGCCATCCAAGCACTTTGAGAGGCTGAAGTCAGAGAATTGCTTGAGCTCAGGAGTTTGAGATCAGCCTGCACAACATAGTGAGACCTCATCTCTACAAAATATAAAAAAGAGCCAGGTATGGTGGTTTGCCTTTAGTACCAGCTACTCAGGAGGCTGAGGAGGGAAGATCACCTGAACCCCGGCTCTCCAGGCTGCAGTGAGCCATGATGGTGCCACTGTACTCCAGCCTGGGCAACAGAGTGAGACCCTGATTAAAAAAAAAAAAAAAAGAAAGAAAACGTGATATATACCTGTGCGGACTCAGAAAGCTAATCAGAAACTCAAAAGAATGCAACTATTTGTGTCTCACCTATCGGTGGCCTGGAAGCCCCCTCCCTGCTTCAAGTCTTTCTGCCTTTGCTTCAAGTTGTCCTGCCTTTCCAGACCGAACCAATGTACTTCTTACTTACATTGATTAATGTCTCATGTCTCCCTAAAATGTGTAAAACCACATGCCCAACCACACTGGGCACATGTCATCAGGACTTCTTGGGGCTGTGTCATGGGAGCATCCTCAACCTTGGCAAAATAAACTTTCTATATTGCCTGAGATCTGTCTCAGGTTTTGATTCTGAGGGCCCAAGATATTTTCCTTTCACACATGCGATGGAATATTATTCAGCCTTTAAAAATAGTAACCTCCTGTCATATGCTACAACATGGATGAATTTTGAACATCATGCTAAATAAGGTAAGCCACTCACAGAATGGCAAATACTATCTAATTCCACATACAAGTGATACGTAATTATCTAAATAGTCAAACTCATAGAAACAGAAAGTAGAATGGCGGCTGCCAGGTGCTGGGGGAGGGAAAATGGGAGTTGCTGTTCAATGGATAGAGTTACAGTTATGCAAGGTGCAATTCTATAGATTCGCTATGAGCAATTTTCTTTTCTTTTCTTTTCTTTTCTTTTTTTTTTGAGACGGAGTTTCGCTCTTGTTACCCAGGCTGGAGTGCAATGGCACGATCTCGGCTCACCGCAACCTCCACCTCCTGGGTTCAGGCGATTCTCCTGCCTCAGCCTCCTGAGTAGCTGGGATTACAGGCACGTGCCACCATGCCCAGCTAATTTTTTGTATTTTTAGTAGAGACGGGGTTTCACCATGTTGACCAGGATGGTCTCGATCTCTTGACCTCGTGATCCACCCGCCTCGGCCTCCCAAAGTGCTGGGATTACAGGCTTGAGCCACTGCGCCTGGCCAGAGCAATTTTCTTATAGTTAACAATGCTGTACTGTACACTTAAACACTTGTTAAGAGGATAGATCTCATGTTACGTTTTTTACCATTTTTTTTAAAATGGACAAAAGACATTACAAGCATTTTATAAAAGATTTCAAACTAAGCAATAAATATATGTAAAACGATCAGCCATATTAGTCATTAGGTAAATGCAAATTAAAATAACAATGAGATACCATTGCGCATCCACCAGATTTGGTGCGGGGGGAAGTGCGGTGGACGGACCAAAAAAACTTTACAAAGTCTGTGTTGATGAGAATGTAGAGCTGTAACCGTAACTCTCACACTCTGACGGTGGCAGTATAAATTGGTACAATCATTTTGAAAATGTTTGTTTTTCAAGTATATATATTTCAATATATATATAAATATATTCCTACCTATATCTTTACTACCTGGCATGTCTCTGCAAAATAAATCCCTATATCTCTCCGGAAAGACACTATCTCTAGCTTTTCAAAGTTGTTAAAACAGGTTTGGACTCTGCAGAAAAGCAGGAAGTCTATGGAGAGTTATCTTCCAAAATCTGAGTTTAGGAACCTGTTAAATATTCAGGGGTAAATGGGCAAAACAAGCAACACCGGCTGTCACTGACGAAGCACTTACTATGTTCTGGCACAAATTGTGTGATAAGGTTTGAAGAGTGATTATTGATCACCCTCTTAAATCCCCTTTGAGTGTGGAGCTAATTTGGAAAATAAAACAAGAATCAAAAACCTTAACGGAGGTAAAGCCCGTGGGAAAGTTTGACCAAATAGGATTCCTACTAGATTCTACAACTGAACCTACTCCCTTCCTCTTGAACAGGGCGGGGAGACCTCCCACCTGCTGAAGGGGCAGGGCAGCTCAGGCAAGACGGAAGAGAAGAGTGAAGAGACCATTCAGAAAAGAACAGCTTTGCAGGGGCTGAGAAAATCATGTTAAGCTTGCCTTTCGAAACTCATCCATCAGAGGAGTCACTTCTCCCATGAGGAGGCAGGAGTAAGAAAACAGCCAAAAGCCTGCAATATTCCTCCACAGTTTTCCTTTCCAGGACTTGGACCAGAGTTCTGGTCACCTAGAACAAGGGGCATGGCCAAGGTGGTATTTGTCCACGTGGCTTTGGCCAGATTGTTTCAGCTTAAATGCAAATAACTTGATTCTGCTACTAGATGTACTAGCTGCAATGCCCTCCGGACACAGCAAAGTGTAAGAAGGTTATTGTCCTTGCAGAGAAGGAGAATGGGCATCAGAAGGAATTGGTGCTAATCTCACCTCCACCATTTACTCAGTTTTCTCCTCTAGTACATCTAATAACGATCCCTACCTTGTATCTAGATAATGAAATACAGTCAGCCCTTCATAACTATGGGTTCCCAACCAACCACAGGCTGAAAATATTGGAAGAAGAAGAAGGAAAAAAAAAAAATCTGGATGCAGTAGTTCACCTCCAAAAGTAATCCAGCACTTTTGGAGGCTGAGACAGGAAGATCACCTGAGCCTGGGAAGTTGAGGCTGCAATGAGCTGTGATTGTGCCACTGCACCCCAGCCTGGGTGGACAGAACAAGACTCTTCCTCAGAAAAATAAAAAATGATAAAGGATAACTGCATCTGTACTGAACATACACAGGCTTTTTTCTTGTTCTATTCCCTAACAATACAGTAAACAACAATTTATGTAGTATTTACATTGTATTAGGCATTGTGTAAGCAATTTAGAGATTAAAGGAGAATGTGCATGGGTTATATGCGAATGCTGCACCAGTTTCTATAAAGGAGTTGAGCATCTCTGGATTTTGGTATCCACGGGGGTCCTGGAACCAATACCCCTCGGATACCAAGGGACTACTGTATAGCGTTTGCTCCATGCCACGCACTGTTCTAAGCCTCTTCAAATATTAATCGTTTAATCGTCCCATCCATCACCTTACGAGGTAAACATTACCTTTGTCAGCTAACGAAGGAAATGGGCAGTGAGAGGTTAAGTGGCTTGACAGATCCCACAGCTGTTGAGCTAAGGCGCCTATCGCGCTGGGATTTGAACGCCCACCCTCTGGCTGCGCAACCTGTGTCATCCTGCAGGAAACGAAGCCATCCCCGGACCTGGAGCGCGAGGAAGACTCCGCAGGATGCGCGGCGTGTGCGCGGAACCTGGTCTTCTACGAGCCTGGACTTCCGAGCGTGGCGCGCGGCTGCAGGGATTGATTCTCCGGGACTCGTGCCGGGGACCGCGCCCGGGAATCCTGCGGGGGTGGGAGGGGGGTTCGGGCTCCGCGCCTCCGCCGCAGGGGGGCGCTGCGGGGCTCCCCGGCGCTGGCGCTGCTGGCCGCCCCCGCGGCTGGGCGTGCCGCCTGCAAGATGTCCGTGCGCCGCGGCCGGCGGCCGGCGCGGCCCGGGACCCGCCTCTCCTGGCTGCTGTGCTGCAGCGCCCTGCTGTCCCCGGCCGCGGGCTACGTGATCGTGAGCTCCGTGTCCTGGGCCGTCACCAACGAGGTGGACGAGGAGCTGGACAGCGCCTCCACCGAGGAGGCTATGCCCGCGCTACTGGAGGACTCGGGCAGCATCTGGCAGCAGAGCTTCCCCGCCTCGGCTCACAAGGAGGACGCGCACCTGCGGCCCCGGGCGGGCGCCGCGCGCGCCAGGCCGCCCCCCGCGCCGCCCGGGATGTTCTCCTACCGGCGTGAGGGCGGCCAGGCAGGCGGTGCCTCCCCGGCCCCGAGGCTGCGAGCTGCCACCGCCCGCTCCCTGGCCCACGCCAGCGCCTGGGGCTGCCTGGCCACCGTGTCCGCCCACGAGAAGGTAAGCGCCCGGCGGCGAGCGCGAGGGGGCTTGGCATTCAGTCGGCGGCCAGGGAACGGGGACGTGCTCGCGACCGCTCGGGACTGGGATCCGGGTCCACCAGACGTGCCCCGTGCGGTGGATGGGACCCTCGACACTGTGCATAATGGAAGGCGATGGTGCCTCCGTGAGCCTGGCGAAGTCGGGGGAGGTTTGGAGAGGGACGTAGACAACCAGGCTTCCTGCCAGGTAGGGTTGGGTACCGAATCCCCGCCTAGAGATGGCCAGGCAGAGAGACGGACACCTAACCAGCGTCTGACCCAGACCTGAACCAAAGCAGCCAGAGCCGCCTTGGAATCTCAGAGTAGGCGGGGACAGCCCTTCCCAGCGCAGGGCACAGACCCATAGACCCGAACTCCCCGTCACCTCCCGACCTGGACCTGGAGACGGGGACAGAGACAGCACCAGGGCTTCTTTGGAAATCTACCTTTAAGAAAATGGAGCTCAAGATTTTTTTCTGGAAAGGAGATTTATTATGCAAAGTGTGTAAAACCTGGAATAAGCTATCCGCTGCACTTTTTATCTTCAGTTCGGAAAGGCTTTACTCACCTGTTAGACATGATTCCACGTAGAATGACATGGACAAATAATGCGCATGTAACGTCCATGCCTCCAGAAAGCTTTTAGGGGTGTTAAGAGAGATAAAAGAGCTACAGGGCAGTAACGTGAACTCCTATTTACTTCCTACAAAAACAGAATTAGTATTTTATAGAATGCATAGGACATTGGCCAGGTTCTGGCCCCAGCTCTGGGTCTCACCAAGACTGTGGCCGAGTCACTGGCTTCTCCACTTTGCTTTCCTCATCGGTAAAATTAGGTGGTTAACCAGGCAATTTTTAAGGTCCTTTTTTTGGCTTAAAACTTCCTAAATGGCAACTTTATTCCGATGTTGGCAATGGTCTTAACCTCTTCAGTGTCAAATGCAGATCCAGTTGGATATTCTCAGCACCCAAATGATTTTCACAGCTGTATTTTGCACTCCTAAGACACATCTTAAAAAGACAAAGGTTAAAGATGATACTAATCTTGGTTGAAAACACAAATCTTTTCAAGAAATTAAAAGTCTAATGCCAATGTATTAGAGATATTTTGAATTTCAACATTTCTTCTCTTAGCTTTGTTAGGAGTTCCTCTTTCTAATCCTTATTGACATTTAATCTAAACAATAAATTCAGAAAACATTTACAATGTACTGCCATGTATGCAAAGCATGACTCTGGGCAGCTATGTCAAGCTGAAAAATGGGATATATGAATGAAGTTATATTACCATTTTGGAAGATTCCTTAACATTTCCTGTTCTTAAAAAATTGAAGCCCTGCCTTTTATAATTCTACACACCATTCTCAAACAACCCTTCAAGAACAAAGTTAACTCCTGGATTCTGAGCTAAGTAACAAGGTGCACTTCGTTAGGAATGAAATCATGGAAAATTGGGATGTTTGGCAGGATTTGGGAAAACCTAAGCACTAAATATTTTTGTTGGCCAGGCGCAGTGACTCACACCTGTAATTCCAACACTTTAGGAGGCCAAGGAGGGCAGATCATTTGAGGTCAGGAGTTCAATACTAGCCTGGCCAGCATGGTGAAACCTTGTCTCTACTAAAAACACAAAAATTAACCAGGTGTGGTGGCACACACCTGTACTGCCACCACCTGGGGAGGCTGAAGCACAAGAGTCACTTAACCCAGGAGGCAGAGGCTACAGTGAGCCAAAATTGCACCACTGAACACCAGCCTGGGCAACAGAGTGAGACTCTGTTTCAAAAAATAATAATACTAATAAATAAATATTTTTGTTTATATCTGCAATCACAGAAACATGATATACCACCTGTCTTAGTCCATTTGTATTGCTATAAACAAATACCTGAGGCTGGGTAATTTATAACGAAAAGAAGTGTATTTGGCTCACAGTTCTGCAGGCTGTTCAGAAAGCATGGCGCAGCATCTGCCTCTGGGGAGGCCTCAGGCTGCTTCCACTCATGGTGGAAGGTGAAGAGGAGCCAGTGTGTGCAGAGATCACATGGCGAGAGAGAGAGCAAGAGAGAGGGGAAGGTGCCAGGCTCTTTTTATTTTTATTTATTTATTCCCAGGCTGGAGTGCAATGATGCAGTCATAGCTCACTGCTGCCTCAGACTCCTGGGCTCAAGCATCCCTCCTTCCTCAGCCTTCCAAGTAACTGGGCCTACAGGTGTGTGCGACCATGCCAAGCTACTATTTAAAAAAAAAAAAACTTTTTGTAGAGATGGGGGTCTTGCCATCGTGCCCAGGGTGATCTTGAACTGTTGGTCTCAAGGGATCCTTCTGCCTTGGCCTCCCAAAGTGCTGGGATTACAGGGTGAACCCCCACTCCCAGCTGGCACCAGTCGTTTTTAAACAACCATCTCTCAGGGGAGCTCTTAAGGAACTAACAGAGGGACAATTCATTCATTACCTCGAGGAGGGCACCAAGCCATTCATGAGGGATCCACTCCCATGACCCAAACACTTCCCACTGGGCCTCCCCTCCAACACTGGGGATCAGATTTTAACATGAGGTTTGGAGGGAAAGATATCCAAACTATAGCACCACCGTCCTCCCACCCTACTGCGTGATCATGAAGAAAAATTGGCATATCATGTTTCTGTGACTTCCTTTATACAAAATGGTTAACAAATCAATTTCTGATAACTTGCTGGGTCATACAATGAAATATTGTTGATTACAATTTTTAAAATGCAGCTAATAAATGAGGAAGTGATGTAGCCCTAAAAGAAACAATAAAAGAAAGTTCCTGAAGTCCAAAGAGCAGGCAAGACGTTAAAGACTTAAATTTCCTCCCTAAAGTTGCTAAAAACATGGGAGCGGCAGCCAACCTTGGGAGCAAAGGCAGTGGGACTATAACAGGCAGCTTGTGGGAAAGGCTTAGTGCCATCCCCCATAAATGTCATTGTTCCTCCCCCAACATGAAATTTTTTTTTTTTTTTTTGAGACGGAGTTTCGCTCTTGTTACCCAGGCTGGAGTGCCATGGCGCGATCTTGGCTCACCGCAACCTCCGCCTCCTGGGTTCAGGCAATTCTCCTGCCTCAGCCTCCTGAGTAGCTGGGATTACAGGCATGCACCACCGTGCCCAGCTAATTTTTTGTATTTTTAGTAGAGACGGGGTTTCACCATGTTGACCAGGATGGTTTCGATCTCTTGACCTCGTGATCCACCCGCCTCGGCCTCCCAAAGTGCTGGGATTACAGGCTTGAGCCACCGCGCCCGGCCCCCAACATGAAATTTTAAAAGTGAACATATATTTGCCATGCACAGGCAGCTTCAAGAAGAACCCTTTCACCACCCCTTCCAAACAGAATGCCATTGCTAAGCATCTCCTGTAGAGGAATTCTAGAGCCACCACAGAGTGAATTGGGCAGACTGGGGACCACCTTACCTGGATTTACTACCTGTCAAAGCCACTGTGATGCCATGATCCTCCCTCCTCCCTGGTGCTGTATTTTCTAGCCAGAGGCATAAGCTAAGCTCCCAATAGTTCAAGTCAAGCCACAACTCAGCACTGAAAAAGCTTTTTTTGGTGTTTGTTAGATCCAAGGACTGCCATTTGGGAACTGCCTGCCCATCAGTGATGGCCCCTTCAACAATAGCACTGGGATTCCTTTCTTCTACATGACAGCCAAGGACCCCGTGGTGGCCGATCTGATGAAGAATCCCATGGCCTCGCTGACGCTGCCGGAATCAGAAGGGGAGTTCTGCAGGTAGACGAGGGTTTGCCCTCACTCGCATGGGTCCTGGGAAATTTTTGACAGAGAGTTGGGCATGGGTTTCTCTCTGGGTCACATGACTTTAACAGACTTCTAAGATTCATGTCGACGTTCACTCTTGAAATCAGATCAATTAGAATTCCACCACTCACCAAGCAGTGTGATTTGTAGCAAGTTACTTAGCCTCTAGGAGCCTCAGTTTCTTCATCTGTAAAATGGGAATAATAATCATTGCCTCCGAGGGTTATTGCAAGTGTTGGATAACCCTTGCAAAATGCTTTGTGCAGCACTGGCAGGAGTCTAGACAGCTCCTGTTAGTATGGAAAAGGGCTAGAGTAGGAGTGAGGGTCAGTAAAGGAGGAGCCAGTAGTTCATCTCCCCAGCACAGAGTCATGCAACACAGAGTCTATTTACTGTCTTTCCAATTTATTTCTATCCTGTCCTCAGAGATATGTGCAATAAAGAGCCAGCATTTTTTAATATATCTTTTCAAAAACTCTCTGAAAGAAAATGTTTCTAAAGACATTTAAGCACTAACAGAACACTGATCCAGGCCCCTTTGTCTGAATTCAAACTGCAAAGCCTGAACTTGTATTCTGCCAGAGAGATGTCTGCATGGAGCTGGTATGGGGGCTGCATGTGAGATCCCCTTATCCTTCCCAGAGGAGCAGCAAATGCCCAGGGTGGCCTGGGGTGAGCCCTTTAACCTCCAGGACCTAAACCACTCCACCTAAATGTAGTGATGCTTTAGAAAATCAACAGGCCGTGGTAGGGCTCGGTGACTCACACCTGTAATCCCAGCACTTTGGGAGGCCGAGGCGGGTGGATCACAAGGTCAGGAGTTCTAGATCAGCCTGGTCAATATGGTGAAACCCTGTCTTTACTTAAAATACAAAAATGAGCCGGGCATGGTGGCAGGTGTCTGTAATCCCAGCTACTCGGGAGGCTGAGGCAGGAGAATCTCTTGAATCTGGGAGGCCAATGTTGCAATGAGTTGAGATTGTGTCTTTACACTCCAACCTGGGCAATAGAGTGAGACTCCATCTCAAAAAAAGAAAAAAAAAAAAAAAAGAAAGAAAAGAAAATCAAGAGGCCTCATCCCTCCTCTGAAATTCTCTTCTTCTTTATGCACAGCACAGAAAACATAATAACCAAACAATATATTAGTTCTTACAGAGGCTAATCAAAGCACCTATACAAGCAAGGTGCTGCCTGGGTAAGCCATTGTTTCCCTTCAGCCATGATAGACCATGTGGAGATACTTCAGCTGACCCTGTTCCCCGCCAGGTTACAGCAAGAAGCCAGGAAAAGAAATGTTTCCTTTGTCATGGAATATTCTCCTTGTTCTTCGTCAATCAAGCTTGCTGTTACTAGAAGTGTATTTCTAGGATTATGTTTTTTTTGTTTTTTGGTTTTTTTTAAGACAGAGTTTCACTCTTGTTTCCCAGCCTGGTGTGCAGTGGCATGATCTCAGTTCACTGCAACCTTGAACCTCTACCTCCCGGGTTCAAGCAATTCTCCCTGCCTCAACCTACCAAGTAGCTGGGTTTATAGGCACCTGCCACCACGCCTGGATAATTTTTATATTTTTAGTAGAGATGGGGTTTTGCCATATTGGCCAAGCTGGTCTTGAACTCCTGACCTCAGGTGATCCACCTGCCTCCACCTTCCAATCCAGGATACCTTTCTAAGCTTCTCAGGCTTTCCTCATTCAGGTATCCTGAAAGCAGTCTTGCTGAAGCGTGTGGCTCCCAGAACCCAGAGCACAACCGCTCTGGGGACAGGCGACAGAATACGTGCCTGGGACAAAGCTGCAGCAGCACTCCAGCTTGGGGAGGTTTTGTCAACTGGCAACCCCCAGGCAGACGGCAACAGAAGCTGGAGCTAGGAGCAGTGAGAAATCTGACTTAGGAGAGGTCCTCACAGGGGAGAGGGTCTCAGGGTGACTTCCTTCAGCCCCGGGGAAGATTGCCTGCATGGTCTAGAGCCACCTATGTGGACGGTCTTCATGCCAGGCCACATGTGGGATGCGCAAACACCTGTGCAGCCCGCCAACTCACTGGGTGAGGCAGTTCATGGCTGGAGGTGAGCACCCCAGGGCCAAGGGCAGGAGCACACCTGTTACTCTGTCCTGGGAGAGGAAGGAAGAGACACATTCATGGGTACCCCTTAGTTTATATCTTCCTGTAAAGCTGTTTCTCAGAACTGCTGAACACCCAACACTGGTTAAGCTTCTGAAGTATTGAAATATGATGTAAATAAATACCTATAAAACCAAGTTTTGCCTTAGTAAGCCTCATACTTCAATGCAAAGGTTACCCAGCAATGGGGCTTTTGCTGTCACCCTAGGGTCTACGACTTCCCATAATTGGCGTAAGCCCAGACGTGACTCACCTGTGTGAGATTCACGTTCCAGGTAGAGCATTACATTTTAGATTTCACCTTCAGAATCTTGGTAATGTTGAACACAGGGACTTAACAAGTCAAAGTCATGCGGCCTGCATTGAAAAAGAATAAACAAGCCCAGCAGGGGGTGCCTAGGGCCACCGAGGCATCTGGTAGAAGTGTCCACAGCTACCCAAACACCTGTAGGAGTTTTGAAGGACAGCCAGGCAAGGTACCAGCAGGGGGCCCCCTCCTGCCTGCCCCCGGGCCTGAAGAGGTCACCAGCAAAGGCAGAGCTCATCGTCAGGTGCTTCAGAGCTTCACAGCTTGAATCTCCCACAGGAGGGAGGAGATTCAAAAAGGTGTCCATGTCTTACGATGATAATGAAAGGTCAAGGCCACCTGATCCTCTCAGCTTCAGAAGGTATCTCATACTCAGAAAAGTGAAAACTACCTTCCATCCTGTGTATGGAAAATTTGCAACAGCATTTGTTACCATCCCATGTGGCGCCTTCTGGGGGCCCCAACTCCTCTGCTGGTCTGTGCAGTGGGGAGGGCGTGGGTTATCCCTCTTTCATCCCAAGGGGGAAGACAAAGCCAGAACTAGGCTTTACTGGTCCGTAAAACAAGTCCTGATAGGGAGGAAGTCGGGAGGCCACTGACCTCTGAGAAAGGAAAGGGGGTGCCTTCACAGTCATTTCCTACAGACCACTGGGCATCTCTGGGAGAGGGGGCATTTCAGCGGCAAGCCTGCCTCTGCATTCATCAGGTTAGCCCCATTTACTGAAGACTCTGCATTGGCATGGGCTGGTGAGTGCCACTCCACCAAGGACACAGCCCAGGAGCAAGTTGCTCCAACAACTGGGGCAAGAACAACTTAGGCTTTGGGAGGGAGGAAAGCAAGTCTGAGACTATTGAGAGGCTGTCAGAGCTCCCTTTGGTGCCAACAATTGTGTCTATAATGTGTACGCATTTAATAAGAAGATACATAAATGGAAAGATCGATTATACATAGATAATAGGTAGATAATTGATAGAAGATAGATTATAGATAAGAGATAGATGGATGATGGATGGATGAATAGATGATGGATGGATTGGTGAATAGAGAGGTAGATGGATGAATTGGATGAATAGATAGATGTTAGATGGATGATGGATGAATAGATAGATGAATAGGTAGATAAAAATCTGACTTAGGAGAGGATGATGGATGATGAATAGATAGATGAATGGATGGATGAATAGATACATAGATGATGGATGGATGGATAGATGAATAGATAGATAGACAGATAGATAGATAGATAGATAGATAGATAGATAGGTAGATAGATAGATAGAAGCTTTTACACATTTCAACTGTTCTGTATTCAAAAGAGCAAATATTGGCCAGGCAGGGTGGCTCACACCTGTCATCCCAGCACTTTGGGAGGCTGAGGCGGGTGGAGCACAAGGTCAGGCATTCAAGACCAGCCTGGCCAAGATGGTGAAACCCCATCTCTACCAAAAATACAAAAATTAGCTTGCCATGGTGGCGGGCACCTATAGTCCTAGCTACTCGGCAGGCTGAGGCAGGGAATTGCTTGAACCTAGAAGGCGGAGGTTGCAGTGAGCCGAGATCATGCCATTGCATTCCAGCCTGGGCAACAAGAGCAAAACTCTATCTCAAAAAAAAAAAAAAAAAAAAAAGAGCAAATATTACAGTTGCCCCTACTTGGCCTCCCCAATCCACCCTTCATCACCTTGAATTCATCCTTATTCCAGCAGCTGAGGTACTGTCTTAAAATCCACATCAGATCCTGAGGAAAAGCAGCAGAATCCTTAATATGGTCTAGGAGGTCCTTCACAGCCAGGCACCTGCTTCCCTCTAAGAATAAATAATAGTGTCTGCCTCTTAACTGATTGACTTAATATTTGATTTATACCTAGTTTTATCAAATTAAAAGCATTAACCTGATAGCTTGTTGTAGTCAAAGCTGACATATGTTCTTTGGCATGGAGCTAAGAAAATGCTTTTCCATTAGTAATCCCCGCATGTAGGTTAACAAGTCATATCCCTCAAAAGTGATATTTAGATCCATTAACAGGACTGTGTCTTAAAGTTAGATCCAAGTCAAAATAGGTGAAGGACATTGAGTATCCATGGCCTCAAGAGTCTCAGGAAATGTAATGAAGAAAATGCCCAGTAGAGCCAGGCGAGATGGCTCACGCCTATAATCCCAGCACTTTGGAAAGCTAAGGGGGACGGATCACGAGGTCAAGAGATTGAGACCTTCCTGGCCAACATGGTGAAACCCTTCTCTGCTAAAAATACAAAAATTAACTGAGCGTGGTGTCGTGCACCTATAATCCCAGCTATTCAGGAGGCTGAGGCAAGAGAATCGCTTGAACCTGGGAGTCGGAGGTTGCAGTGAGCCAAGATCGCGCCACTGCACTCCAGCCTGGTGACAGAGTGGCTCTGTCTCAAAGAAAAAGAAAAAAAAAACCCAGCAGATGTAATTTCCTTAACCACAGCCATGAGAAGGCAATATCTTGAGAATGATGAAAGGAATGAATATCTCTTCATATTTTACAGCTTTCTAGGGACCTTCAAGAGTTTTTAAATGAATCTGTCAAGTTCAGCCTGGGCTAGTTCATCACACCCTGTTAGGGAATTTTTCCAGATCTTTTCGTTTCCCTGATCCGCAGGTCCCCTAACTTTCCCCAAAATGTCACATTGAAGTTCCTAGATTTAATTGAACTCATTTGTCCTGACTCCCAGCCCAGGGCATAATGATTAGGTGTTATCCCAGGGCATAATAATCGGGCATATTTGCCCTGCCCTTCTTTTTGGAGGGGATAATTTGGAAGATGAATCTGACTGGATGATAAGTAGCATGTGACTTTCAGCTGGAAAAGTACTAGGTTGGTGATTTCTGTGGAACAAAGTTGCTGGGCTAGAATGAAATCCCCGCCAGTTTAGCACATCAGTTTTCTCACTGGTATGACATAGAGGGGAGGGGAGGATATCTGAGGGCCTTCTGGCTCCATGGTTGACTGGAGGTAGGATACCCCAAGAATGGTGGAGACAGAATAGGTGAGCACAGCCATCAGGGTATGTATTTGGTATATGGATTTCTACATAGACTGTTATAAAGTGTGAACTCCTATAAATTTAGAGTAGAAGAGTGACTTTCAACTGCTTGAAGGACAAGGATGAGAGAGAGGGACACATTATTATCTGGACAGCTTTGTCCCTACCCCAGAACCCCTTAGGGGAAGCAGCATCCAAGTGATGCTAACATCACTCTAAGATAATGAGGATATTAATTAGGTCTTATATGCATTTCCTGGGTTTCTAGTAAAGGCATATTAAGAAATGTGATTTAGGCCGGGCGCGGTGGCTCACGCCTGTAATCCCAGCACTTTGGGAGGCCGAGGCAGGCAGATCACGAGGTCAAGAGATCAACACCATCCTGGCCAACATGGTGAAACCCTGTCTCTACTAAAAATACAAAAATTAGCTGGGTATGGTGGCACACGCCTGTAGTCCCAGCTGCTCGGGAGGTTAAGGCAGGAGAATTGCTGGAACCCAGGAGGCAGAGGTTACAGTGAGCCAAGGTCGTGCCACTGCACTCCAGCCTGGCGCTTGGTGACGAAGCAAGACTCTGTCTCCAAAAAAGAAAATGAAATGTGATTTAAGGTCAGGATGGCTTATGTCATTTGTAAATGGAGTCAAGATTACAGTCTGACAGAAAGACAAATCCTGAGTGATCTCACTTACATGTGAAATCGAGAGAAGTCAACTCATAGAAGCAGACAAGGCTTTTCGCCCAGGGACAAGGTGAAAGGGGGAATGGGGAAATGATGATTACCGGGTGCCGAATTTCAGTTAGAAGACAAACATGTTCTCGGGATCTAATGTACAGCACAGGTTGGAGGTGTGAATTAATGTGATTTGTATATACATCAAATCGTCACATTGCAGATGTTGAATCTTTTCAATCTTTATTTGACAATTAAATATTTTTTAAATGTTAAAAGATTAGCGTAAAAAAAACATGAAAGGAAAGTGGCTTTTCCACTTGTCAGACATTATACCCAACAAGCCAGAGCCTACAAACATGTCTTGACCAATAATTGTTAGTGTATTTAAAGTCTGTTTTATCCAATTATTCTGTTTACTCCTGGGTGCTGTGATGCCTTCATTTAATTAATGAGATGAATTAGGGGTGGGAATCTATTTCCCAGCTCAGGTTAAAATGGCAAATGGAGAATAAGAGTCTAGTTTAAAAGAGTCACTGGCAATCAGTAACCCCCTCTGCTCTTCATTTCCCTCTCCCTCAATGACGTAAGCATGGACACGTGCCCCTTAACTAAATGAATTTATGCTCAACCAAGAAACTCACTTTATGAAAATTCAATAAATATTGATTTACAAAGAAAGGCTGTCCAAAAACGTATCTTTCCCTGTAATATCTTCCCTTACAGAGCATGCAGCCTTGAACAGCATGGGTTAGAGGTTTGCACCTTCTTAGTGAATCAGGGCAGCGAGCCCTTGGGACGAGGGAGGACTCGTCCGTGCGGTGATATTCTCCCTGATCATATTGGATCAATTTTCATTTGAAGATCAGGATGTAAATGAAACCCAAAGAGGTTTATCAGATGCTTTTCCTGAAATAAAAACATTTCTTCTTTTAAAAAAAAACAGAATACATTTTTATTATACAACAGTTTGTGTGATTTAAACAATTTCTTTTCATAGAGTACATTTTCACATCGGAGATTCCCACAGTGGGAAAAATAACAATTTATCACTTAGAGTTTTATATTTGTGGACAGATTGTTTTAGAACAAGGAAAACATCTTTGAGAATTAAGTCTCAGTTTAGAATTTATAATATTTTGATACATCTCCAAGGGGGCCTAATCTTTAAATGGAACTTCTCTATATTCAGAAGCTCTCCAAGCTTTTCTTCCTATGATTTAGAAATTCATGATATGAGCGATCAGCATTTGCTAATTTTAAAGTTTCCCTAGTGTAGCTGGCGTCTACTGACGAGAGAAGGAAGTTTTCTAAAATTAAACACTGTCTAATTTTCTGCAGTTTTTCTTCATGAATTAACAGTATTTCCTTCTGTCCATTATTCCCAAGGCAAATAGAGGAGAAATTTGATCATGTGATAGTAACAAAGCCAGATTCTCTTTAAGAGATTATTAAACTAAAAAGCAAAAGCGTGGTGGCTCACGCCTGTAATCCCAGCACTTTGGGAGGCCGAGGCGGGTGGATCACGAGGTCAAGAGATCGAGACCATCCTGGTCAACATGGTGAAACCCTGTCTCTACTAAAAATACAAAAAATCAGCTGGGCATGGTGGCGCATGCCTGTAATCCCAGCTACTCAGGAGGCTGAAGCAGGAGAATTGCCTGAACCCAGGAGGCGGAGGTTGTGGTGAGCCGAGATCGCGCCATTGCACTCATTCCTGGGCAACAGGAGCGAAACTCCGTCTCAAAAAAAAAAAAAAAAAGCAAAAGCTCATTTTATGTTGTTTTACTGTAAGTCTTGTGAGAAGCTGGGAGGCAACCCCACCAGAATACAGACCTCAGTCTCACAATTTCTTGGACACGATTCTTCTCAAACCTTTTCCTCAAAGATGAAATTCTGTGCCGGGCACAGTGGCTCACACCTGTACTCCCAGCTATTTGGGAGGCCAAACAGGCAAATTACTTGAGGTCAGGAGTTCAAGACCCACCTGGCCAACATGGTGAAACCACATTTCTAATAAAAATACAATAAAATCAGCTGGGCATGGTGGTGTGCACTGGTAGTCCCAGCTACTTGGGAGGCTGAGGCAGGAGAATCGCTTGAACCCAGGAGGTGGAAGTTACAGTGAGCCGAGATTGGGCCGCTGCACTCCAGCCGGGGTGACAGAGTGACACACTGTCTTAAAAAAAAAAAAAAAGATTAAATTCTGGAAATAACCACGTGATTGAGAGATGTCTGTTCAATGGACTTCTCTGTTCTTTCCTCCTTATTGTGAGGTGAATGGCACAAGAAAGCAGAGGCAAAGAGGCAGACACCAGTTTCCCTTTCCTTCAATAACATGGACAGATGTCCCTCGCCTGCATAAATGCCTGGGTTTAAAGTATTCCATCAAGATGGTCAGAGCTTCCACAGCATGGCAGCGGCTTTGCAGATGCCCATATCGTGACAGTTGAACAGCACAGACCAGCAAAGCTGAAAGCTGAAAGTGCCGAAAGGCTTGCTTTGACAGCTTTCTGATGCACCCCCTTGAACGCAGTCAACAACAACTTGTCCAAGGCCCCAGTGACTGTGGAGAGGGAAGAGTTCAAATAAGCAGCTGGGAGCAGGCCCAGGAGCAAAACACTGTCAGCCCTTTTGCTAGTCCAGTGGAGAGACATCGCCTTGGAACCAGAATGGTGGCTCGGTGTCAGGTGAATGTGCTGCGCTCCACCGCATCCTGGAGCAGGGTGGTCCTGAGAAAATGCTGAGGCGTCAGCAGGTCTGACCACTGGGGTTCAGAGAGGCGGAGCTCGGCCTCCCTGGGCACCAAAGAGGGCACTCAGCCACCTCGTTCCTGAGGGCTCCTGAAACATTCCTATTGCTGTTTCGAACAAATGCTACTTTCGTAGGTAGACTGGTTTGATGATCAAGAAAGGAGGGTCCAGGAGTACTTTTTCCTCTTCCTCCAAAGGCTCTTAATGAAAGGTGGCCATGGGTCACACCCCCTCTTACTCCCCAGGGATGAAGGTGTCCCTGCCTCACCATGACCAGTGGCTCTTGGCAGAGCCCTTTGATTGGCCAGGCCTTGGTGTGGTTTTGCAAACTGAAAAGATTCCAGTTTGCAGAGGAATCTAGTTTCTGAGGGGAGTGCCGACCATGGAAGGGATTGAAGCCCAATGGGCCTCGATGAGACCTAGAATGGAAGCCTCTCAGAAACCAGGATCCCTCAGAACGACTTGCTGGCAGGGGCACATATTGAAGATGCAGATCAGCACTGAGGAATCACACACCAGAGAGGGACTGCTCACACCGGAGCAGCCAGGGTGGCGTGCCGGGACACAGACGAAATTCCTGCCCGGTCTCATAGGCAGCTCTCTATGCTGCAGACACATCAGCAGGAGGAGGAGCTGTGTCTGTGAAACAGAGGAACTGAGGGGAGGGTGTCAGCGGGAGGGTTGGTTTGCCTTTATGTCCTTGGTTCAAGATAAACCCTTCGTGCAAACAACTGAATTAGTGTGCACCAAGTTTAATTGTTTCTTCTTTATGAAAAGTAAAAAGAGATTCTGGAAATGCAAATGCCACTCCTCCCCCTCCATCTTTTTGACTATACTTGTAGGAAGAAACTGTCGAATGATAGATGAAAACCTCAGACCAACCTAACTCCAAAGGCAGGCCCTGAGATTTGTTCCCCTAGAGCTGGGTTTAGAAAGCACTCTGTTCATTCAGTCATTTTTAGATGGGCTGGATCAAGCAAACACACAGTGGGCACCTGCTTGCTGCAGCTGGCTTGCTAAGAGCCAAGATTTGTCTCTGTCTGGAGTCTGTGTCCACCTGAGATGGAACGTGCATTTCAAAGCCCAGGGCTGACCTAATCGGATCTAGAAGCTGAATCCAATTGCTCTTCACTGAATCCTGTTCATTCCTTTTGAAAGGAACATGTAAGTCTAAATAATTCCTCTCTGTTCTGATTCATGTTACCTCTTCTCCTTTGCTGTGCTTTCTTGTATTCCTAGAACTAACATTAACCTGAGTGGTTTTATTTATTTTTTTATTTTATTTTATTTTTTTGAGACAGTCTCACTCTGTCACCCAGGATAGAGTGTAGTGGTGTGATCATGGCTCACTGCAACCTCCGCCTCCCAGGTTCAAGCTATTCTTCTGCCTCAGCCTTCCGACTAGTGGGCCCACAGGCAGGCAACACCATGTCTGGCCAATTTTGTATTTTTAGTACAGGTAGGGTTTCACCATGTTGGCCAAGCTGGTCTCGAACTACTGAGCCTCAAGTGATCTGCCCACCTTGGCCTCCCAAAGTGCTGGGATTACAGGCATGTCCAGCCCTGAGTAGTTTTTAAAAGAGCTGTCTGCCAGGGGCAGTGACTCACGACTGTAATCCCAGCACTTTGGGAGGCCGAGGCAGGCAGATCACAGGATCAAGAGATCGAGACCATCCTGGCCAACATGGTGAAACCCCGTCTCTACTAAAAATACAAAAATTAGCTGGGCTTGGTGGTGCGCACCTGTAGTCCCAGCTACTCGAGAGGCTGAGGCAGGAGAATTGTTTGAACCCGGGAGGCGGAGGTTGCAGTGAGCCAAGATCGCACCACTGCACTCCAGCCTGGGGCCTGGCAACAGAGCGAGACTCTGTCTCTAAAAAAAAAAAAAAAAAAAAAAAATTAGCCAGGTGTAGTGGCGCACATCTGTAGTCCCACACTCAGGAGCTGAAGTGGGAGGATCCATTGAGCCTAGGTGGCCAAAGCTGCAGTGAGCTGCGATTGTGCCACTACACTCCAGCCTGGGTGACCCTGTCTCAAAAGAAATAAATTGCAGACACTGTCTCAAAAGAAATAAAAAATAAAAATAAATAAAAGAGCTGTGTAGGAAAAGTCAGAGAACTTTGCAAAGAAAAAGCTTGATGAGCCAGTGTTCAAATATTCTCTTTCACCTGCCTGTCGTTTGTGAGGTCATATCTCATAGTAACCTGCAGGCACTTCTTTCTCCCGAATTTTATTTCAACCCTGTTAAGGTTTGTCTCTGTGGTTCTTGTCCATTACATGAATTCACTAATGCCTGTAGTTCCTCTGTCAGTACACTACCCTTTTCCTCCGTCTTCTGGCCACCTGTCCCCATCCAGCTTATCAAAGTTTTATTTATCTGTTAGCCATGACTCCATCTTAAGCAGAAATGATACAAATAAGTGATGAGGATGTGACACCCGTAAATATACATCCTCCAAAAAGCTTTCGGGGCTTTTAAGATGGACATAAGGGTTTTATTGCAGGACTTTTAGCACCTAGCAATCGTTAAACTTCTTTCTGTCTCTGTGGATTTGCCTATTCTGAACATTATATAAATGGAATTATGTAATATATGACTTTCTATGGCTGACTTCTTCCACTTAGCATAATGTTTTCAAGGTTCATCTTATTGTAGCATGTGTCTATAATTCATTCCTTTTTATGGCTAATATTCCATTGTGTGAATTTACTACATTTTATTTATCCATTTTTATTTATTGATTCATCATCAGTTGATGAACATTTGTTTCCATGTTTTGGCTCTCATAAGTAATGCTGCTATGAGCATTCATGGACAACTTTTTGTGCAGATATGTGATTTCACTTCACTTTGGTATATACCCAGGAGTGGAATGGCTTGGTCTTATGGTAACTGTGTTTAACTTTTTGAAGAACTGCCCAGCTGTTTTCCTAAATATACGAGGGTTGTGATTTCCCTGTGTCCTTACCAACACTTATTATTGTCTGTCTTTTTTATCATAGCTGTCCTAGTGGGTGTGAAGTAGTATCTTGATGTGATTTTGATTTGCATTTCCCTCATGACTAATGATGGTGAGCATCCTTTTGTGTGCTTATTGGCCATTTGTATGTCTCCTTTAGGGAACTGTCTAAGCCCTTTACCCATTTTTAAATTTGGTTATCTCTTCATTGTTGAGTTGTAAGAGTTCTTTATATCTTCTAGATATGAAAAAGTATATATGACGTTTTAGATATATGACTTGCAAATATTGTGCTTATGTGCCTTTGTCTAATTTTCTCTTCTTTTGTCTTGGAAGAAGCAGGAAAACTGCTGAGGATTCCATACTGACATTCCAATTGCCCATGCTTTCTGTCAGTGTCCTTCCTCTCCTATAGGCTGGGCTTTCCCCACCAGACAAGCAAATAATGGAAGTAACATTCCTGAGATGACAAAGAAGTGTACCCAAGTCATCTAGTGTGTAGAAATGGCAAGAAAGTGTATAAAAATGAAAAAAGATTTCAATTAATTGAAAGGAATTTGGGAAAAGCTGTTACTCCAAACATATAAAGACAAGGTAGAGAGATATTAAGAATAAATTCAGTTCAACATGAATTAAGCATACCGTGTACAAGACAGCGTGTTAAATATTGTGATGAAAATAAGACATTTCTCCTTCAAATGAGATTTATTGAGCACTTACTATAGGCCAGGCATGCATAGGCATGAACACTTAAAGGCACAAGCTCTTCTTGCCTCCCTGCTTATTTGTCACCATCATTTGAATCAAGACAGCAAGCTCCAACATGTGACCACATACACGAAGTCCCCTGACAGTTAATACAAAGGCTCTCCACAATACAGGAGTTGAGTAGGGTCCCACAGCGTGACTGCAATTTCCCCCACCTTGACATCCTCAGACCCCATCTGCATGTCTGTCCATCCATCTACCCATCATCTCCAGCTCAGCCTGCCCAACCTGACCTGGCCTTCAAAAATAAGACACTAAGCTCCTCCTTGGTGTATCCTTCCCTTCTTTACCTCTTTCTTCTCATCTTAAGACTGTACCTCAGTTTTCTAGTCCTAGTGATTTATTCCCAAGGATTTCATTTTCTTCCTCTCTTGTGACTCAGCCTCCTGGGACTGCCCAATCCAAGGCTCCTCCCTCTGAAAATCCCGAACCCTTCCCTGGTTTTCTAGGACAGCCTTGCTGATCTTGGTTTGTTTGAAGCCACTTCCTTCCTGCTTGTTTGTCCTTGAGGTCTCTGCAGCATGGGCAGAGCTAACGCACGCTGGGGCTGCTGGCCAATGTGACCTTAAAGCAGCAGAGCTCCCTCTATAAAATGAGATGAGACTCCAGGGTGCTTAGAAGTATTTATAAAAGGGCCCTGGCCATGCACTCCTGCCTTTCACCATTCAGACTAGGAGGCTGAGGGGCTGAGAACAGCAAGACAGGAAAATGGACGGTGCAGTAGTGAGTCTTCATGACCACACCCTGCTCTCTGCTGCATGGTCTCCACAGACAGCTCCAATCCTGGCTCAGCCTCCCTTTCCCTCTGGCCTCTGCTCTCCCTGTAGTCACCTTCTTTCCTTTTAAATGAATCATGCATTCAAATGGCAGGCAGGTCCCTTTTAAAATGCACTGTTTGTGGAGCATCTCTAACGAGATGATTAGCAGGCTTCTGGAAAGGACGATTGAACATGCCATGCAGGAAGGGCGTCACTCCATAGCATATGTCACGTATTAAACTAGGGGGCACCCCCTGGATCTGCTGTGATACAGAAAGAGGAAAAAAGCAGAGCACCCCCTGAGGTTCCTTTGGTCTATGGAGGCCTCTACGAGGGGTCATGGGTCTATTCCTGACATCTGCCATCCAGGCTGAGGCATAGTGACCCAGGGCTGAGCAGCGAGAGACCTGCCTGCCCAGGACAGGTCCTGGCAGTGTCTGTGGAAATGGCAGAGGGAACTCAGAAGGCATCTGAGAAGTGGTTTCAGGGTGGCCTCCAATCAGGTCAGCACTGCAGCAAGACCCTCAGCAGGCAGAGAGCTGCCAGGGTGCTCCACTTCAGTCCCAGAGGATCACCTGATCCTGAAGATGAGCCAAGTGGGCCGTGGGGTGACCTTGAAGCCCACAGTCTCAGCCCAGCTGTTAGCTCAGGGCCTGGGAGCAGGTCTGAGGCCAGCCTGACCCTGTCAGGCTTGATTCTGGAACCGTCTGTTGGGCTGTGGTATGACTAAACCCTGCTGAGGGGCAGCCTGAGCCCAGGAGAGCCACCTGATTCTCTTGAAAATACCAATTCTGGGCTCCAGCAGTTCTGAACATAAGGGCCTTGGGATCTGCACTTTCAAGGAACAGCCAGGGTACTCTTGATGCACAGTTAAATAGGACAATTACGACATGAGAGAAAAGGACTTGTGATTTGAGGCTCACTGATTGGAGTCCTAAGCCCTCCAATTAATATCTGCCTGGCTTTGAGCAACTTAATTTGTCTGAGTCTCAATTTCCTTCACCCTAAATGGGAAGATAGTACCCTAAGTCCACTGTGGGGATAAAATGTTTCAATGTGTGTAAAGTTTTGAGCACATGCTCAGTACTAAAAAATGGTAGGTATGGTCAGTAACAGATGTTTCTTCTGCACTGGACTGGGATGGCAGAGACCAGAAAAAAAAGATGGAAATCAATAGTGCCCTATTTACACTGTGCCCCTCCTGTGTATAAAGGGAAGTACAGTACATCATATACATTGTAATAGAAATAACTCATGTGTTGCTTACAAGAGTCCCAAGAGAGAGGTACCACTTGTTAGCCCCTTTTTAAGGATGAGGAAACTGAGGCACAGAGGGTGTGAGGGACTTGCACAAGGATCCACAGGTTAAATCCTCATGGGGCTGAGATTCACTCCCAGGCAACCTGGTTCCAGAGCAGGGCTGTCACTCACTGTATCCCCTTCCTCTGTGGGATCAGCTGCATCCCAGAGGCAGTGAGAACCCCCATTCACGTTTCAGAAAGCACTGATTCAGAAGCTGCAGAACACAAATGCGGAAGTATTTTTTAAGTTGATTTGAGTTGTTTTAATATCATGTCCATAATAGGCTTGCACTGAAATAGAGGCAAGACATGAAACTTGCTCTAAATGCATGCACGCAGGTCCATGCAGGCCATCTCTTCCAATAAAGCATTCGTGTGGACAAATACCCACCAAGCATCTGCTGGGTAACGAGCCATGCTAAACACCGTCATGGATAAATGTGAAGAAAGCATCTGCCTTTGAGGGGAGGGAGAAGGTATAAGATGCACGCAGGTGGAAATAAGCATCATTCAAGCTGCATGTCCTAGATCCCCTACAAGTCATCGGCCTGTAGAAGATTGGAGAAGAGAGAGAAGCTCTTATTAGCCAGTGGTGTCTTCTCAGTCTATACCTCTTCCTGCTCTATCCAGTCCACTCTCAAGCCACCACCCATATGTGCCAGTGACTCCCAAATGTATAGTCCCAGTTGAGACCACTTATCTGAGCTCAAGACCCCAAGTCCACCTGCTTCCTAGGCACATCAAGCCCAGCCTCCTCTCCTCCCCACAGGCCTCCTCTGCCTGGGCTCCCTGTCTGCATGGCTGTTTGGAGCAGACCCAGCTGCCAGCTGTGGCTCCTTCTCCCCCCACACCCACACCCGGTCTGCAAGGCTCACCTGCCCTATCTCCTAGGCCTCTCCTGGCCCACTGCTTCTCTCCACCCCCTAGCCCAAGCCCTCAGCGTCACTCAATGTATTCCAGATTCTCCTGATTGGTCTTCCTTGATCAACCCATTCTCCGTTCTAAAGCCAGAGGGATATTTTCAAAACACCTGTCTCATCATTCTACTGTCCAGCTTAAAACTCTTCAGTCTTTCCCATTCCTCTTAGAAGAAAATTCTAAAATCTTGGCATGTCCTGTGAGGCCTAAATGGCCCACCCCCGCACGGTTCTAGCCTCGGAAATCACTCTCTCGCCTTGTCTTTTTCCTGATCTCAGTGGCTTTTTGGCTCTTTTTTAGTCTGTGCAAATAATAGTAACAAAATACCACAGACTGGGTGGCTTATAAACAAAAGAAACTTACTTCCCACAGTTCTGGAGGGTGGAAGGCCAAGGCTGAGGCAGACTTAGTGTCTGGGGTGAGCACCTGCTCTCTGGATCATAGGTGGCATCTTCTCGCTGTGCCCTCACATGGGGCAAGGGGCCAGGGAACTCTCTGGGGCCTCTTTTATGATAAGACACTAATCCCATTCAAGAGGGTGGAAAGCACTTTTGTCTCTCATGCTTTCCCTGCCTACCCCTTATCTGATTCCCACTCATTTTCTAGGGTTCAGCCTTCATTGACCCTCAGAACTTCATTGCCCCTCAGGATTCCATGCTGTAATAGCAGGTGATGAAATCATTAATTGCGTGTCAAGCTGTCTGGTGTCTGCGTCTCCTGCTGGAGTGCAGCTTGCTGAAGGCCAGGACCACGTCTTTCTTGCTCTCTGCAGCCCTCAACAAGTGCAGGGCCCGGAGCACAGTGTGGGAATATTCATGGGGGTGTTGAGGAAGGGCATTTTCATTTCTACTCCATTGCTACTGTAAGAAATTGCCACAGATTTTGTGCTTTAGAACAGCACAGATGTATTCTTTTACAGTTCTAAAGGGCAGAAGCCTGAAAAGAGTCTCACAAGACTAAAACTAAGGTGTCGGCAGAGCTGCTTCCTTCTGGAGGCCCAGAGGAGCAGCCATTTCCTTGCCTTTTCAGCTCCTAGTGGCCACTTGCATTCCTTGGCGCCTGGCCCCTTACTTACCTCACTCTCAGGGCTTGCTTCTGTCATTCCATCTATTAGTGCTCACTTGAGACTTCTGCCTCTGCCTAGGAGGATCTCCTGTTTGCACCGGGCCCACTGGATAATCCGGGATAATCTTTCCCTCTCAAGATCCCCAACTTAATCACATTGGCAAAGTCCCTGTTGCCATATGAAGTTGCGTTCACATACTCTGGGGATTAGGACACCTTTGGCATCGGGGGATCAGGACATCTTTGGGGGAGCTGTTATTCCATCTACCGCAGGATGGATGTAACAGTTTCAGTGGATTCTAAGTGGAGATAGAAACGTGGTGATTTATTCTAATGTATGCTACGACCCTCTTTGGTATGTTGGAGGTGTCATGATTGCACTTATTTATAATATAAATGTTTTAAATATAGAAATTGAAATGGCTCAAACACGTGTGAGATTCAGTTGATGAAGATAAATTTTAATATATTCTCAGCCTGTCAAAGTTATAAAGAAATGTGAAAGCTCAAAGGAAAGGGCTCATACATTGAACCGTCGTGCTAGACAGTGCCTCTCCGCACTGAGTGGACCGTTCAACACGCCTGCTCCTCTCCTGTCCGGGAAGTGGATCCACATCCCCCCTTTTCTGGTCTTGTCTCTTGTGTGTGGCTGGTCAGTGTCTGTTGAATCACAACATTTGACAGTGGATAAGAGAAAATTCCAGCCCAAGATGAGAAGGAAATGTAATGGACCACTCTTCCAGTTACACACATACATTCATCCCTTGGTATCCATGGGCAACTGGTTCCAGAAACCCTCCTCCAGCCTCTGCACCAAAAGATGCCAACATCCACAGATGCTCAAGTCCCTGATATAAAACGGGATAGATGCATATAACCTACACACATCCTCCTGTGTACTTTAAATCATCTCTAGATTACTTATAATACCTAATACAATTTAAGTGTTCTATAAATAGTTATACTATATTGATTTCTTATTTGTATCATTATTATTATGTGAGACAGAGTCTCACTCTGTCTCCCAGGCTGGAGTGCAGTGGTGCAATCTCGGCTCACTGCAAACTCCACCTCCTGGGTTCAAGCGATTCTCCTGCCTCAGCCTCTCAAATTGCTGGGATTGCAAGTACGTGCCACCACACCTGGATAATTTTTGCATTTTTAGTACAGACGGGGTTTTGCCATGTTGGCCAGGCTGGTCTCAAACTCCTGACCTCAGGTAATCTGCCTGCCTTGGTCTCCAAAGTGCTGAGATTACAAGTGTGAGCCACTGTGCCTGGTCTATTTGTATTATTTTTTTATTTTGTACTGTAGCTTTTTTTTCCTAAATATTTTCAATCCATGGTTGCTTGGATCCACAGATGCAAAATCCATGGACGTGGAAGGCCAACTGTATGTGCAAAGCTTCTGAACAATACGCATTTCATTCAGAGAAACTTAGGGACGTCATGGATGGGAACATTGAATTGAGGAGTAAAAGAGACATCAACAGCCTGAAAATGGTCAGGCATCATTCAGAGTCTCAAAAATCAAAGGTTGAGAGGATCTGTGGGTGAACCCAACTTACACAGTGATTCTGGAAAAGATGGTTTCTGTGCCCTAAGAAGAAGTGACCACCTACAGGCAGTATTGGTTGGGAAGAATGTCATGTCAAAAGACCATCCCTTTCTTTTATAGTTTCCCTATGATGATGAGTCAGGAAACTATTGTGGATTTCCCTGAGGCATTTGAAGAAACTTGCAGGGTCATATTCTCATAGACAAGGTGGAATAATGTAAACTGGGGAATAATAACTTGGGCAAATTTATATTTGTTTATTTCTCTTATGTCTAATTTCTGTTTGGTGGATGTGAAACTGCGGATGAATGAACAATTGGGTGAATGACCAAAAGGGTCTCTTAGTAGGGTGGGTTTTATTGAACTCTATGTAGGAGGTTTCTGGTTTCTTGACCTTTTGCAATATCCTGAAAAGTGGGGGGAAAGGGTTCTGGGAGCCAGAGGAAGGAGTCTGGGGTTGAACTGATTGGAAGCTTGATACAGCGAGAGACGTGGAAAAATACATATTTCGGAGACACAGAAAATTGTCAAGAGACGTCAATGTCATAACCAGGAAAATGGTGCCAAGAAGGTGAACAAAACTGGGAAAAAATTAACTAGGACCGTATGAGGCATTATACTGGCATGCCGTAAAATAAAAATAAAATTAAATTAAAAACAAGACAATAAAATAGACAAGCTTCTTCTGTGCCCTAAGAATAGGAAGAAGTGACCACCTACAGGCAATATTGGTTGGGAAAGATGTCATGTCAAAAGACCATTCCTTTCTTTGACAGGTTTCCTATGATGATGAATCAGGAAACCATTGTGGTTAGCATCCCTAGGAGGTTGGAGTAGAGAGTGGTAGAGGTGAGACGCCTTCCCAACCTTGCTCACCTCCTGCTGGAGTTTCGAGGGCAGTTCTGGATCCCATTGTTTAACAGGGACACCAATAAGCTAGGATGTCTGAAAGCAGCCAGCCTGGAAAGGAGCAGTCTCAGGAACAACACAGTGCTTTCTGCAGATGCTGGAAAGGCTAGCACCGAACAGGAGAATCCTGTTTGTTCTGGGGTTACCCTGGGGAACAGGAGTGAACCTGGCAGTGGAAGCTGCAGGCCTCACCATTTTCCTCTCTGCTGCCATTGCTCTTGCCTTCAGCACTGCGTGGAGGGCGCATCCTACACTCCAGCTCTCCAGCCAGGTTCTCACCACCCACACTCCAGATTTGCTAGCAAACGCACCACATGCAGAATTTCCATTCCAAGACTCCTACTCTGTATCCTTCTTGCTTGGGCAACCCTCCTGCAACATGCTGGGACCACATGGAACTGCCAGCGCTTTGCTCCCATCACGATCCTCCCACCCATCAACACATCCTGGCTCCCCTTTCTCTTTGCCCAGGTTAGACTCCATGGTCTATCTTTACGATTGCCCTGAGACCACCTACACCTCCTCTGACGCTTTTGCCTCCTGCCTGGCCATACCCAAACCCTACTTCCACCTCCTCTGTTCCTGCACCCAGGTGGCTCAGGTTTACCCAGGCAAACCAGGTGGCCGAGCTGAGGCTGCCCTTTTCAATTTATGACAGAATCCTCCCATGCATTCTCAGCACGCATAGAAAATCCCATTTCATTTCCCTAGTAAGATCACTTTTTTTAAAGAAGAAACCTAAGCGTTCCCCTTCATTCTCTCTCAGTTGCGATGGCACTCATACTTATTTGACACAGTACAAAATCATAATAGGCAACTCACTCCTCTCCCTCCACTAAGTTGAAAGATTTACCTGCATTCCCACCAGTGGATCTCAAACAGGGAGCTGGGAGACTCCTCCCCAGGGACATTTGCAATGTCTGGAGAGCTTTTTGGTTGTTACAACTTGGGTTGGGGTAGGGTGCTGCTGGCATCTAGTGGATAGAGCCCAGGAACGCTGTTAAATACTCAATTATGCGAAGGGCAGCCCCTCACCTCAAAAAATCATCCAGCCAAAATGTCAGTAGTGCCAAGGTTGAGAAAGCCTAGTCTACACCCACCTTCTATCTGTCACTATCTGGCTGTACACATCAGGGAGAGACAAAGCCTAGCGATGTGTCTCAATTGGTTCTATTGGCATTTGGGGTAGGACAGTTCCTTGTGTAAGATCGTCCCTTGCATTGGAGGACATTTAGAATTCCTGGCCCCTGGTGGGGTGCAGTGACCCCTGCCTATAATCCCAGCACCTTGGGAGGCCAAGGTGGGTGAATCATCTGAGGTCAGGAGTTCAAGACCAGCCTGGCCAACATGGCAAAACTCCATCTCTACTAAAAATACAAAAATTAGCCAGGCGTGGTGGTGTGCTACTCTGACGCTGAGGCAGGAGAATCACTGGAACCCAGGGGTCGGAGGCTGCAGTGAGCCGAGATTGTGCCACTGCACTTAAGCCTGAGCAACAGAGCAAGACTCCATCTCAAAAGTTCTCCCAGTTGAGAACCATTATACGATGATGGTGATTTTATCATTCACAGGATTGGGTGGTCCAATCCATTTCCTTTTTGTGTGTGTGTGTGTGTGTGTTTGAGACAGGGTCTCACTGTGTCACCCGGGCTGGAGTGCAGTGGCATAATCATAGCTCACTGCAGCCTCAATCTCTTGGGCCCAAGTGATCCTCCTGCCTCAGCCTCCTGAACTAGGACTACGGGTGTGCACTACCTGCCCGGCCAATTTTTTCTAAATTATAAAAAATCAAAGTAAGGTCAAACAAATATTTTGATGTCGTTTGCTCAGTATGTTTACATATATATATTAGTATAACTTCCTAAATCTGCAAAGAACAAAATACATCCTTTCCTCTAACATTTTTCTTTACCACTGAACACAAACACATAAAAATAAAACAGACTTTTAAATATACTATCAAGATATAAAGTGTGTGGGCAGGTTATACGTATTTTTAGAAAAACGCATCCCTTGTGAAGCTCTTACAAAATCATAGCCCATAAAAATATGAGCGTAAAATAAATTGTAGCAAGAGGAGGATTACTTATCTCAGAGAAGTTTAACTATCCAGAAGGCAAACTTGATGTTTAATTGAAGATCATTTGAATACAAGAACACTGCTTTATTGTGTCCTTTATGACTCCCCAGGTCATGTAATCCACTCTGTTGCATACAAAGTGTGACTGATCATTCTCCCGATTCAGAAGACTTCTGGAACCCCGATACAATGGGGTCCATGCCTGTGGGCGTGAAACCCACCCCCTAAGAACAGAGCCTTTTAATATTTTGGTCCCTTGACTCCCTGGATTGAATCTTCACATACCATATTATTATCTGTTATAGGAAAAATAAAAATAAAAAGGTTAAAAATCGAGATCATCCTGGCCAACATGGTGAAACTCCATCTCTACTAAAAATACAAAAATACAAAAATTAGCTGGGCGTGGTGGCATGCACCTGTGGCCAGGCATGGTGGTGAGCGCCTGTAGTCCCAGCTACTTGGGAGGCTGAGGCAGGATAATCACTTGAACCCAGGAGGCAGAGGTTGCAGTGAGCCAAGATCACGCCACTGCGCTCCAGCCTGAGTGACAGAGCAAGACTCTGTCTCAAAAAAATAAATAAATAAATAAAAAGAAGAAGCCCCTGGCTGGGTATGCAAGCACTTCACCCAGCAGAGGCCACCTGTTGAGTGCTGGGTGGGCACCAGGGCATCCTTGATGAGTGAGTGCAGTCAGGGTCCAGAGGGCAGACATCAGGACTGCTCCTGCCACTCTCCACCATGGTCCTCGGGCAGGTAGGACATCCCTCTGGGCTCCCCAGGTGGCCACTATGAGAGCATGGATCAGGTTTTTCTGGTCCTACTCTTGAAACTTGAATCCTCTTGGTTTACAAGCTGCCCATCCTCACAGGGCATGGGTGGCCAACTCTAAAGTCAGGGGAAAAGGGGAGAAATACCCAACAGAATGTCCACTGGCCTGAAGGAGAGCTGCAATCAGCACAGTCCACGTCCATCAGCTCCGAGGGTCACCCACACCAGTGAAACACAAGGAAAATAAGTAAGCTCACTCAAGTTGCAGGAGGTAGAGAGCCCAATGGAGCACCCCACGATGCTTCTTTACAGCCTTTATGAAAAATAGTTCATTGATCGCTACTAATACATCTAACATTAGGTGGGCATGTCTCCACCACGTCTAAGAACAGAGACAAACAGAGCTCCAGAAACATGAAGCCCTGTAATTAGTGAGCAATCTTTCAGTTGAAAGAAATAGAAAAGTAAGCTCATATGGACTTAAAGAACTGAGAAATTTTACAGTTCACTAACTGAAAAATTCAGAGGTAGGCTTTTCTTAGGGGCTAAACAATGTCAACCAAATGAGGCTTTTTCCCGCTCCCTCTCTCCTGTGGTATCTGTTTCATGTTTAGAGTGGCTCCATTGTAATCCACTGTGGCTGCCCTCCAGGTACAGATGCTCCTCTGTGTATGTCCAACAAAAGTGAGCATCTCTCCAGGTGGACTCCGAAGAAAGTTGGGAGGGTTTCCACCCCAGAAGTCCTCAGCAAGTAGCTCCTTGAGCTTTTGTGACCAAACTTGCTGTTGTGCCAGTCCCTGAATCCATCATTACAGCCAGGGATTGGAATTTGCTGGTTGGTTTAGGCAATCCAGGTTCTCAGGGCCTGGGGATGGATGGACTAAGGTTTCTGAAGCTGTATGTGAAAGGGAAGTAGATGCCTAAACAAAAGATTAGATGCAGCCAGGCATGGTGGCTCATGCCTATAATCCCAGCACTTTGGGAGGCTGAGGTGGATGGATCACAGGTCAGGAGTTCAAGACCAGCCTGACCAACACAGTAGGGTAAAACTACAAAAATTAGCCAGGCATGGTGGTGGGCGCCTATAATCCCAGCTACTCAGGAGGCTGAGGTAGGAGAATTGCTTGAACCCGGGAGGCAGAGGTTGCAGTGAGCTGAGATCACACCACTGTACTCCAGCCACTCCAGCCTGGGTGACAGAGCGAGACTCTGTCTCAAAAAAAAAAAAAAAAGGATGAGATCTGTTACCCAGAGGAAGGGCAATACCTACTACAGCCCCTTTTAACCAAAGTAGCCTCTGATCAATCGACAGCATGCATCAGGGTCCTCTCTACTAGCTGGTATTGCATTTCCTGGCCATTTCAGGGGCGCAGCTGCCGGTAACCACATTTGTGTTGCACTCCTGTGACTAAGGGAGGGGCTGCCATCCAACTTCCTTTAGACGCTGTATTCATTTCCTATAGCTGATGTAAAAACTTACCACAACTTACTGGCTTAAAATAACCCAGATTTATCATGTTATTGTTCTGGAGGTCAGAAGTCCAAAAGAGGTCTCACCAGGTTAACATCAAGGTGTTGGCAGGACTCTGTCCTTTTTGGAAGTTCTGGGTCAGAGTCTTGTTTCCTTGCCTTTCTCAGCTTTGAAAAGCTGCCGGCACCCCGGGGTTCATGCCCCTTCCATATTCAAAGGCAGCTGCAGCCAGGAGGGTCTTCCTTAGTCAAATCACTTCGAGGCTTTCCACATAATGATCTTTTGATTGCCTTGGGCTCAGCCAAATCATTCAGCTGATTAGCAACCGACTTACAGGAAACATACTCACTGTTCCAAATATTAGGATGTGGACATCTTCGGGGGGCCATTAGCTTGTCTACCACATGTGTAAGAAAGTGACACAGAGTTTAGCTGGGTTTTCCACTGTGTAAATGCAAAGTTTTCTATTTACCTTTAAAAATATATAATCTCCTTTCTATTTCTATGTAATAACCCACAGTAGAGAAGCAAAAATGCTCCCTATGTAAATGTACTGTGTTATTATTCTATAATGACTTACATCTGAGGGCTAATTCCATTGCTTTCATCACAACAATTTTATGAAGAAATTAGCTTTAATAGTGAACAAATAAATTGGGTGCAACTAATGACAGCCTCATTCAGCCACAAATTCTAAATATTTCTCATATATGTGAATTCAGTTTCTTCTTACTATTTTCACTTCTTTTCTCCTTTGCAACTCAGTTATTTTTACAAAGATACAGCCGGGCGCGGTGGCTCAAGTCTGTAATCCCAGCACTTTGGGAGGCCGAGGCGGGTGGATCATAATAAGGTCAAGAGATCGAGACCATCCTGGTCAACATGGTGAAACCCCGTCTCTACTAAAAATACAAAAAATTAGCTGGGCATGGTGGTGCGTGCCTGTAATCCCAGCTACTCAGGAGGCTGAGGCAGGAGAATTGCCTGAACCCAGGAGGCGGACGTTGCGGTGAGCCGAGATCGCGCCATTGCACTCCAGCCTGGGTAACATGAGTGAAACTCCGTCGCAAAAAAAAAAAAAAAGATACAGATGTGGCTTTTGTTATGCAGGTTACATCCTATCATTCTTTCATCTTAACTCACAAGAAACATTTACAATTTAACAACCACATTTTTTGCAGTATTAAAAATACCACAGATTATAATTTTCTTTCTTTTATTTTTTTTTCTGAGACTGAGTCTCGCTCTATTGCCCAGGCTGGAGTGCAGTGGCGCAATCTCGACTTGCTGCAACCTCCATCTCCCAGGTTCAAGCTATTCTCGTGTCTCAGGCTTCTGAGTATCTGGGGTTACAGGTGCCCCCCACCACGCCGAGCTAATTTTTGTGTTTTTAGTAGAGACAGGGCTTCACTATGTTGGCCAGGCTGGCCTTGAACTCCTGACCTCTGGTGATCTGCCTGCCTCAGCCTCCCAGAGTGCTGGGATTACAGGCGTGAGCCACCACACCCAGCCTCTTTCTTCTTTTAATGGAACTGCACAGCACATATTTTTCTTGATAACCAAAATGAGTCACTGAAGCAAGTGTCAATAGATTGAGATTTATTAAGCCAACCTCAGGGCATGTCCCGGAACACACAAGCCACAGACCTATTTGTGGCAATTTTCCTAAACAGGTTTTCAGGAGGTTTACTATTTGTACATTTTCTTCAAGGGGAGAAAGGCATGTAGGAAGAGGCAGGTAGGTGGTAAGGCAATGGTTATATCTTTGCGAGACTTTAGTTAGTGCCCAGTAAGTCAACACTTTGCATAAGATAAAGTGAATGTTTGAAAGAAAAAAGGGAGTAAAGGAAGGATTAATTATGCAGATGTCTCTGGGCAAGTGGAGGAATGATTGATCCAGTCTTGTCTTTGTTCTGCACCTGGGAAGAAAAGCTTGCAATTGACATTATCAGTGTAGAATCAGACTTAGTTTCAGGAGCTAGACTTAGATTGCAGACCTAAAGTTAAAATTGGCATGTCCTTGTTTATGAGAGGCCAGCAAAAAATTTACTTATGAATGGTCTGTGGGGGCAGTCATTTGGAGATCCCTGAGGCCTTTTACCTTTTCTCAGGGAGCCTGGGTGATGCATAATGCTGGTAACAGCAATTCATTTGGAAGGGGGGTTGCATGACTCAACCTCTAGGCTTAACCTTCCCTTTGGTATAAGGAGTTTGAGGGTCCACAGATGTGTTTTTTTGTTGTTGTTTGTTTGTTTTGAGACAGAGTCTCACTGTGTCCCCCAGGCTGGAGTGCAATGGCGCGATCTTGGCTCAGTGCAACCTCTGTCTCCCAGGTTCAAGCGATTCTCCTGCCTCAGCCTCCTGAGTAGCTGGGATTACAGGCACATGCCAACACATCCGGCTAATTTTTTTTTTTTTCTTTTAGTAGAGATGGGGTTTCACCATGTTGGTTAGGCTGGTCTCAAACGCTTGACCTCTTGATCCACCCGCCTCAGCCTCCCAAAGTGCTGGGATTACAGGTGTGAGCAGGCCAGGAGAGAGTCCACTCCTAACCCCACCAGAAATGTCAGGTAACCATCAGGTGATGGCCAGGTGGTTGTTAACTGTCTCTCTAAAATAACAATTAGTCACAGCCAGCTCCAGGGAAAGGCTGTCTCCCAATAGATAGAAAAAGCCTGAAGATGGTGAACAGCAGTATCTCAGGAGTTGGGTGAGGGGCCTCACACATGTGTGCTAAGAGGCAAATGGCAGAGTTTAACTGGTATAAGTTAGACTGGTATAAGTCTTCCTTATAGGAAGACTTGACTGGTAAGGGAAGAACACCTCAAGTGAGCATGTGTGCAGCTCCCATAAATGAACTATGCATGCTCCCCTCCCAAGAGCTGGCAGACCACTGCACATGCAGATGGCCCACCCCAGTGGAAGACTCAGGGAGAAGGGATGCAAGACCCCACAAGTGTGCCAACATATAAAACCCTAAGTTAAAAGTCAAACCATGCACTTGGTCTCTCAAGCTGCCTGTTTGACCCCCTTCCAAGTGTACTTTACTTCCTTTCATTCCTGCCCTAAAACTTTGTAATAAACTCTCACTCCTGCTCTAAAATTTGCCTCAGTTCTCCCTCTGCCTTATGCCCCACTCTGTTGAATTCTTTCTTTTGAGGAGGTAAGAACTGAGGCTGCTGCAGACCCATAAGGATTCACTGCCTGTAACATTTTTACTTATATCTTTATCATGGACATCTATAGTTCTACCTCATCGATTTTAAAGGCTGTATGTTATAGTATTGATAAAACTTGATTTGTATTTCCCCACTGCTAAGCATTTTGGTTACTTCCATTTTTGCCATCATAAATGATTCTATAACAAACATCCTTGCAACAGGCTCTTTTTTCCCCCATGTTGTAGTATATTTTTTTTTTAACCCCCAAGGCAAGCTTTTGAGAAAATGTCCCAGCAAGATATTTAAAAGTTTATAATCAGATAATGGGATAAAGAATCCATAAACCTTGGGAACTGATTGGATCTGGGACATAGAGGAGAAGTCAAGTCTGGGATATACCCAGATATAAGGAACCAGATGGGGTCAGGCTCGGTGGCTCACGCCTGTAATCCCAGCACTTTGGGAGGCCAAGGCAGGTGGATCACCTGAAGTCAGGAATTCGAGACCAGCCTGACCAACATGGTGAAACCTTGTCTCTTAAAAATACAAAAATTAGTTGGGTGTGGTAGCGTGCTCCTGTAATCCCAGCTTCTTGGGAGGCCAAGGCAGGAGAATTGCTTGAACCTGGGAGGTGGAGTTTGCAATAAGCCAAGATTGTGCCATTGCACTCTAACCTGGGCAACAGAGAGAGACTCCATCTCAAAAAGAAAAGGAAAAGTTTCCTTCCCCATATCCTCACTGCCAAGTGACCTTTACAATGGGGACAAGTCTTAGGATAATCCTGTTACCACAGAAACATTTCTTAGCAAGCAGTGACTAATATGATCACACTACTGTTCTTATTTCTCATACACTTCTTGCTGATTAAGGAAACCGCCAGTGCAGGTTCTGATGGCAAATATTTGAAACCCCTTATTCCAGTCACTGTGGGATCCAGACAGATGCATGTACTACTCCAGAGATGCCATTCATATTACACAGACATCCAACACCTCCCAAAGTTTTCTTGTGTTCATTTGCTTTGTTTTGTTTCTGCAGCTTAAAAAAAAAAACAAACCACCTAACGTGAGATCTACCCTCTTAGTAAATTTTTATGTGCACAATATCATTTTGTGAACTCTTATGCTGGATAGCAGATCTCTAGAACTAATTCATAGCAGAATTGAGACATCCTTCCCTTTATAATAACTCCCCATTTTGATATGGATGGGAGGCAAAAGGGCAGGGTCCCTGGCAAGGGCTCCACCCTTAAGCCTGGACACGCAGCCCTAAATGAAAACAGGCATTCCTGTTTTTGTGCCTGAATGTTGCTTTTTGGTCTGCCCCACCTCCACATCCTGTGCTTATATAAACCATGGACCTTAGCTGGGATTGGGAAGAGCAGCTGAACTTCTAGAGAAGAAGTAACTGATAGTTGGAGACTATGGATAGACATGGCTTAACTTCAGATGACAAGACTTTGGAGAGGAGCCTGGCTGGAGATGGGCAGGCCTCAGGGAAAGATCACCTTCCTGCACCAGCCCCTTTCCAGCTCTTCTTCCTCTGAGAGCCACTTCCACTGCTTCATAAAACCTCTGCACTCACCATCCTCTAAGTCTGCATGGCCTGATTCTTCCTGGATGCCGGACAAGAACCCAGGTACCAAGAGGACAGGGTATACAACACCCTGACTCTCCACCATGCTGGTTAACACTTAGCCATCCCCGGCAACCGCTAAAAGTGCACTGTTTGTAACACATGCCCTCTGGGGCTCCAGAGTTTGCAGGCAACTGTTAGATGCCACCACAGGCTGGTACGAGGTTCATTCCTACCAGTGCCTACAGGCACTTGCCCCAGCTCCTGCACCTGCTCACCTGTGTACTCCCCCTCCTCTAAGGGTTTGAGCTCAGCAAAACAAGCCACCCCTACCTGCCAAACCACAGCCTACCCTGCTGTCGCAAGTCTCTGGAGGAGATCAGGGAACTTTCCCACCTGAATTTCCTCCACCCTCAAATGTGCACTTTTGGCTAGCATACTTCAGATGTTATCTCACTGCCCCGGAACCAAACTGATAGCTCACCTACACAAGCGCACCTATTACACAGCCTCTGCCTGAGTATTTTAAAGTAACTCTCTGTAACATAACCTGAATGATATAACCAGGAATGTGACTATTTTAAATTTTATAAAATCCTTAGAATTGCAGCTGATGTCCTATTCTTCTTCTAATACACAAAAAATGTTTTTCACATGCAGAAAAAACATCGTTGACCCGGAGGATCCCCGATGTGTCCGGTTAACACTCACCGGCCAGATGATTGCAGTGTCTCCAGGAGAAGTAGAATTTGCCAAGCAAGCCATGTTTTCAAGGTGTGTAGATGCTTTAACATTGATTTGCCCAGAAATACACAATAACAATAAGCCAAGGTCAGGCTACGCCATTTGATGCCTCTGATGCAGTGACAATGATTGGTCTGCACTGCCCTTTGGTGGTAACAGGGCCAGGCTCAGCCTGGCTGTGGAGATCACTAGCAGTGGCCACAGAAGCAGGCGAATGCCTCTGGAGAGCACACCACTGAGCTATTCCAGGCACAATCGCTACCTACTTCCAACCTTTGACAATTCCCTGCCTTGCCGTGAAAATAGCTGAGTCGTCGCCAACACAACAAACATTTTCAAGCATCCACTCTAAACAAAGCATACTGCCTGCCAGGGATGGCAGCATTTCTCAGTGTGGTGCTCTCACCCTTACATCAGTAGGATGCTGACTTAGACACGGCTTTACTCACCCCACCCCGACCTACTTACTGAATCAAACTCTCCAGAAATAAGGCTCAGGAATCTATATTGTAAAATGCATGCTCCAGGAAATTGATATGCTGCTAAAGTTTGAGAACCACTGCTGTAGGGGTCTACACAAGTGAGAAGGTGGCCAAGCCTGGAGGTCAGAGCTTGCGCAGGCTGAGGACGGCGCATGCACGCAGGGGTGGCCTTTCCACAGGTGTCCACGCAGGAGCAGCCAGAAGTGGAGGCTCAGAGCTGGGGTGCAGGATGGTGCAGCAATGGAAACAGGCTAGAAGGCAAGTGGTGAGTTGGAAGAGCAATTCACAACCTCATGGGAAGAGGAAGATTCTGCATGCAGGGATGCAGTGAATAAGCAAGGCTCATAAGGACACGGAAAAGGGCTAAAGGCACAATCAGAGGAAACTAGAATGATTGGGATTGGTTATGTTCACATGAACTCATGGCTTTCAATACTTAAAGACTCGATGCCGATGTGTGTGTGTGTGTGTGTACAAACATTTTTATTTAGTTATTTATTTTATTGCTAGCTTTTAAACTCAACTCTAACTCTTTAGTTCTTCTCCTCTCACATGTTATTATAAGCAATGAGTAAGGGGCCAAAATCTTCCCTAGATCCTAGATCAGGGGGTTCATTAGGTTCATTTCCTATTTTCTTTTTTTTTTAATTTTACGTTCTGGGATACATGTGCAGAACGTGGAGGTTTGTTACATAGGGATACATGTGCCATGGTGGTTTGTTGCACCCATCAACTCATCATCTAGGTTTTAAGCCCCGCATGCATTAGATTATTTCTCCTAATGCTCTCCCTCCCTTTGCCCCAACCCCCAAAAGGCCCCAGGTGTGTGATGTTTCCCTCCCTGTGTCCATGTGTTCTTGTTGTTCAGCTCCCACTTATGACTGAGAATATGTGATATTTTTTGTTCCTATGTTAGTTTACTGAGGATGATGGCTTTCAGTTTCATCCATGTCCCTGCAAAGGACATGAACTCATTCTTTTTTGTGGCTGCGTAGTATTCCATGGTTTACGTGTGCCACATGTTCTTTATCCAGTCTATCATCGATGGGCATTTGGGTTGGTTCCAAGCCTTTGCTATTGTAAATAGTGCTGCAATAAACATATGTGTGCATGTGTCTTTATAGTAGAATGATTTATAATCATTTGGGTGTATACCCAGTAATGGGATTGCTGGGTCAAATGGTATTTCTGGTTCTAGATCCTTTAGGAATTGCCACACTGTCTTCCACAATGGTTGAACTAATTTACACCTTACCAACAGTGTAAAAGCTTTCCTATTTCTCCTCAGCCTCACCAGCATCTGTTGTTTTCTGACTTTTTAATGATCTCCTTTCTAACTGGCGTGAGACGGTATCTCATTGTGGTTTTGATTTGCATTTCTCTAATGACCAGTGATGATGAGCTTTGTTTCACATATTTGTTGGCCACATAAATATCTTCCTTTGCTTCATGACTAAAACACCAAAAGCAATTGCAACAACAGCCAAAATTGATAAACGGGATCTAATTAAACTAAAGAGCTTCTGCACAGCAAAAGAAACTATCATCAGAGTGAACAGGTAACCTACAGAATGGGAGAAAATTTTTTCAATCTACCCATCTGACAAAGGTCTAATATCCAGAATCTACAAGGAACTTAAATTTACAAGAAAAAAAACAACCCTATCAAAAAGTGGAAGGATATGAAATTTCCTATTTTCTGCCTAACGACAAACAACAACATTGCGAAGTTTGCCTGCCACTACACCTTTACCTCCAACTTTCAGTAGTCTTCCTATGCTTTTATTTTTAATTTTAGAGACAAGGTATTTTTCTTTTCTGCAGGCTGGAATGCAGTGGCATGATCATAGCTCACTGCAGCCTTCAACTCCTGGGCTCAAGGGATCTTCTTGCCTCAGCCTCCTGAGTAGCTGGGACTACCTACAGGCACAACATTTTTTTGAGACAGAGTCTCTGACTGTCACCCAGGCTGGAGTGCAGTGGCACAATCTTGGCTCACTGCAACCTCTGCCTCCCAAGTTCAAGTGATTCTTGTGCCTCAGCCTTTGAAGTAGCTGGGATTACAGATGTGCACCACCACGCCTGGCTAATTCTTGTATTTTTAGTAGAGAAAGGGTCTGCCATGTTTTCAGGCTGGTCTTGAACTCCTGGCCTCATGTGATCCTCCCACCTTGGCCTCCCAAAGTGCTAGGATGATAGGCGTGAACCACCACATCCAGCCGGGCACTACCATTTTATAAGCCCTCACTGTCAGTCTCCTCAGGGTCCTTCCAGCTTCCACCCACTGCCTGGGCCCAAAGCCAGTGCCCCATGGATGAGGGTTTGTTGCACCAGCACCACTTCCAGGTATCAAACTTTGTTTCAGTTATCAGTACAAAAATAGTTTGCTTAAAACAACAGCAATCGCCGGGCGTGGTGGCTCACGCCTGTAATCCCAGCACTTTGGGAGGCCGAGGCGGGTGGATCACGAGGTCAAGAGATCGAGACCATCCTGGTCAACATAGTGAAACCCCTTCTCTACTAAAAATACAAAAAAAATCAGCTGGGCATGGTGGTGCATGCCTGTAATCCCAGCTACTCAGGAGGCTGAGGCAGGAGAATTGCCTGAACCCAGGAGGCAGAGGTTGCGGTGAGCCGAGATCGCGCCATTGCACTCCAGCCTGGGCAACAAGAGCGAAACTCTGTCTCAAAAAAAAAAAAAAAAAAGAAACCCAGCAATCATGTTACTATCTTGGCTGCATAATATTTGGGGTGTTATAGCGAAAAATTAGCAACTTTTGTTCAAATGGATTAAGAAAAGAAAATAGTTTTGGATACTGTACTTTCAGTTTCCCTGTATGTTTATTATTGTTTCAAAACAAATTATTCTTTAAAAAGACGATTGACTGAGCGTGTGGCACACACCTGTCATTCCAGCACTTTGGAAGGCTGAGGCAGGAGGATTGCTTGAGGCCAGGAGTTCAAGACCAGCTTGGGCAACATAGTGAAACTACATTTCTACAAAAATTGTTTTTTAAATTAGCTGGGCATGGTGGCACGCTACTCATGAGGCTAAGGCAGGAGGATCGCTTGAGCCCAGGGGGTCGAGACTGCAGTGAGCTATGATCCTGCCACTGCAGTCCAGCCAGGGCAACAGAGCAAGGTCCCATTTCTAAAAAATAAATAAATAAATAAAGATCGTCAACCTATTGTTGCATTTCCTTTGTAACAAATTTTTTTCCCCAGTTTGGACCTGGTCTTTGAATTATGTTTATACCATTTTTAGATATAAAGGAAATGTTAATGAAGTTAAAAAAAAGAAAAAAAAAGTGAGCCACAGCTCCTGCCCTCAAAGACACTGCAGCAAGTTTAGGGGTATGCATCGGGGAGAGGCAAGTCAGTAAACAGCACGAGCCAGGATGTGACGTCGCCTGTCAAATCTAGCTGGCTGTCACTTGCCTCAGTAGCTCTCAGCCTGCTCCATGACTAAAAATCTTTCCATGGGCAGACTGATTTCACAGGCTCACTCCATTTTGTGAACATTTCCTATAGAGATGCATAAAACCTTTCTTTACATTTCCTAATAATGGTAACCAGCCTCCACTGAACACTTACTCTCTGCGGGTGTTTTGTGTGTGGTTCATTGTCTCCTTCCCCACACAGTCCTATGAAGAGCCCCGTCAGCATTACCCCACGTGACAGGTAAGGACACAGACGTTTGTGAGTGCCAATAGCCTACGGGCATCACGGCTCATTAGCAGTTGAACTGAGATTCACACCAAGGAGCCTGGCTCAAGACTTGAGCCTTTAGCCACATGGGGTAGGGTCTACAGTCCCTGCCTTCCTACTGAGGTCCCAGGCACTGACTCCCCAGCCCTGGCTCTGGCTGATCTGAGCAGCTGTCAGTGCAAATGAGGCCTGGACTCTGGAGGTTCTATGACTTGGCCCACGATGCACCTCTCTGATAATAACAGCTTTACTGTGGTCTCTTTTTATTTCTGCAGGCACCCAGGGATGAGGAAGTGGCCTCGTCAGTATGAATGGTTCTTTATGAAGATGAGGGTAGAACATATCTGGCTTCAGAAATGGTATGGAGGCGTATCCGATATTTCAAGGGAGGAATATTTCAAAGCAGTTCCCAGAAAGGCCTGATGGAGTAAGAAGAAAGTCCTTAGTGTTTGCACTTAAATGAAAACCTTTTCAGTGATGAAGCCAGACAGCTATTGACCACTGTCTCTTTGTTGAAGGGTTCATAGCAGCCCTGCCATCCCTACAGCAGAATGAAAGAGGGGGAACAGGGAACTCTATGCTAGATGTGAGATTAAAGTGGTCATTTGCAGATCTCCAACTCACACGGATACTTCGCATAGATAGTCTTTATTCCGTTGTATTCAATACAGACTCACCTATTCAGAAATCGTATAATAGTGGTGGTCAAAATGACATGTTGAGATTGTTGCTGTTTCCTTCTTTAAGAAAAAAAACATGGCTGTATGTACAATGTGATTGCTGTGTATTGTGAGAGTACTTTTGTTGCTTGCGGTGCCAGACACAGTCTTGGTTCTAAGCTCACTGCAACCACGAAGGAGCTGACTGTGCATCACACAGCCACAACATTGTATTAGGGTGAGGGTGGAGGACTGTGTGTCTATGGATTACTCCTCCTGCTGGTGGATTGCAAATGCATTATTAAGTCATACTGGCTAGAATGTACCGGTCACTTATGCGGCTTTTTTCCCACCATAACGTGAAAACATTTAAGAACATAGGATGCTTTCGGCACAGCCCTTCTCTATGTAACCCGCCATGGCAGTGCATTAAAGAGGAACAAGTAGCTTCGACATTAAGCTTCCCAAAAGGTTGAGCTGCTCACACTTCTAGCAAGGGTTCCCCTCTCGCCTGCATGAACGGGGCATCCAGAATAAGAAGTGCCCCATTCTGTGGTGGAGAAAGAGGAAAGGGGAGAGGGTGAAGCTGGGAAAGTAAAGGCAGCACATTAGGGAAGGAAGAAAGGAAGCCGGTAACTGAGGGCCTGCTGCCTGCCCAGCCCTGGGCCAGGCCCTCCATGGAAGCCATCACATTTAAGCCCCGCAACCAATGAGAGGCACATCATCATTGCCTCTTACAGACAAGAAAACCGGACTCAGAGAGGTTGAGTCCACATCCCAGACAGCGCACTGCAAACACGGGTGGAGTGGTTCCTAGAAGACACCCAGTTTTAAGAAGGAATGAGTTATTGAAATGCACGGGTAGAAACTGAACCAGGAAAATCAGCAAAGTGATTGTAGAAGAGAAGGACTAGCCTGCCTAGAGACGATGTTTCTTGCTTTTGGAAAAAAAAGTGTCTGAAATTTGATTCTTACTACAGATTTAAACTTTCTACATATTACATGTAGGTGCTTCTAGTGTTTTCAAGAAATTAGACTGTACCTGTGTACACTTCTAAGGCCCACATGGACCTATGTATATATATATCTAAGACCTCTGATCATTAAAACCTATAAAGGATTGAGCTGTCCCAAGTATCCTGTCTTTCTGTAATGGCTATAAAATTTATTTTGTAGGTTAGGGAGGTTGTGTAACATAAAAACACATCACTATATATATATATATATATATATATTTATTTATTTATTTATGAAATACACATTTTTCATGTAAATAAAAGTCTTATTAATGATTATATACTTTTGCTTAACAAAATAACACACGATGAGAGTTTGAGTTGCCAACATATATTTTAAGTATCTATTGCTAAAAACATAGTAAGATGCAGAGATTTCTTTGTCATAAGCCAATCCTCAAGAGTTCCTAACAATGGTGATGACTAATATATAAGAATAAGGTACCTCTGAGGGAGCTTCATATTTTCAGAGTTTAAAATTATTGCTACTCCCAATTTAGAAAAAAGGGAGAACGCTGGAAGAACAAATGACATGCTCAAATGCATTGCGTAGGTCAACCTCAAACCTTAATACTTGGAGCTTCGCTACCTCCTGATCCTGTCTTACAGATAAGGTCCCCATGCTAGGTTTGTTTTATAGTCAGGTTCCATTTAGCTCATTAAAGGTCACTGCTGCTTCAAAGGGCTTTGCAGAGTGGATGCCATTTATAACCACTGACGAATGTTATCAGCTATTTATCCAAATTACAGGAAGTGAAACCTGAAAAGGTTGGATAAGAACCGTGTTGAAAATTCATAGTTTTAAGTTTGATGGATTCCATTCGGGCAAGTGTGTTTCAGCAAATCTCTAGAAATTTACATTGATTAAAATTTTAGCGGCTGTATTGGAAGTTCCAGACATGGCAATAAGGCAAGAAAAAGAGATTAAATGCACACAGATCAGAAAGAAAAAACAATGTATCCCTATTTAGAGATGACAGGATTTCCTACACAGAAAATTCCAAATAAACTATTTTTAAAAAAGAAACTAGAACTAGCAAGTGAATGCAGCAAGGTCTCAGGACACAAGACCAGCACACAAAAGTCAATTACATTTCTCTATGCCATCGATGAACATGTGCGGGGGGGGGAGCGAGGGGGGCTGAAAACACAATACCATTTGCAATCACTCCAAAGTGAAATATTTATGTATAAACAAAACTTACCCAGGACCTGTGTAGTGAAAATTTTTTAATGCTAAGAAAAAAAATTAATGATCTAAACAAAGAAAGAGAGATAGCACGTTCTTGGATTGGAAGATACAAAACAATAAAGAGATGGGTTCTCCCATCTTTATCTCTAGGTTTAATGCCATTCCTATCAAAATCCCAGCGAGGATTTTGTAGACCTATATAAGCTTATTTTAAAAGTTATTTGAAAAGGCACAGGCATTGAAATAGCTAAAACAATCTTGTAAAAGCAGAATAAGGTTGGAGAAATCATTCTATTTAATACAAAGAGTTATTATGTAGCTACAGTACTCAAGAAAGTGGTATTTGATGACCTAGAAACACACATTGATGGAACAGAGTAGGGAATCTAGAAGGCCCACACAAATAGGCTCAACTGACTTTTTTTTTTTTTAACAAAAGTACAAAATTAATTCAACAGAGGATAGTCTTTTCAATACACGGGAGCAAGTGGACATCCATAGGCAAAAAGAACCTTGGTCTAAACTTCATACCTTATACAAAAATTAACTCAAAAGAGAGCATATCTGTACACATAAAATGTAAAACTATAAAACTATGGAATATAGAAAATCTTTGGGAACAAGAGCTAAGCAAAGAGTTTTTAGACAATACCAACAACACAATTCATAAAAGAAAATTTGATAAATTAAACTTCATCGGAATTTAAAACACTTGCTCTGCAAAAGACCGTGTTAAAAGGCCGAGAAGACGGGCTACATACTGAGAGAAAATGTTTCCAAGTCACACATCCAACAAAAGATTAGTATCTAGAACATGTAAAGAACTGCCAAAACTGAACAGTTAAAAAAATTTTAATTAGAAAATGTAGCACATGTACAGACATTTCACTGCAGAGAATATATTAATGGCAAATAAGCATATGAAAAGATATTCAACAGCACTAGTCACTAGGGAACTGCAAACTAATACTACCATGAGCTATCACCACATACCTACCAAAATGGCTAAAATAAAAAAATGATGATAACACCAAATGCTGACAAGGATGCAGATAAACTGGGTCAGGCATATACCAGTGGTGAGAATGTAAAACGGAACAGCCATTCCGGAAAACCATTTGGCAATTTCTTATAAAACTAAACATACAACTGCCATACTGACCCTCCATTGCGCCCAGAATTTATCCCAGAGAAATGAAAAGAGGTTCACACAAAAGCTTGTGCAAGAACATTCATATCAGCTTTATTGATAATGTTCAAAAACTGGGAGCAATCAGATGGCCTTTAACAGGTGGCTGGTGAAGCAGTGGATGGTGCCCCCATGCCTGGAATACTACTCAGCAATAAAAAAAAGAACTAATTACTGACATGGACAACTACCGGCATGAATTCCAGAGAATTATTCTGAGAGAGTGGAGCCAATCGTAAAAGTGTGCACACTGTATGGTTCCATTTACATAACCTTTTGAAATGTAAAATGATAGGAATGGAGAATAGATAAGGGGTTGCCAGGGAGGAGTGGGGAGAACAAGAGAGTTGGGTGTAACTGTAAAAAGATAACACAAGAGATCCTCGTGGTGATGGACATGTTCAGTATCTTGACCAAATCAATGTGAAAATCCTGGTTGGAATATTGTAGTACAGTTTAGCAAGATGTGCCATTGGGGAAAACTAGGTGAAAACAGCATAGGATCTCTGTATTATTTCTTAACAACTGCATGTGAATCTACAATTATCTACAACTATCTCAGAATCTACAATTATCTCTGAGTAAAAAGCTTAACATAAACAAGATTTAAGGATTAGCTTAATAAAGCATTTATACTCTCTCTCTTATTAGTCCCTAATAAATGAGGAACTGAGCTATAGACTAAAATCTAGTACAAAGAGATAGTATTTCATTTGTTAACCGTTAATATATGCATTTGCTGAAGAGATGTAAAGTTTAAAATTTTTCTAAATATGTTCAATTTAATGTTAAATACAAATAATTATAATTCAGCAAATCTGCTGTATAGATTTTCAGTGGGTCACTTAGGAGGAGAGGACATCTTCAAATTTCTGGTATAAATATGTTGAGTAAGCTATAGGTATGTAGGCATCCAAGTCTATGTATAATGATTTTCCACTGATTTTATAGAGAAGAGCTATATTTCCAGTAATCTTCCTCTAAATATTGCAGAAAAGAATTCTGTTTTAGTGAATAAGCTAATTAAAGCCTATCCAGACCACCATGTTTTTATTTACAGTGACTGTACGTATCCATGATTTTGACATAGAGTATAATTCTGATGTTACTTGTTTCAATATGCCTTGTATATATTGGCTGTTTATAAGATAGTCGCTTTTTGGTTGAAAAGTATTTATGCTGGGTGAGGTGGCTCATGCCTGTAATCACAACATTTTGAGAGACCAAGGCAGGAGGATGACTTGAGGTCAGGAGTTCAAGACCAGCCTGGGTAACATAATGAGACCTCATATCTACAAAGAATGTTGTTTTTCTTTTTTGAAAAAAAAAGTCCCAGCACACATGTAGTCCTAGCTACTCAAGAGGCTATGGTGGGAGGATTGCTTTGAGGCCAGGAGTTTGAGGCTGCAGTGAGATATGATCATGCCATCACACTTGAGTGACAGAGTGAGACCTTGTCCCTTAAAAAAAAAGATATTTCTAAAATTTTTCCAAAACATCTGTATTTATTTAAATAATTGAACTATCAAATATTGTTCTGAAAATAAAACCTCTCTGGAATAATTTATTGATGCTTATTTGATTGCTATTACAGAGAGTCAATTATTGTAAAATTTGAGCTGTAATGACGTGATTGTGCCGTGTAATGCATGTAGAATGCAAAATCTGTTTTCAAAGCTAGATCTATTTAACCAAAGACTATTCCATTCCTGATATGATTTGTGTGTTTGATTAAATGAAATTATGATATGAATATATAGTCCTTTTATGTCATACTACAAATTACCATTGCTAGATTTCTAAAAAAAAAAAAAAAAAGACACAACTACAGAGAATCAGCAGTTAATTTTCCAATAGAAAAGAAAGAATTAGGCCAGGCACAGCGACTCACACCTGTAATCCCAGCACTTTGAGAGGCTGAAGTGGGTGGATCACCTGAGGTCTGGAATTCCACACCAGCCTGACCAACATGGTAAAACCCTGTCTCTACTAAAAATACAAAAATTAGCCGGGGGTGATGGTGGGTGCCTGTAATTCCAGCTACTCAGGAGGCTGAGGCAGGAGAATCACTTGAACTTGGAAGGTGGAGTTTGCAGTGAGCCGAGACTGTTCCATTGCACTCCAGCCTGGGCAACAAGAGTGAAACTCAATCAAAAAAAAAAAAAAAGAAAGAAAGAAAGAAAGAAAAGAAAAAGGAAAAAGAAAAGAAATAATCAGCTGGGTTACTTTTGTTGGTTTCTTAAGGCTCTGAGTAAAATGTACCTGATTTGCAGACCTGAAAATGCCAGTGTAGCCACACTTTGGTATTCCTACTCTTGAAATATTTGCCATTTTAAATGTAGTTGTTATTCCTGGAGTTCAGGGCTAGGAAAAAGCCCCATCCCACTGATGAAAAAACAGGCACAAGGGGTCACGCATGTAAAGTGTGGCAAGAAACGATGTGTGCCCACGAGGTCAATCCTGGGTAGCTTCCACAGACCACCTGCCAACACCCTGGCTTCTCCAGGGTATTCTTGTCCTCTGCTTAGGGTGACCAACTGGCCTGGTTCACCTAGGAATCAGGAGGTTCCTGGAACGTGGGACTTTCGGCCATAAAGTCAGGAAAATCCTAGCATACTGAGAGAGGTTAGTACCCCCCTCAATGCCACCTTAGTCTCCCACATCCTGGGCCACCCCCTGGAGCAGGCCATCTCCAGGGCGACCCACTTCTGACCACACACTCAGACATCTCCACCCACACTTCTGCCCTTCCAGCCTTTCTCCCCTGCCGCCAGAGCACTTGATCAGGAAAGTGGCCGACAGCAGGATGGAACTGCAGTGGAGAACACGGCCAGGCCCTGCACTCAAGATACGTATGGTTTCTAAACAGTAAGTAAACAAGCACATTTGGACCCCAGGTCATCGTTCTGTGGATTCAGTGTCCTGTCACTTCAGCCAGTATTCTCAACATCCCCACTGTTTTCATCAGAACCACGTGGCAAACTCCAGTCTGGATAAATTCAGCACTCATCTCTGCAGCTGCATAACATTCACAAGGATTGCTTCGGCCTTAAATCCAAAGGCTGCCATCCCTGACTAGGCCCTGCCTGTAGCAAGGCTCTCCCTGCAGCTGCCTTCCGCCCTCTCCCGTATGCTCCCAGAGACCTGGGCTCTCTCCAATGAGCACTCCTTCAACTCCCTGGAGAATTTCTCCAGTGGCAGAAGCCCCTTCCTCCTCCTACCTGCCCTGCTGGATGGTTTTCTGGAGCTGGGTTACTCTGCCTGGATGTGGGCAGGAGCAGGTAGAGACAGGTGTGATGGAAGAAGGGGAAACAAAGAGGCATTTAGGGTGTTTTCTTTTTTTTCTTCTTTTTTTGAGACAAAGTCTCGCTCTGTCACCCAGGCTGGAGTTCAATGGCATGCTCTCGGCTCACTGCAACCTCTGCCTCCCGGGTTCTAAGTGATTCTCCTGCCTCAGCCTGCCGAGTAGCTGGGATTACAGGTGCATGCCACCACACCTGGCTAATTTTGTATTTTTAGTAAAGACAGGGTTTCACCATGTTGGCGAGGCTGGTCTCGAACTCCTGACCTCAGGTGATCCACTCGCTTCAGCCTCCCAAAATGCTGGGATTACAGGCATGAGCCACTGTGCCCGGCCATTTAGGGTATTTTCTAAGAGTGGCTAGGGCAGGAAGGAAGATAGTGCAGGCAGCAGGCGGCTGTGACAGCTGTAGCAGGGGACCTGAGCCCACAATCTGGAAGGCGCAGCATTGTCCACAGAAAGACATGTGAACGCCCAGTTCCAGAGAGATGACAGCGATGACAAGGCCAGGCTGAGGCTGTGGCCACGGATGGTGGTGGTGACTGGGAACATGGTGCCCGGGGTGAGCCAGATGCGGGTCACAGTGAAGGTGAGCAGGAGGGGGCAAGGCCAGCAGGGAAGAGGAAAGAGGCTGACTGGGAGCCGTGGGGGTGCAGGAGGGTACTGCCATCCTGCTTGTCAGCTATTGCTAAGGGCGACCGGCCTGAGTTTTCAAGGAGCTGGGTTGTTTTGTGTTGCTTTACCAGAGGAGGAGTGATCTGTAAAGCACGAACACAGCTTTATGATAGACTAGCTTGAATCCACTGCTTCTTAGCTTTGTGAATTTCGGGAATGAGTGAATCCTTCGACTCTCAATTTTGCCTTGTGTAAAATCGGATAATTATTATGCAATACCTGGCATGCTATAAAGGTTACAGACATGGTGGCGTTATAGGACTTCTCATTTGCACATCGTATAGATGACATTTGTCCATGTGTCAGCCTCCTTAGCAAGACTGGGAGCCAGTAGAGAGGCTGATTTTGCACACGGTCGTTTCTGGCTTCAGGTAGGTGCTCAGCAAATGGCTAGAAAGAAGGGATGAGTTCGTTTCCTGACGGCTTTGGGCCGGAGCCCCTGCCCAGGTCTCCATGGGCAGCCTTGCGGACCCGCTTGCTTTTTTCCTCCTCCCCCGTGACTCTCCTCCCTCGCCTTCTTACCCCGCCTCACTGATGTCTGCCACCCGCCTAACCACTTCATTAGCCGCTGAGCCTCCCGCAGGCTCTGACCAGCTCCTTGGTTTGCAAGCCTGGCGATTTTCACTGCAGCCAAGACAAAGGACCGCCGCGCCCCCTGGTGGCTCCAGCTTGGAAACCTCGCCTTTCCCGGAGCCTAGCATCCTGCCACGAGCTGGGCGCAGACCTGAACCGCATCTAGTGTTCACATCCGCCCTGCAAGAAAGAAATGCTTCAGTTTTTCACATGGGAAACCTGAGGCTCAGCAAGCTCACAGACCTGCTCTCCTGGGCTCCCAGGGCCAAGGAGGAGGCTAAGCAGGTATTAAACCCAGGACTGACTCCAACCTCCTTTCTCCTCTCAGTTTCCAGAGCGCTTTGGAGGTTTCCAGAGTGCAGTCAAACCTATGTTCCCCTCCTGGAGTTTTCCTTCTCTTCCTTCCGTTCTCAGCACCCCACCCTCTTCCTGCTCCGGACAGTGGCCAAGACCAGGCTCCATCTGCATCCTTCACAAGCTGCGTCTTCCCTGGTCCTACCGGCCACCCTGTGAGGCAGGTCCTCCTACTCTCGTTAATTGCCAACTCAGAATCACAAGGCTATTCTGAGCCTATGTTCATGCTCTGAACTACCACCCAATAGTCTTACCCTGGAGTATTTATGTATTTTTTGGTATTCGATTGTGATGGACATTTTGATTTTAATTCAATGATACTTACAAGAACCATAACTTCAGTGTGGACTCGTGATGGCCTCTCGTCGGGCTGAGGAGCTTTGGCCCCGCCCCGGCTCCGACCCTTCCTTTGTTAGGTCTTTTGCTTTGCCTGCCCTACCAACCTCTCTATAGCGAATCCCCTAAATTAAACCTCTGAAATAGTGTGTCTGTTTTCCTGATTGGACCTGACCGACATGCCTCCTAACAGACATTTTCAGCACATTGATCTCTTAGTTTCTCATGGAATGAAAGCATTTGTTGACATATATGTTGACATTTGTTGACATACATATCATGACATTTCACATTTCCTGTGTCATCTTATATTTTAATTATTTCTGAAACCAGGCTCTGGATCTGTCTTAATATGAAAGCCACTTTTAATAATTTTTTTTTAAACAGAGTCTGGCTGTGTCACCTAGGCTGCAGTGCACTGGCGTGATCTTGGCTCACTGAAACCTCTGCCTCCCAGGATCAAGGGATTCTCGTGCCTCAGCCCCTGGAGTAGCTGGGATTACAGGCGCCCACCACCACGCCCGGCTAATTTTTGTATTTTTAGTAGAGACGGGGTTTTACCATGTTGGCCAGGCTGGTCTCAAGTTCCTGGACTCCAGTGATACTCCCGCCTCATGCTGGGATTACAGGCGTGAGCCACCGTGGCTGGCCAAGATACTTTTGAAAGAATCATGTGGCCGGGCGCGGTGGCTCAAGCCTGTAATCCCAGCACTTTGGGAGGCCGAGGCGGGTGGATCCCGAGGTCAAGAGATCGAGACCGTCCTGGTCAACATGGTGAAACCCCGTCTCTACTAAAACTACGAAAAATTAGCTGGGCATGGTGGTGCGTGCCTGTAATCCCAGCTACTCAGGAGGCTGAGGCAGGAGAATTGCCTGAACCCAGGAGGCGGAGGTTGCGGTGAGCCGAAATCGCGCCATTGCACTCCAGCCTGGGTAACAAGAGTGAAACTCCGTCTCAAAAAAAAAAAAGAATCATGTAGTTGACCTAAAAGTACTTGGGTACAAAAAAAAAGGTACAAATGTTTTGGGTTTTTTGTTTTTTAACAGAAAAATTTTTTATTGTATTCATCAATGGTGTATTATATTCTGCAAAGTAGCTGGTGATATTTTTATAAAGACCCAAATAATTCTCCTTCCAGGCACTTTACTGAGAAGGTAAAAATCAAGTCAAATTGAGAAAGGAAAAATATTCCCTGCTATGAATCAGGCTAACCTAACAGACACAGACAAAGGCAGCTGTAAAGGTAACTGGAAACAATGTTTCTCCCAGGGTCATGCTACATCTGTAAAATGTCACAAACCCAGTTCTGAGTGATTTCTGCTTTCTGCCTCAGTGAGAAACCTTGTTCTGAGGTCTTAGGCAGTTAGAAACTTAGCTGCTAGAAATCAAATCAGTAAAAATGAAATGTTCCCCTTTTGCCCAGAGGATCCAAGTCTTTTAACATGGAGAAGCAGCCACTGATCAGTCTCCTCCCCCAACCCCCACCTGGCTGCAAATGCAGACTGCAGACAATGGCTTCTAGACACAACACAGCAAAGCTATCTTAACTTCCTAATTTTCTTTTTCTTTGTTTTTGTTTTTGTTTTTGTTTTTTTGAGATGGAGTTTCCTTCTTGCCCAGGCTGGAATGCAATGGCACAATCTCCACTCGCTGCAAACTCCGCCTCCCGCGTTCAAGCAATTCACCTGCCTCAGCCTCCTGAGTAGCTGGATTACAGGCGTGCGCCACTATGCCTAGCTAATTTTGTATTTTTAGTAGAGATGGGGTTTCTCCATGCTGGCCAGCCTGGTCTCGACTCCTGACATCAGGTGATCCCCACTCCTGAGCCTCCCAAAGTGCTGGGATTACAGGTGTGAGCCACTGAACCCAGCTTAACATCCTAATTTTCAAGAAACAGGGAACTTTGCAGTTTAGGCCCAGCGCTGAACCCTAACCCACAGCCTCTTTGCCTGGACTCCATCAAAACATTGCTTCATTTAAATTTTACCTAAGGGTCTCCCTTCCCCCAAATCACATAACTTTATCTCTTTCTTTCTTTGGTGAAATGCCCAGTAGTTCCATTGACATGCAGTCTCCCTCATTTCCAAGAGCCAATAAGCCTGATTTCATTGGACGTCTGTCCTGTCCATCAGATCTGTCCTGATGCTAAATGCTGGCATTTTATAACCAGGGCACCCCACACTCCTTCCTAGCCCCTAAGGAAGCCAAGTGATTATTCGGAGTTGTTTGATGAGCATACGAACAGAAGGTATTATTCACTAAATTCAGAAACAGGCAAGTAAGTTCATCTTTATTTTCCAACAGAGTGCAAATAAGTTACTCTCCTAACCCAGATGTAGTGGCTGTCTCCTGCCAGGAGACAGGGATGGGGACATGCTTAATGTCACTGATGAAGTTGTATTTCAAGGCACTATACCATGAGATATTCTATCTCCAACAATGTATTATATATTGATTTAATTAGAACTACTCAGTAAGTCCTGGGACGTCCTGCCATGGCAACCAAGAATTTCCAAATACTCTGCTTAGGTAATCTAGATTACATCTCACTGTTTTCATTATCTATTGCTGCATAAAAGATTAACCCCAAAATTTAACAGCTTAAAACAGCAAACATGTATTATGTCACACAGTTTCTAAGGCCAGCAATGCAAATTATGCACATTGTTAGAATGTTTAGGGAGTTCAAATCCAGGTAAAAATAAATTTGATACTATTCCTTATTTAATGAAGATATTATCTACTTAAGTTCATATTTTTTTGTGGAAGATTTTGTTGTTGTGTGTTTTAGTGTAACAGCACATTCATGTTCCTCAGGTCAGTAATACAAATAAAATTTTTGTTAGGTTCCAATGAAACAGGAGAGTTCCCTGATTCCCCTCACAGGACATGTGACAGGGGTGTTCCCTGCTTGGTTGCCCTACAGCTCAAACCCCTAAGGGGAGCATGCAGACAGGCAGGCGCAGCGGTCCACCCAAGCACTTTTGGGCTTTGGCCCCACAGCAGCATCTAACGGTGGGCGTCTTCAACTCTGGAAGCCCTAGTGGGTGTGTGTTACCAAGCTCTTTTAGATTTGCCTTCTGCAGATGGCTTGTGTGTTCATCAGCCCAAGGGACCTCTGCCTTATTGCAAGGGGGATATCCACGTCCATGATCCAATCACCTCCCACTGGGGCCCTCCTCCAGCACTAAAGATCATAATTCAACATGAGATTTGGGTGGGGACACAGAACCATACCATATCAGGGGTCTCGTTATTTTGCCCAGGCTGGTTTCAAACTCCTGGGCTCAAGCAATCTCCCTGCCTCAGCCTCCCACATAGCTGGGATTATAGGTATGCACCACCACTCCAGGTTCTTATTTGCCTAACATTTATTATAGTCAGCTTCTCTATACAATATTTAGGTTGCTAGTTAGAACTAATATAGTCTAGTGTTTAGCATACGCATTGATATCTTATTTCAAAGAGTTACTTGCTCTTTTCTGATTCCAGAAGGTAACTATATGGGTAGTATAGGGCCTGAGTACTAATTTCATGACTCACAGGAATGGCAGGAAGAAATGAAAAAAAAAATGCCTATTGAAGGGGCTTTTGGGGGAAGGGGGAAACTAACTCATATCAACTCTGACACATACCCCAATAAAATGATTAGCCTTCAAAGACAGAGATTAAATCCAAAAGCCCCCCAGGCAAAAATATTAAATTACAAAAGCAAGATTATCAGTCTGGAATCAAACTTTTCAAAACCAACATACAAACAAAGCAACAATGGGCATTATTTTTTTTAAAAAATGAAAGAAGCCTGGGCGCGGTGGCTCACACCTGTAATCCAAGCACTTTGGAGGCCAAGGCGGGCAAATCACCTGAGGTCGGGAGTTCAAGACCAGCCTGACCAACATGGTGAAACCCCGTCTTAAAAAATAAATAAATAAAATAAAAATTAAATTAAAAAAAATGAAAGAAAGTGTAATCCAAGGATTTAAACCTGAGGAAGGAGACCCTGAATCACCCTTAAGCGTCTAAGGCCACCTCTCCCTTGACTTCCACATTGCATTTCCACAGGAGAAGTAAAGGCTGGCAGACCGGGCACCACCTGTAATCACCCTCCTATAGATCACAGGCATGGTATGGAGGAATCTTTCCAGAAGGCATTGTTTTTACTTAAACACGATCAAACCCCCACCTAAGTCACGTACCCCATGCCTATTCCATGGACAAAAACCCTTTCACAACCCTAGAGTTGTAAGCCCAAGACCTTTTCACATGTAACTTCTAGAGCTGTAAGCCTTTATAAGGGCAGGGATTTTCTTTGTTAGGGAAGCTCGGCTATTGGGGGCATTCAGACCCACCACAGCTCCGCGCAGAATAAATCACCCCTTCCTTCCCAGTTCGGTGTTCGAGAGGTTTGTTTCTCGGCCTGTCCTGCCTTATTATTTGGTTCCCTGACCAGGAAAGGAGTTTCGGTTGGCAGCCGGCCGGCACAGCCTTTCAGGCGGTTTTGCCAAGCCCTTCGGAGCATCCTTGTGGGGGGCTCCCGCCCGCGTGGGCGACGCAATTCCTGAGAGCGCTCCCGGGCAGGTGTTGGCCCCAATATCTGAGAGCACACCCAGGCAGGTATTGGCCCCAGTGGAAAGCCTCCTCAGAGCAGAGCAGGAAAGCCCCACAGTGTGGATCCACCTAGTGGCTGAACGTGGAGAAGAAACGTGTACTTGGAGTGTCCGGACAACAGAAACACAGCAGGGTTGATCCTGGGAGACTTTCCCACCTCCTTTAGGTGGAAGCGTGGCCTGATCACCCCTGTGTGCTGGGTTTGGCACTCTTGAACTCAGCTCTCTCTCTCTCTAATTAACCTTGGAAGTTTTGCTTTTGGTTTCAGTTTGGGTGGGGGGAGGAGTGCGATTGTGTGAGTGATTGGAGAGGTCCAATTGGACTCATCAGCTGTGAAATGTGGGGGTAACATGTCCATTAGAGGGGACCACAAGCTCCAAGCAAATCGTGGGGCTGGCCAGGATTAGGGGCGATCTGCATGTGAGTGGAAGGAGGCGCTTGCAGCCTAAGCATTGTGAGAGGATTAATGAACGATCCGAAGCCAAGCGGCATCTGAAACATCTCTGAGAGGGGGATGATCCTACCAGCCTGAAGCAAAAGTGAGAGCGGTTGTGTCACGCTATGCAGGGCAGGAACAACTGAGGGTAGAGTAAGACTCTTTTTACTGCTTGCGAGCACTGTTTTTCTGTGCAAAAACATAGGTCACACTCATAGCAAGCCTACTCCTCTGGGGACTATGCTGAAAAATTTTAAGAAGATATTTCGTGGGGATTATCGTGGAGTAATCATGACACCAGGAAAGCTGAGGACCTTATGTGAGATAGACTGGCCAGCATTTTGGGTGAGTTGGTGCTCAGAGGGAAGCCTAGGCAGGTCTCTTGTCTCCAAAGTATGGCATGAGGTTGCATGTGGTGAGCCAGGACACCCTGATCAATTTCCGTACATAGATTCGTGACTGCAGCTCGTTCTAAACCCCCCACAGTGGTTGAGAGGACAGGCGGCAACTGTACTGATGGTAAAGGGGCAGACAGCTAGGGAGAAACCCTGCTCCACCCACCAAGGGACACTGACTCCTCAGGTCCTGACATTCAGTGGCGGGGACACTGACTTCTAAGGTCCTGGCAGATCCAGCTGCAGAGTTTTTGCCGATGATATCCCCTCCCCCTGGTCCTCCTTGCCCCTGGGCCTGAAACCTCAGAACCGCCACCAGAATTGCACAATCCTAAATCACCCAGCGTAGACAAGAGAGACTGTGGAGGGACTTCTCCCATGGCTGCCCACTTCCTGGGAAGAATTCCTCCTATGGCAGCCAGCCTTTGACCCAAGGCAGAGGCGCAGATGCCTTTAAGAGAGCAGAGGTACACAGGAGTGGATGAGGATAGCCACATGGCGGAAAGCGGTGTTTTCATGTACCTGCTGTTCACCACAGCTGATCTTATCAACTGGAAAATAACACCCCTTCTTACACCGAGAAGCCACAAGCTCTCATTGACCTATTGCAAACTATCGTCCAAACTCATAGCCGTACTTGGGCTGACTGCCACCAGCTGCTTATGTATATTTTTAACACTGAGGAAAGGCAAAGAGTTCTCCAAGCTGCCTCCAAATGGTTAGAGGAGCATGTTCCTGCAGATTACCAGAACCCCCAAGATTCTGTCGGGGTCCAGTTACCAGGGACTGACCCCCAGTGGGATCCAAACATCCTGGAGGGCATGCAGAAGTTAATCCGGTACAGAGGCCTTACTGGGGGGGGAAGGATTGAAAAAGGGAGACCAGAAGGCTACAAACATCAACAAAGTCTCTGAGGTTGCTCAAGGGAAAGAGGAAAGCCCTGCACTGTTCTATGAGAGGCTGTGTGAAGCCTATCACATGTATACTTTTGATCCTGAGAGCCCCGAAAACCAATGCATGGTAACTATGGCATTAGTCAGTCAGTGTGCAGAAGACATTAGGAGAAAATTGCAGAAGCAGGCAGGATTTGCAGGCATGAATACTTCACAGTTATTGGCAATAGCTAACTAGGTGTTTGTGAACAGAGATGTGGGAAGTTGTAGAGAAAGTCATAGAGAAAACGAGCATCAGGTTCAATGCAGCACTGACTTGATAGCTGCCGCTATTAGAGGAGCACCCCCAAAAGGGAGGGAAAGGGGGATCCTGGAAAGCTACCCAGTGTAATCGCATGTGACTGCAGCATGACCAGTGTGCCTACTGTAAGGAACTGGGACACTGGAAGGACAAGTACCCCCAGTTAGCAGGAAAACAGGGAGATCTTAAGCATGAGGCTTCAACAAAGGTGAAGGAGCTCTGTTCAATCTAATGGAAGGGCCACTGGACGGAAGGGGACCAGGCTCAATTGCCCCCAAAGAGCCCATGATCAAGGTGAGACTGGGGGCAAGGCCATTGAGTTCCTCATCGACACAGGTGCTAAATTTTCAGTGGTAACCACCCCTGTAGCCCCCCATCAAAGGAAACAACCAACATTGTTGGAACTACTGGGGTGTCAGAGAAACAGTCTCTCTGTTTGCCTCGGACTTGTGAGGTGGGGGGGCACCAGGTAATTTACCAGTTCTTATACATGCCCGATTGCTTTTTGCCCCTGCTAGGAAGGGATCTGCTCAGTAAGCTATGGGCAACCATCACCTTTACCGAGAGTGGCTCTTTATGGCTGGCATTGCCTAAAACTGTAGTCATAATGGCCCTCAGGGTGCCTCGTGAAGAAGAGTGGAGGCTCTTCTTAACCAAACCAGACCAAGAGATAGAGCCTGCGTTAGCAAAACGATGGCCTGCAGTCTGGGCAGAGGACAATCCACCAGGACTGGCAACCAACCAGGCCCCTGTGCTCATTGAAGTCAAGCCTGGGGCTCAGCCAGTTAGGCAAAAGCAATATCCAGTTCCCCATGAGGCCCTAAAAGGCATTCAGGTCCACCTAAAAAGCTTAAAGGACTATGGAATTATAGTTCCTTGCCAGTCTCCATGGAACACCCCTCTCTTGCCTGTTCCTAAACTGGGGACCAAAGACTTCAGGCCAGTTTAGGGCTTGTGCTTGGTTAATCAGGCCACAGTGACTTGCACCCAACAGTACCCTACCCGTACACACTGTTGGGATTATTGCCAGAGGAGGATAGTTGGTTCACCTGCTTGGACTTAAAGGATGCTTTCTTTAGCATTAGACTGGCCTCAGAGAGTCAGAAACTATTTGCTTTTCAATGGGAAAATCCAGAAACAGGTGTAACCACCCAGTACACCTGGACCCGGCTACCCCAGGAGTTCAAGAACTCTCCCACCATCTTTGGGGAGGCACTAGCCCATGACCTCCAGAAGTTTTCTGTTAAGGACTTAGGCTGCATCCTGTTCCAATATGCTGATGACCTCTTGTTGGGACACCCCGCAGCAGTCAGGTGCACAAAAGGAACAGATGCCTTACTTCAGCACCTGGAGGGCTGTGGGTGTAAAGTGTCTAAAAAGAAAGCCCAGATTTGCCAACAGCAAGTGCGATATCTGGGGTTCACCCCATCAGGAAGGAAGAGCGCAGCCTAGGAGCAAAGAGGAAACAAGTCATTTGCAACCTGCCAGGACCTGAGACTAGAGGGCAGGTGAGGGAGTTCCTGGGAGTTCCTGGGAGCCGTGGGTTTCTGTAGATTGTGGATTCCGAACTTTGCAGTACTGGCCAAACCCCTGTAGGAAGTGACAAAGTGGGGAGACAAGGAACCCTTTGAATGGGGATCCCAGCAGCGGCAGGCCTATCAGGAATTGAAAGCAAAACTTATGTCAGCCCCAGCTTTGGGGTTACCTGATTTAACAAAGCCCTTCACATTGTATGTGTCAGAAAGAGAAAAAATGGCAGTTGGAGTTCTAACACAAACAGTGGGACTTTGGCCCAGGCCTATAGCTTACCTCTCCAAGCAGCTGGATGTAGTTTCCAAAGGATGGCCCCCATGCTTAAGGGCCCTGACAGCAACTGCTCTGCTAGCACAAGAGGCTGATAAGCTAACTCTGGAGCAGAACCTAAATATCCAGGCACCTCACGCAGTAGTGAGTCTAATGAATACCAAAGGGCATCATTGGTTGACAAATGCTAGGCTGACCAAATACCAGGGCCTGCTATGCGAAAATCCCTTCACCAGTGAGGTCTGCAACACCTTAAACCTCTCCACTCTGCTCCTGATGTCAGAGGGCCTGGCTGAACACAATTGCATTGAAGTATTGGACTTAGTTTATTCTACTAGGCCCGATCTTCGGGATCAACCGTAAATGGTAGCAGACTGGGAGTTGTCTGTGGATGGGACCAGTTTTGTTAATCCTCGAGGAGAAAGGTGTGCAGCCTATGTCATGGTAACTCTGGATGATGTAATTGAGGCCAAGTCACTGCCTCCGGGTACTTCGGCTCAGAAGGCTGAACTTATTGCTCTGACTTGAGCCCTAGAACTGAGTAAAGATCAGGCTGTAAACATTTACAGATTCCCAGTATGCCTCTCTAACTCTTCCAGTACATGGGGCGCTGTACAAATAAAAAGGACTGTTAAATTCAGGGGGGAAAGAAATATAGTATGGACGTGGAATTTTGCAGTTGCCAGAAGCAGTCCGGAAGCCCCAGAGGGTGGCGGCCGCTGACATCAGTAGGCTCACGCCTCCGTGGCCCTGGGAAATTCCCAAGCTGATTCAGCAGCTTGTAAGGCAGCGTATACTCCCTATTGAGCAGCAGTTACAGCCTCTCTGGTTCCCCAGATACCTGACTTGGTGCCCACGTATTCTAAGGAGAAAAAGGACTTTCTCCAGACAGAAGGGGGGCAGCTGATTAAAGAAGGATGGATCCGGCTGCCAGAAGAGCAGCGGTGCCACCGCCGTTAGGGGCGGCGGTTGTACAGGCCCTACATGAAACCACTCATTTAGGTCAAGAGTCACTTGGGAAGTTGTTAGGCCAGTATTTTTACGTCTCACACTTATCAGCCCTACCAAAACTGTGGCACGGCGATGCATTGCATGTTGGCAGCACAGTGCAAGGCCAGGTCCAACTATGCCCCCTGGCATTCAAGCTTATGGAGAAGCTCTGTTTGAAGATCTGCAGGTAGATTTTACTGAAATGCCCAAGTGTGGGGGGCATAAGTATTTGTTGGTCCTCCTGTGCACATACTCTGTGTGGGTAGAGGCCTTCCCAACTAGGACTGAAAAGGCCCATGAGGTAACCTGGGTTCTGCTTCGAGATCTCATCCCTAGGTTTGGGACTGCCACCGCGCATTGGATCAGACAACGGACCAGCATTTGTGGCAGATTTTGTCTGGAAAACAGTGATGGCATTGGGTATTACTTGGAAGCTGCACACTGCCTACTGACCTCAGAGTTCTGGAAAGGTGGAGCAGATGAATCAGACCATTAAAAATAGCTTAGAGAAAATGTGTCAGGAAACAGGATTAAAGTGGGTGCAGGCACTTCCCTTGGTGTTATTCAAAATTAGATGTACTCCCTCTAAGAAGACAGGGTATCCCCTCTACAAAGTCTTATATCATAGGCCCCCTCCCATACTGCAGGCACTCCTGAGAACTCAGGAGTGGGGAGAGATTGAGCTGGAATGACAGCTACAAGCTCTAGGAAAAGTCACTCAGGATATTTCAACCTGGGTAAATGAAAATCCTTTAAGCTTATTCTCCCCAGTTCACCTTTTCTCACCACGTGATCACATGTGGATAAAGGAATGGAAGGTAGCCCCTCTCAAGCCACGGTGGAAAGGACCCCTCCCGACCACTCCCACAGACTTAAAAGTAGAGGGAATCCCAGCCTGCATCCACCACAGCTGCGTGAAACCTGCAGCAGCTGAAACTTGGGAAGTTAGACCAGACCCAGACAACGACTGCAGAATCACCTTAAGAAGGACAACAAGCCCTGCTCCAGCCATATCCCGGAAGCTGGCTGGTCCATGCACTGCCGAAACATGAGAAAATTCATCATGGGACTTATTCTTCTTAATATTTGGACTTGCACAGTAGGGACATTAAGTGATTTTGGAGAATGCTGTCAGTGTGTGCACCAGGTAACTGAGATAGGATGTAAAGTTACTGCCATTCTTTTGTTCTACAGTTCTTATGAATGCACAGGGACACAGAAGGGAGCCTGTTTATATAATGATACTCAGTATAAGGTGTGTAATCCAGGGGATGGACAGCCCGGTGTCTGCTACGATCCATCAGAGCCCCCTACACATACAATTTTTGAAACTAAACTCGTAACAGGGCGATGGAACAGCCCTACTAAGTTAATAGCTAAAACAGAGGATAAGTGAAACCCAAAACAGGTCACCCTGAAGTTTGATGCCTGTGCAGCCATCATGCCTATCCTTCGTGGGGGAAGGGGTGCTGTGGTTCCCTCGGATGGTAACAAAAGAGCAGAAGTATCTCTGCCAGAAAACCTACTGGTGCTGTGACTGCTCTTATTGGTCATCAGTCACCTGGGCCACTTGGAAAAATGATAAAAGTGATCCTGTTCACCTTGTAAAAGGGAGGGACACCATTCCATGCGGTAACGTCCCCTGCATCTCAGGACATTGTAACCCAGTAGAATTAATAATCACCAACCCCCAAGACCCCAAATGGGAAAAAGGGAAGAATGTAGTGCTAGGAATTGATGGAAAAGGATGTGACCCTGAAGTCAGTATCCAGATTCAGGGAAAAACCCAGAAATGCTCAGCCTGGCCAGTGTACTAGCACTTCTATGATATATTAAATGAGCCAGTGCCAGGGCTTCCAACAAAGACAAAGGACTTGTTCCAGCTTGCTGAAAATGTGCCCATTCTCTTAATGTCACCTCTTGCTATGTATGTGGAGGAACTACCATGGGTAATAGGTGGCCATGGGAAGCCCGTGAGTTAGTACCCTCTGACCCTGTCCCTGACCTGATCTCAGTTCAAAGAATTCAGACCAACAGTTTCTGGGTTTTAAAGGTTTCAATTATCGGACAATACTGTTTGGCCAGAGAAGGAAAAGACTTCACTGTTCCAGTAGGAAAGCTTAGCTGCTTAGGGCAACAATTGTATAATGGAACAGTGGACACTGTAACCTGGTGGAGCTCAAATTACACAAAGAAGAACGCCCTCCTAAAATTTCCAAAATTACAGGATGCTTGGAACCATCCTGGGTATCGGAGAGACTGGGCGGCCCCGGCTGTGTTGTACTGGATATGTGGACATGGAGCACATGTACGACTGCCTGAAAGATGGACAGGTAGCTGCGTCACAGGCACCATCAAACCGTTTGTTTTTCTATTCTCTGTTAAGACAGGTAAGCTGTTAGGATTTCTGGTCTACTCTGCCCAGGAGAAAAGAAGTATAAAGATAAGCGAATGGAAAGATGATGAGTGGCCACTGGAGAGGATTACTGAGTATTATGGGCTGGCCACATGGGGAGAGGATGGCTCATGGGGACACTGGACTCCTGTTTACATGCTCAATCGGATCATCTGGTTGCAGGCTGTTTTGGAAATACTCATTAATGAAATGGGAAGAGCTCTGTCCATTTTGGCCCGACAAGAAACCCAAATGAGAAATGTGATTTATCAGAATCGGTTGGCCTTAGATTATTTGCTAGCAGCTGAAGGAGGAGTCTGGGGAAAATTCAGTCTAACCAACTGCTGCCTACACATAGACGACCAGGGTCAAATAGTTGAGGATATTGTAAGAGACATGACCAAACTGGCACGTATGTTATGGATTTAACCCTGAATCTTTGTTTGGAGGTTGGTTCTCATCCTTAGGAGGATTGAAGACTCTCATCATAAGTGTTGTAATAATAATAGATGTTTGCTTGCTACTCCCTTATTTGCTTCCCCTGTTCCTTCAGATGATTAGAGGATTCATCACTGCTGTAGTTAACCAGAGAACCACATCACAAGTGTATTATATGCACCATTATCAATCAGTTTCTTCAGAGGATCATAAAATGAGAATGAGAGTGAGACCTCTCACTAATGTTATAGGTGAGATTCTCAAAGGTGGAATGAGGAAGGATACCCTTAATCACCCTTAAACATCTAAGATCACCTCTCCCTTGACTTCCACATTGCATTTCAACAGAAGTAAAGGCTGGCAGACCGGGCGCCACCTGTAATTGCCCTCCTATAGATCACAGGCATTGTATGGAGGAATCTTTCCAGAAGGCATTGTTTTTACTTAAACACGATCAAATCCCCACCTAAGTCACGTACCCCACACCTATTCCATGGACTCAGACCCTTTCACATGTAATTTCTAGAGCTGTAAGCCTTTATAAGGGCAGGAATATTCTTTGTTAGGAGAGCTTGGCTATTTGTAGCATTCAGACCTGCTGCAGCTCCCAGCCAAATAAATCACCACTTCCTTCCCAGTTCGGTGTTCAAGAGGTTTGTTTCACAGCCTTTCCTGCTTCAAACCCAGTCAAACTGTTCTTTAAATATGAAGGCTAAAGAAACAGTTTTCTTTTTTTTTTTTTTTTTTTTGGAGACGGAGTTTCGCTCTTGTTACCCAGGCTGGAGTGCAATGGCGCGATCTTGGCTCATCGCAACCTCCGCCTCCCGGGTTCAAGCAATTCTCCTGCCTCAGCCTCCTGAGTATCTGGGACTACAGGCACGTGCCACCATGCCCAGCTAATTTTTTGTAGTTTTAGTAGAGACGGGGTTTCACCTTGTTGACCAGGATGGTCTCGATCTCTTGACCTCGTGATCCACCCGCCTCGGCCTCCCAAAGTGCTGGGATTACAGGCTTGAGCCACCGCACCAGGCCAAAGAAACAGTTTTCAACGGATAATAACTTAGAGAAATCTGTACCCATCTACCTTTCTTGAAGAATCTACTAGAGAATCATCGTTTTTTGTTTATTGTTTGTTTTTTGTTTTGAGACAGAGTCTCACTCTTGTCGCCCAGGCTGCAGTGCAATGGTGCCATCCCTACTCACTGCAACCTCCATCTCCCGGGGTTCAAGTGACTCTCCTGCCTCAGTCTCCTAAGTGGCTGGGCTTACTGGTGCATGCCACCACACCTGGCTAATTTTTTGTAGTTTTAGTAGAGACAGGGTTTTACCATGTTGGCCAGGCTGGTCTCGAACTCCTGACATCAGGTGATCTACCTGCCTTGGCTTCCCAAAATCCTGGGATTTCAGGCATGAGCCGCCCGCACCCAGCTGAGAATCACTGTTATCTAACCAAATGTGACTGAGAAAACTTTAGCAATCAGACTGTTGGTGAGCATTTAGGAACATAAAACTATACATCTAAGATTAAAACCAAAATGAGACAAATGTGGAAGACTAATGTACCAATGTTGTATGTTATGACAAAGTAGAAATAAGGCAAGTAACATATGGGAGAAAGGAGTGAAAGCAAGGAAAATAGAATTAGCTCATTGAAACCGGGCATGGTGGCTCACTCCTGTAATCCCAACACTTTGGGAGGCCAAGGTGGGAGGATCACTTGAGATCAGGAGTTTGAGACCAGCCTGGCCAGTATGGTGAAACCCTGTCTTTATTAAAAATACAAAAAATAGCTGGGCATAGTAGTATGGACCTGTAATCCCAGCTACTCGGGAGGCTGAGGCAGGAAAATTGCTTGAAGCTGGGAGTTGGAGGTTGCAGTGAGCTGAGATCACACCACTGCACTCCAGCTTGGGTGAGAGTGAGACCTTGTCACAAAAAAAAAAAAAGAAAAAGGGCCAGGGGCGGTGGCTCACGCCTGTAATCCCAGCACTTTGGGAGGCCGAGGCGGGTGGATCACGAGGTCAAGAGATCAAGACCATCCTGGTCAACATGGTGAAACCCCGTCTCTACTAAAACTACAAAAAATTAGCTGGGCATGGTGGCGCAGGCCTGTAGTCCCAGCTACTCAGGAGGCTGAGGCAGGAGAATTGCCTGAACCCAGGAGGCGGAGGTTGCGGTGAGCCGAGATCGCACCATTGCACTCCAGCCTGGGTAACAAGAACGAAACTCCGTCTCAAAAAAAAAAAAAAAAAGAAAAAGAAAAAGAAAGAATTAGCTCATTGATTATTGTGTACTATCGGTGGGCTTTAAAAGGTACTGATTTTGGTGGGCATGGTGGCTCACACCTGTAATTGGGAGGTTGAGACAGGCAGATCACAAGGTCAGAAGTTCAAGACCAGCCTGACCAATATGGTAAACCCCGCCTCTACTAAAAATTAAAAAATTAGCCAGACATTATGGCTCACACCTGTAGTCCCAGCTATTTGGGAGGCTGAGGCAGAAGAATCACTTGAACCCGGGAGGCAGAGGTTGCAGTGAGCCAAGATCGCACCACTGCACTCCAGCCTGGGTGACAGAGTGAGACTCTGTCTTAAAAAAATTTTTTTAAAGATACTGATTTTTAAAAATAAACCAGGTAGTAAAAGTTAAACAAGAAAACAGGGGAGCAAGTGCATTTTAAAATTTACAAGGGGGACAGGTGTAGTGGCTCACACCTGTAATCTCAGTACTTTGAAAGGCCGAGGCGGGTGCATCACCTGAGGTCAGGAGTTTGAGACCAGCCTGACCAACATGGTGAAATCCCATCTCTACTAAAAATACAAAAACTAGCTGGGCATGGTGGTGCGTGCCTTCATGTTAGAGACATGGACAGGAATGTCTCCCAGCAGTCTCTCAGCTACTTGGGAGACTGAGGCAGGTGAATAGCTTGAACCCGGGGGAGCGGAGGTTATACTGTGCCAAGATCTCACCACTACACTCCAGCCTGGGTCACTGACTGAGGCTCCATCTCAAAAAAAAAAGAAAGAAAAGAAAGAAAGAAAGCTGAAGTTCCAGGCTTCCAAAGGGCCGAAACAAAGCAACTAGGCTTATACAGGAGCCCAGGGATTGCCACTTCAGGGTTCTGGCCCCCGCACGATTCTTCAACAATTTCCAGTTTTGTGCTGCCCCAGCTCAGGTTCGGAGAGGGGGCCCTGCTCCCCACTGCATTGTTACTCACCTAACCTTTGACCAAAAGAAAAGGAAGCGCTTAGTGCTGTTCATCAAGACTAGTCTTGTGTGGAAGACAATCCACAAAGCAAAACAGTCGTGTTCATACCAGAAGAAAAGGAAATAGGCCTGGCCAGGAACGCCTAGCAGACACCCACTGCAATGAGCTCACTGGCCTGATCCTGCTGGGTGGAGACAGGGAGACTTGTAAATGTGCTAAACAAGGGCTACATTCTCCCACTGATCTCAGAGTAGGTTCAGAGAGCAGGGCTCCAAAGCTGGTGGGGAAGCCCAGCCCTCCTCAGTGTGATCCATCTCTGCTTCCAGGCCAACTGCTCTAGGGGAGTATCTATTTCTCAGTCAGAGGGAAGGAAAATTGGGTAGGCAGACATACTTGCTTGTTTGTTAATGTTGTTTTGCTAATTTCCAAATGCATAAGCCTATGCAGTGGCTAGAGCAATGCTATGGAAACTCTCAACTGCCATCAGCCTCTCAGCTTCTGGGTTCGGATGCAAAGGTTCTATGTCAGTCCAAGTCCTCCAAGAAGCAGACTCCAAGATGGAATGAATAGGGCAAGGATTTTATTATGCCTGTGAGAGATAACGGAGAGGAAGCTGGGAAAGGTTGAGGGCAACATTAGACCCCATGCAAGTCTGACTTGAGTGAAGGAGAGAGGGCAGAAAGACTGGCTGGAGGTGTCCTAGATGCTTATGTGAACTAAAGAAGATTTGACAAGGCCAAAGAAGAGCCTTCAAGCCAAAGCAGGCCATCAGAAGTCCCCATCTTCCAGGAACTGCCTTAAAATACCTGGGTAAAGTGGCCAGTCCTTAGCTTAGAGCAGCCAGCAGCCCTGATCATTTGTGCCCCTGTAGTTTGAGGTCTATAATATGCATTCTATGAGCACAGCAAGTTCAAAGTCACTTAACCTTAAGGGTATATTCTGTCCAGTAATATGAAATTCTGAGAATTTAGGTCTGTAGACTCAAATATTCATATAACATCTAAATAATTGTTGATTTCATCTTACACCTTCCTCATGGTATCTTTGCTTTTTTTGGTTTTTGTCTGTTTTTGTTTTGAAAAAAGCACCTATCTTTTGTTAAAATATAAGATATTTATGAATAGGAGCTCTAGGTTCTATATTTCTTGACTTCAGCCTTAGCAATGTAGAAAGGTAGTTTCTGGAAGCAGCATAATTACAGAAAATTGCCTCTGATCCTGATGCTAATGCCCAGCTGTGCAGCTTTAGAACTTGTTTTATTAACTCACCCATGAGTTGCTATGCCTCCCATGAACTGAATTCACACAACTGGTTTATACACCATCATGGCAATTTATTAATGTTAAAAGAAGATAAAATCTTTGTAGTGAACCACAATTGTGGCCTTGATGTTACACCTGTTAGATTTTCAGGCAGCCAAATTAGAGCTCAAGATTGCAAGATAAGCATGGTGACTTACGAAAGAGGGTGGAGGGCTTTTATGGATCGCTTCTGCAGCATACGCCGGGCAGGGTGAGCTTCTGTGGGCAAGGGGAGAGGAACGCAAGGTTCTGGGGCCTTCTCTCTGGCAGGTGCTGACAGGTTACTGACTCAGCCTTAGTAATAACACTGCTTCTCTCCTTCTAGTATCTCCTTCTGCAGTTAACAAGAACTTTAACCTTGCTGCACACTTCGTTCATTTATTCAATAAATATGTATTAAGCATGTGTGTGGTTAATTGTCTTGGGTATTGGGAATACGGTGATGAATAAGACATGAGCCTACTTTTTATTTGCAGTAATAATGTGAAATATCCAGACTGCTGACTAGTTGTATCTCAGGGAGATCCCACCATCCGCTGTCTCTGTTTCACGGGGGTAATGGCACCCATTGTTTTTATTGCACAATCTGGAATTTAGACTCAGGGGAGCTCTCAGTGGTCTTCAGAAACCTGTTTACCCGTTTCTGGAGGACTCCTTGTCTCGTTCCTGGTGGCTGTTTTGCTCCTTCCCTATTCTCTAATCCCAGTACTTGCCCCATCTTAGTTTCTGGTGACCTCACTTCCCATTCTCCTGAGAAGAGAGAGTCGCTCTCCCAGAACACCCTCAACTTCTTTCTGTATGTCAAAAATGTCTGTGTCCACACTGACCTCCTCATCCTTTTACCTTGTTTCAAAAAAGGAAATATACTTCCTTCCTCCCAGGGTCACCTCTGTACGTCAACCCCACCCTTATAGCTTATTTTGCAAACTTGTCCCCTCAACCACTTCCTTTAATCTCCAGTGTCAATCTTCCCTTACCCCTGGTTTCTTCTCTTCTCTTCAAACATTCCTGTCTTCCACTCCCCAAGGAAAAAAAAAAAACTTCCCTAAATTCTTCTGCTTCTTGGAATTATTGTTCTTGCTTCTTCTCAAACAACTTACAGTGGTCTACACTTATGACCCCTAATGCTTAGGCCAATACCAAGACTCTGCAGCACATGACATTGTTCCCATTGCCTTCTTAGCCTGTCCTGCCCTGGATGCCATACAGCTGTACTGGTTTTTTTTGTTTGGTTTTTTTTTTTTTTAAGACAAAATTTTGCTCTTGTTGCCCAACCTGGAGTGCAATGGCTCAATGTTGGCTCACAGCAACCTCCACCTCCTGGGTTCAAGCAATTCTCCTGCCTCAGCTTCCAAGTAGCTGGGATTACAGGCATGTGCCACCATGCCCAGATAATTCTTTATTTTTAGTAGAGATAGGGTTTCTTCATGTTGGCCAGGCTGGTCTCGAACTCCCAACCACAGGTGATCCACCCACCTCAGCCTCCCAAAGTGCTGGGATTACAGGCATGAGCCACTGTGCCCAGCCTAAAGCTGTACTCTTTAGGGTCTTCTTCGTTGAACATTTATCTGCCATTGTCAGTGGCTCCTTTTCATTTCATTTCCCTTCCCAACCACCACTCCTTCTTTCCCCACCCCATTGCCACAGTTCTCTCCTGGCTAAGAGTCTCTTTTGTCTGTAGTCTCCACCACTGCTAGTTTAAGTCCTCATGGCTCCATAATCATCTCTGTGCTTTCGCTTCTCACATTAGGATTGTGAGAGTTTACCTTTCTTTCAAATTGCTGAACTACATTGTCTGTGCAGCAGACTTGGATGTCTTGCCAAGCACCTCAAGCCAAATTCATCATCTTCCCACCAAACCGGTTCCTCCTGCTGCCTTACCTAGCTTAGTTTTTGCACCATCATTATTTTCAGGCATCCTTCTTTTCCTTTGTGCATATTTGAGCAGTTTTCAGGACCTGTTAAGTATTGCCTTGATCATCTCTCCTTACATGCTGTCATTCCTTTCAGAACACCAATTCAGTGCCTCATTATTGGGTTTTTATTATTTAAATAGTATCCCAGTTAGTCGTGTCCTTCACTAGTCTTTTCCTCTTTAGCCGCCTTCTCCTCAATGATATGAGGTTTATCTTTTATTTTTATTTTATTTCTTTATTTTTGAGACAGAGTCTTGTTCTATTGCCCAGGCTGGAGTGTAGTAACATAATCTCAGCTCACTGCAACCTCCACCTCCCGGGTTCAAGCATTTCTCCTGCCTCAGCCTCCTGAGTAGATTACGGGTGCCTGCCACCCACACCTGGCTAATTTTTGTATTTTTAGTAGAGATGGGGTTTCATCACTTTGGCCAGGCTGGTCTCGAACTCCTGACCTCAGGTGATCCACCTACCTTGGCCTCTCAAAGTGCTGCAATTATAGAGCTTAGCCACTGTGCCCGGCCAGGTATATCTTTTAGATCAGAATAGAACCATGTCATTTCCTGGTACTTTTTTTAAAAAAGTCAATAGGTCCCTATTATCTACCAAATGGAAGAAAAACTCCATGGTATAGAATCCTAGTCCTTTGCAATATGGCCTCAAATGCTTTCTGACCTTGCCTTACTTGATTTAACCTGTGTACCCTATTTTTCATTCAAAATTGACTACTTACTAGTCTCAAACACAACCCCCATTTTCCCACATCCAAAACTTGGCTTATTTTGTGTCTTAGTTCAGATGACTTTCCTTTTCATCCTGCCCACCCCATCAAAATCTTAACTATCATTCAAAGTTGACTTTAAATTCACTGCTTCCATGAAACAGTGCCCCATTTTTGCATTTGGAAGCTCTCTCATTGTTTGGAGTATCTTGTGGTACTTACTACAATTTACCTAATAACAAGACACACTAAAATGAAGGTCTTATCTCTGCTACTCATTTGTAAATAAGCTTGTGTTCAATTTCTCTTTGCATCTCCTCATACAGTGTTTCAGACACTCAAAGTATGGTCTACATCATTAAGCACACTGCTCAATTCAGCTGAAGTTTTTTTTTTTTTTTTACTTTGTAGCAAGGCAATTTGGATGAAGTGAACAGTGGATTGATGTACATTCTGGAACAAGCTCCTTATATTATGGCAGATTAGTACCAAACAGCTCATTGACTGGCACCAGACCACAGTTCACATGTTAAGCAGTACTGCCTTAGGAACAGTACCTCTCAATAGATGTTTTTAAAAGACTTATTTTAGGTCCACAACAAAATTGAGCAGAAGGTACAGAGAGTTCCCATACCCCCTCTGCCCTGACACAGGCTTCCCTGACTATGACATCCCCCACCGGAGTGGAACATTTGCTACAAATGATGAGCCTACATTGACACATCATTATCGCCCAAAGTCCATAGTTTACATTAAGATTCACTCTTGGTGTTGTATATTCTAAAGGTCTGAACAAATGTATAATGACACATATCCACCACTATAGTATCATACAGAATATTTTCACTGCCCTAAAAGTCCTCTGTGTTCCACCTACTCTTCCTTCTCCCTAACCCCTTCTCCCTAATCCCAAAGGCAACCATTGGCCTTTTTATTGTCTCCATGGTCTTCCCTTTTCAAGAATGTCATATAGTTAAAATAATACAGTAGTCTTTTCACATTGGTTTCTTTTATTTAGCAGCATGCACTTACATAGCCTCTATGTCCCTTCATCACTAAAGAGTTCCATCTCATAATATTCCGTCATCTGGATGTACCACAGTTTACTTATCCATTTGCCTACTGAAGGACATTTTGGTTACTTCCAAGTTTTGACAATTATTAACAAAGCTGTTTGCCATAAACATCTATATGCAGGTTTTTGTGTGGACATAAATTCTCAACATCTTTGGGTAAATATCAAAGAGCACAATTGCCGGATCATATGGTAAGAGTATGTTGAGATGAGAAAGGGGAGGAAAAACTACTTACAGAAATAATGGCCAAAAACTTCCCAACTGGATGAAAAACATTATTCTACAGATCCAAGGAGCTAAACAAAATTCCATTGCTCTTTATGAGGATAAACTCATAGAGATTTACATATAGACATATTATAATTAAACTGTTGGAAAACAAAGAGAGGATCTTGAAAGCAGCAACTGAATCTTGAAACCAGCAAAGAGAAGTGACTTATCACTTCTCTTTGATCCTCAGTAAGATTAACAGCAAATTTCTCATCAAAAACCATGGGGGCCAAAAGGCAGTGGGAAATGACATGTTCAAAATGCTGCGGGAAAAAAAAAAAAAAAAAAGACTGCTAACCAGAATTCTATGCCAGCAAAACTGTACTTCAAAATGCAGGAGAAATTAAGACTCTCCCAGATGAACAAAAAAATAGGAGAATTTGTTGCTAGCAAATCTGCCCTTGTATTTAGAAATACTAAAGAAGATACTTCAGACTGAAATGAAAAAACATCAGATAGTAACTCTAATCCATGCAAAAAATAAAGAACACTGGTAAAGTTAACTACAGAGGTGTATATAAAAGACAGTTTAACTGTATTTCTTGTTTGTAACCCCTTTATTCTCCTGATAGATTTTTAAACAACCGCATAAAACAGCACATATCAAATTGTGTTGATGGGCTTATAATGTACAAAGATATAACTTGTATGACAATAATAGCAAAAAGGAGGGTGAAAGAAACAAAACTATAAAGAAGCAAATTTTGTATTCTTTTGAAATTTAGCTGCTATTATTCAGAACTATTATTCAGAACTAGATTAACTATTATTCAGAACTAGATTGCTGTTACTTGCAATCCTTAGGGCAATAAGTAAGAATATAACTCATATATGTAGATAGCAAGAAAAGTGACGAGTTAATGTTATAAACTAGAAATATCTACCTAACACAAAAGAAAGCCAGAAAAATAAGACATATAGAAAACAAACAGCAAATTGGCAGATGTGAATCCTACTTTATCAGTAATTACATTAAATGTAAATTTAAAAGGTCGATGTTTCTTCCTTCAGTTCTGTTGAGTTTTGCTCCATGTATGTTGGGGCTCTGTTGTTGCGAACAAGTCAACAATAATAATTGAAGACTTTGCCAGGCACGGTGTCTCATGCCTGTAATCCCAGCACTTTGGGAGACTGAGGTAGTGGGCAGATCACTTGAGGTCAGGAGTTCAAGACCAGCCTGGCCAACATGGTGAAACCCCATCTTTACTAAAAATACAAAAATTAGCTGGGCACAGTGTCATGACCCTATAATCCCAGCTACTCAAGAAACTGAGGCAGGAGAATCACTTGAAACTGGGAGGCAGAGGTTGCAGTGAGCCAAGATTGTGCCACTGCACTCCAGCCTGGACGACAGAGCTAGACTCTGTCTCGAAAAAAATAACAGTAATAATTGAAGATTTCAATACCCCACTTTAAATAATGAAAAAAGCAACTTAAGAGAAGACTTGAATAACACTGTAAACCAAGTAGATCTAACAGATATCTATAGAACACTCCACCCAACAACAGCAGAGTACACATTCTTCTCAAGTGCACATATAATGTTCCCAGAATAGATTGTATGTTAGCTCATAAAACAATTGAATTTTTAAATTCAAACACATTTAAAAGTATTAAAATTACTGGCCGGGCGTGGTGGCTCATGCCTGTAATCCCAGCACTTTGGGAGGCCGAGGCAGGCAGATCACCTGAGGTCGGGAGTTCGAGACCAGCCTGACCAATCTGGAGAAACCCGTCTCTTAAAAAAAAATTACATAAAGCATGTTCTCCAACCACAATGAAATTAAATTAATGCCAGAAGTAGTGGCTCACACTTGAAATCCCAGCACTTTGGGAGGCCGAGGCAGCTGGATCACTTGAGGTCAGGAGTTTGAGACCAGCCTGGCCAACATGGTGAAACCCTATCTCTACTAAAAAACACACACACACACAAATTTGCCTGGTGTGGTGGTGTGTACCTGAAATCCCAGCTACTCGGGAGGGTGAGGCATGAGAATCACTTGAACCTGGGAGGCGGAGATTGCAGTGAGCCAAGATCATGCCACTGGACTCCAACCTAGGAAACAGAGCAAGACTCCATCTCAAAAAACAAAACAACAACAACGACAACAAAATTAAATTAGAAATCCACAACAGAAATTGCTTAAAAGTTACTATTTCAGTTTGGGAAAATGAAAAAGTTCTGGAGATGCATGGTGGTGATGGTTGCATAACAATATGAATGTACTTAATGCCATTGAGCTGTACATCTAAAAATGGTTACTATAGTAAATTTTATGTTATGTAAATTTTGCCATAATTTAAAAAAAATCTTTAAAAAAAAAAAAGAAATACACAACAGAAAGTAGTTTGGGAAATTCACAAATATGCGAACGTTTTAAAAACTCATTCCTAAACAACCAACACATCAAAGGATAAAAAACAAGGAAAATTAGACAATACTTTGAGATAAATTAAAATGAAAAAATACCAAAACTTATGGGATACAGCTAAAGCAGTACTTAAAGAAAAATTTATAGTGGTAACACCTTTATCAAAAAGAATATCTCAAATCAATAACTTAATCTTTCACCTTAAAAAACTGGAAAAAGAAAAGCAAACCAAACCCAGAGCAAGCAGAAGGAAGGCCACAACAAAACCTAGACGAGAAATAAAATAGAGAATGGGAAAAAACAATAAAGGAAATAAATTAAGCAAAAGTTGGCTCTTTGAAAAGATGAACAAAATTGACAGACCTTTAGTAGACTGTCCAAGAAGAAAGATAGCTCACTTTATTAAATCAGGAATGAAAGAGAGACAATGGCCAGGTGCAGTGGCTCATGCTTGTAATCCCAGTACTTTGGGATGCCAACATGGGTGAATTACCTGAGGTAAGAAGTTCAAGACCAGCCTGACCAACATGATGAAACCCCATCTCTACTAAAAATACAAAATTAGCTGAGCATGGTGGTGCATGCCTGTAATCCCAGCTACTTGGAAGACTGAGGCAGGAAAATCGCTTGAACTCAGGAGGCAGAGGTTGCAGTGAGCTGAGATTGTGCCATTGCATTCCAACCCAGGCAACAAGAATGAAACTCTGTTTCAAAAAAAAAGGCCGGGCGCAGTGGTTTACGCCTGTAATCCCAACACTTTGGGAGGCCGAGGCAGGTGGATCACAAAGTCAGGAGTTTGAGACCAGCCTGACCAACATGGTGAAACCCCGTCTCTACTAAAACTACAAAAATTAGCCGGGCATAGTGGTGCATGCCTGTAACCCAACTACTCAGGAGGCAGAGGCAGGAGAATCGCTTGAACCTGGGAGGCAGAAGGTGCACTGAGCTGAGATCGCACCACTGCACTCTAGCCTGGGTGACAGAACGAGACTCCATCTCAAAAAAAAAAAAAAAAAAAGGCACATCCCTACTGACATTACGAAAATAAAAAGGATTGTAAGTGAATATTATGAGTAATTATATGCTAATGTATTAGATAACCTAGATGAAACAAATTCTCAGACAGACATATATAACACAGTCATCGACACTAGGGAGCTACATTTATTTACCTGTTCATAAACACATATTTCCAAAGACTAAATGAAAACTATGAAAGGAGATAGCTGCATTTTGAATATTAGCAGATGAGTGTGTCACGTCTTCTTCTTTTTTTTAATTTTTGTTTGTAGAGCTTTGCGGCTACAACTGATTTTACAAGATAAATGAAGTACAGTTGAAGAATATTGGCTTTTCTTTTAAAACAACCTCAGGAGAGTGGCTCATTATATAAGTATAAAGGAATACGTTACGTGTTTCCAGAAGAGCAGTGCAGTCCACAAGCTTGAGGAAATGGAATAATTTCTCGCTGTGGTGGGCTGTCATCATGTTATAGGCTCTGCCAAGACAAGCTACAATCACTTCATGACCTGGTACTAGGGATGTACTAAAGAACTTATAAACTGCAGTTTGCACCTGCAGGTAATACCTTAGCCCCTGTTTATGGGCTTCCAAAACCATTTACAAATCTGTGTATTTATGGGGTTTGTAGGATTTCATAGCTTGCTCTTTCCACAAGGATAAGAAAGGGTTAATACAAATGTTTTGGTAAACATGTAACCTCATAATTTTTCATCATCTGGTAAATTTTTTTTTCATATACTGAAGCTAAATTTTCGAATGGTAGTAAGGCTAATTTTTCTTTGATCCATTTTGCAGTATTTGTGAGAGAGTCACATTTTAAACACAGAAAATACTAGGTATATTAAAGTCCTGGGAATTAAGATCTTTGGTACTTGAGAAAGATGCTTGATTCTTCACCAAATGTTAGAAAAGATCTTTGAAGACTGAGTGTAACATGAAGGCCCAGTCATATTTTGAATTCATTAACAAATAATATGTTCTTGCTAAATACAATAGCAACATCTCAGGAAATCCACTTGCATTTACCTGGCCCTGCATTGTTCAATAAGCCACATGTGGCAGTTAAGCACCTGAAATGTTGCTAGTCCAAATGGAGATGTGCTGTAGGTGTGACACACATGGAATTCCAAAGACTTAGTACAAAAACTTGTAGGGTCAGGTGCAGTGGCTCGTGCCTATAATCCCAGCACTTTCAGAGGCTGAGGCAGGTGGATCACTTGAGGCCAGGAGTTCAAGACCAGCCTGGCCAACATGGTGAAACCCCATCTCTACTAAAAATACAAAAATTAGTGGGGTATAGTGGTGCATGCCTGTAGTCCCAGCCACTCAAGAGGCTGAGGCACGAGAATAGCTTGATCCCAGAAGTGGGGAGATGGCGGTTGCAGTGAGCTGAGATACTCTAGTCTAGAAAACAGAGACAGACTCTGTCTCAAAAAAAAAAAAAAAAAAAGAAAGAAAACAAAAGAAAAAGAAAACAAAAATCTTGTAAGTGATCTCACATTTTTTATATTCCTTACATGTTGAATGACTTTTGCATAAATCTGGATGAATAAAATACATTATTAACATTAATTTCCTCTGGGTTTTTTTTTAACTTTTTTAATGTGGCTACTCAAACATTCTAAATTATATATGTGGCTTATCTTGTAGGTATTTTGGACTGCAAAGACCTAGTCTTATCCATCACAGACTACTTGACGCATCCGCTGGAAGATGCTGGAATTGGCATCACAGACTTGCAGGGACCCCCAGGAATGGCTGCAGACGTTTTCTTCCTGAAAATTCATCATAGAGAACTTGCGGAATGCAATTCTTCATCATTTTTTAAATGCTGGCCGTGTTCAGAAAGTTAGAAAGAAAAAACAAACAAACAAAAAACAGGCTACACACCTTTTACAGGGTGTCCAGGCCTGGGTCTGATTATAGTTTGATTTCACTACTGTATAGGATGTTTGATAATGTTCCAGCTTATGGCCTAATGACCAGCATTATCAAATTACCCCCTTAGATGCTTTGGTGCCATATTTACAGGCTCTTCCATTAGTACTCATTTCAAACAGAGATTAAAAAGTTGAGAGGCCTGCAGGCACTCCTGACCCATATTAGAACCTGGTCCATACTCATCTAGGCCACTGGAGACCTAGATGAGCCTGGGGAGACTCCTGCTTCTCAGGAGCCACCCTAGATTTTCTGGTTTGAATATAAGCCAATAGAAGTCCACTTTGGGGCCTCTCTGCTGATCCATCTGAGAGGTCACATGCCTGGTGCCTTTCACGCACTCAACAAAATAGCCTAGAAAAGATCCATTCTTTGTAACTCCAAGTGTCCCTCACCCTATATTCCTCCCCCAATATACACCTACTACCCCAAACAGAACAAAAATGTTGTGGACCTTTCCAGGTTTTCCTTAGGATTGTAATTATTATTATTTTTTTTAGATGGAATCTCACCCTGTCCCCCAGGCTAGAGTGCAGTGGCATGATCTTGGCTCACCACAACCTCTGCCGGCCAGGTTCAAGCTTTTCTCCTGCCTCAGCCTCCCAAGCAGCTGGGATTACAGGTGTGCGCCACCATACCCAGCTAATTTTTGTATATTTAGTAGAGATGGGGTTTCACCATGTTGGCCAGGCTCATCTCGAACTCCGGACCTCAAATGATCAACACACCTAGGCCTACCAAAGCGCTGGGATTACAGGTGTGAGCCATTGTGCCTGGCCAGAATTGTACTATTTATTTTATTAGCAATAAAATCATGTAAGTCCATTAAAGAAAATGTCTGAAATAGAGAAAATAATTTGTATTTTATTTTAATTTTTTTAAAGGGAGGGTCTCGCTCTGTCACCCAAACTGGAGTAACAGCAGCGTAACCACAGCTCACTGCAGCCTCCAACTCCTGGGCTCAAGCGATCGTCCTGCCTCACCTCCTGAGTAACTGGGGCTACAGGCATACACCACAACACCTGGCTAATTTTTTACAATTTTTTTGTAGAGATGGGGTCTCCTTGTGTTGTCCAGCCTGGTCTCAAACTCCTGACCTCATGTGAGTCTCCTACCTCAGCCTCCTAAAGTGTTGGAATTCCAGGCATAAGCCACTACGTCTGGCCAGTTTTTAAAATTTATAATAAAACTAAATTCAGAAAAATTTTCACTCAGAGCAATATCAACACCAAAAATGACCACTATCAGTAATTATATGATAGCAAGTCTTTTTTCATACATAGGCGAATTCTGTGAAGGTGTACTGAGTACCAGCTCAGCTGGGAGACCTCACCCAGGCGGCGCAGAAGGGAAATGAGAGGCGGACACCCAGAGAGAACAACAAAGTGGGTCTATGAGGGTGTAGGGGGGAAGCCAGCAGCCTACTGAGCTGACAGCCTCAGGGGGTGTCAGCTTTCCAGGCTGAAGGCCCCGAGCAGATTCTGATCCACATAGTTATGCTCTCTTAACAGGTGATAATTATTAAGAAACGGGTTTTCTGTATTTACTCATAACTCAAGAATATTCCAAGTAGGCAGCTGTTACCCGCTTCCCACTAACTGCAAACAAAAAGGTATCCTCCACATGGGAGCCATGGGGGCAGGGTAAACTTAATGTTTCTCAATAAAGGTGAATGTGTATGTCTTAACATTTTATTAAGTTATCATTCATTCAACCCTATGCTTATCTGAGTACACAAATCCAAAAGCCACAGTCACTGTCACCAGGAGGGCCCCCTGTCTAGGAAAATGGGTTTTAAGCCTTTTCAGAAACTTCTTTCTTCCCAGTTTCAACAAAATGCCAGTATGTATACAGTCTACATATAAATCAGATGAGTGATGTTTTATTAGTAGAACCTAATTTCCAATTGGAGATATTTATTTTGAAATACTAATTTGTTTGTTCTTCCCTCTATGCCCATATCATCCCACAGCCAGTTCAAGCAGGTGCCAGGTTTGATGGTCCCCTGACCCAAGAAGATGTGCATAGTGGTCAGCAGGAGCGGTTTTAAGGCTCTTCCAGCCCTTGAAGAGGGCACAGACAGTGTTATAGAAAGAAGGACCCTCTAACGGGGCTGTGAACTCATCAGCAGTGGGAACAAACGGGCCTCCCAGACCTCTGGAATTAGAATCTCTCTGAGTGAGGTTGAGGAACCTTTTTTAACAAGTTCTTCAGGCCATGAGTATGCACTTTAAAGGGTGAAAACCACGAGGTTAGAGGAAGGATTCCAGAGGTGGAGGGGTGAGCTCACCTTTAGGGCGAAGAAAGAAGAGAGGGAGTAAGCCTGGACACACGAGGCTCCAGGTCTGCACCTGAGGGGGTGTTACAATCTCAGGTGAGGTGGCGCTCAGGATCCCAGCCCAGCAAAGCCTTTGACTGCCACATACCACCAAAAACAGGCCAGGAAGCAGTGCATGGACAGTGGGACTGGCAATGTGTCCAACGGGGGTGCTGATCGGAAGCCCCTTCCAAAACCCCCAGCCCTGGCCTCTGGACCCCATGGGGGCCTACCCCTTTTTGGGGGACCCTTATACTGACTGAGACACCCAGCATAGGATGGATCCCACAGTTCCATTTTTTTTCCTTTGAGACAGTCTCGCTCTGTTGCCCAGGCTCGAGTGCAGTGGCGTAATCTCGGCTCACTGCAACCTCCGCCTACAGGGTTCAAGTGATTCCCATGCCTCAGCCTCCCAAGTAGCTGGGATTACAGGCACACACCACCGTGCCTGGCTAATTTTTGTAGTTTTAGTAGAGACGGGGTTTCACCATGTTGGTCAGGCTGGTCTCAAACTCCTGACCTTGTGATCCACCTGCCTCGGCCTCCCAAAGTGCTGGGATTATAGGTGTGAGCCACTGCATCTGGCCTCAATTTATTTTTATTAAAAACAAGGTGGGCAAGCTGTAGTCCCAGCTACTTAGGAAGCTGCGGCAAGAGAATTGCTTGAGCCCTGGAGTTTGAGGTTGCAGTGCACTATGGCTGCACCTGTAAATAGCCACTGCAGTCCAGCCTGGGCAACACAGCGGAAACAACAACAAAATATACCACCTCCCAAAAGAATAAGGAACTGCAGAATTCTTGTACGGCTGAGATCGTAAACTGAGAATCTTCCTCCCCCCATGTATTACAAGGTTAATAAATGAGACAACAAACTATTTTGTTGAACACAAAATTCTTCATTTGGAGGTTGTGAATGACACGTGCCATTCTGTATCAGCCTCACCCCCTAAAGCATTTCTTTATTGGAGGCTGTTTTTGCATATTATGAAGAAAACCCTGGTTCACACTCATAGGTAATACTGTGTTCAGCATGAGGATGTAAGCAGCCAAATACAGAATGTGGGAAATTATACAGAACAAAGCATCCAATTTCTTAAAAAACTGAAAAGAAAAAAACCTATAAATAAAGGAAACTTGAGGGACATTTCAACCAGGTGCAATGTGTGAATCTTGATCCAAACAAACTAAATGTAGAATAACATTCAGGAGTCAATCAGAGGGAATTTGTGTGCTGACTGGATATTCAATGATATTAAAGAACTGTGGTCATTTTTTTAATGTGACAATAATATTGTGTTTTTATGTTTTTACAGAGTCCCTATGCTTTAAAGGTACATATTAAAATGTTTACAAATAAAATGATATAATATCTGGGATTTCCTTTGTCAACCTTAAATCATGGGATTCAGAACATATAGTTTATAGAGTTTATTCAAGTGCAAAGCTTGAGGATGGTCATCCAGAAACAGAGTCCAAATGAGCAGGGTCAGTGTTCCAAAGCAGAAAAGTTAAGGTTTTACTTGTTTAGGTAGAGACAGGGAAGTTTTAGCAGGATTACAATATTTTCCACAACAGACCAGTGCATATGTTATTGTCATTTGGTTACAGATTGCTACATTCCAAGGAGGATTTATTAATTAATTTACTAGTCCGTGAAGAAGGGCAAAAATCTGCGTGGGGTCTTACCTCTGGTGCTGCTTGGCCTTCTCAATTACTTACAGGAAAAAGGGCAGAAGTTGCAGCTGCCATGTCATGTGACTCAGGCTGCACAGCCACATTCCTCTGAAGGCTCAGAATGCTTTCAAGTTCCAACAACTTTAAGTTTGAATTATTTAATTTCATACCTTCCAAATAATCCATTGGAGGAGACAGGAAGTGGCCAGGTATATACTTTAAATCAAATTAGCCATGAGTTGATCTGAAGCCACTTTCATAGGGTTAACAGGAATTCTGGATAGAAATATGGTTATAGGTAAGCATTAATCAGGCTGCACTTTGACCTACAAGTCATGTGGCAGTAGACACTGGCCATTTGTAGCTCTGTTGTTCCTATTGATAGGACTTCTAAATGTTAGAGTCAGAAGGCTTTTTAAGAATTGTGTATGATGTTTTTGAGATCCCTAATTCCAGTGAAACGGCTGACAAGAACCGATCTGAAGACCCCCACAGAGGAACAGAATACAGTTTCTTCAGCTCCCTATCCCATGATTTTACCCTGCACTCTTTAACCAATCAATGACCTCCACACCTTAGCTCACTCCAAAACTCTTAAGAACCCTAGGCCCAAACTCCTCTGGGAGATGGATTTGAGGTTTCTCCCATCTCCTCATTCAGCACCCCTACAATTTAACCTCTCTCTGCTGCAACCTGGTGTATCAGTGTATTGACTCACCATGTGCTTCAGGCAATAGACCTATTATGGTTAGGGGTCATTGCTGAATCTAAGTTACAAGTGCATAAAGTTTCATTATACCAGTCTCTCTGCTTTTGGAAATATCTGAAAGTTTCCACAATAAAATGATTAAAAGAAAAGATAATGACACCTCTTGCCCCTTTCTCTCCCTCCCCCCACCAAAGAGTTAGAGAGAAGACTTATTATTCTTCTGGGACAGTGTGGAAGGGGAATTGACAAAGCTGGGTGACCCTTGGCAGCCAGTGTCGGGAAAGAAGGTCCTGAAGGTTTGAGGTAGTGGTGGCAAGTTTGGATCAGGGGAAAACTGAGGCCTGGAGCTGGTAATAAAAAATAAAGACCAAGAAACTGTGCTGGACCTAAGAACTCAACAGCTGCAAGGTCTGTTCCTACTAGCCTGCTAGACTTTGTTCAGCAAGCCTGTAACCAGTCCTGAGGACTGAACTAACTCTGGAATAGTTGAAAGAAAAAAAAAAAAAAAGGCCGGGCATGGTGGCTCACGCCTGTAATCGCAGCACTTTGGAAGGCTGAGGCGGGCGGATCACGAGGTCAAGAGATCTAGGCCATCCTGGCCAACATGGTGAAACCCCATATCTACTAAAAAAAAAAAAAATACAAAAATTAGCTAGGCGTGGTGGCACGCTCCTGTAGTCCCAGCTACTCGAGAGGCTGAGGCAGGAGACTAGCTTGAACCCAAGAGGCAGAGGTTGCAGTGAGCTAAGATGGTGCCATTGCACTCCAGCTTGGGTGACAGAGCAAGATTACATCTAAAAAAAAAAAAAAAAAAAAAGCTATTCTGCTTATTTCAGAAATTATCAATTCCACATACAACATTGTGCTAGGTCAGGTAGGCTCATGAAGAGAGCAAGGACACAATCCTAGCCCTTGTGAAGTTCACAACATTAAAAGAAGGCCAAAGCATTGGAAAGCAGTATTGCTGGTACAGCATGAATGTACAAACATAATATACACAAGCAACATGGAAAACTAGAGGAGCACCCAAGTCTGCCTGTTGTTACCCAAGGCAGGTTTCACTGAAAAAATAGCTTTTGAGTCAACACGTGAAGACTAACTTAGTGTTTGCTGGGACAAGAGCCAGGAGCAGGAGGTCACTGGAGGAAGTAAATGAATTTGCAAGACCTAACATGAAACTGCAAACACACGTTTTTTTGGGAACTACAGTATTTGTTTTGCTGGAGCATAAAGGGTAGTGATGGAGGGGTTCCTAAAACCTGTTTCAGCCTGCATACACCACAATAATTTAAGCCTGGGGCCTTTTGTGCCTTTTAAAATTCAGTTTGCTGATGGGAAAGGAGAGGAGATCCAACTTCATGGAAAATTTATGGGTCGGGGGTCAGGCTGCATTTTGGAGCACAGAGGCAGTCCAAGAAAGTAACAAAGAGGAAATGGAGAGGGTTTAAGGCCCAATAAAAACATGTGGTGCAGGCTGGGTGCACTGGTTGAGGCCTGTAATCCCAGCACTTTGGGAGGCCGTGGTCAGGAGTTCAAGAACAGCCTGGCCAACATGGTGAAACCCTGTCTCTACTAAAAATACAAAAATTAGCTGGGCGTCGTGGTGCGCGCCTGCAATCCCAGCTACTCAGGAGCCTGAGGCAGAGGAATCACTTGAATCTGGGAGGCAGAAATTGCAGTGAGCAGAGATCATGCCACTGTACTCCAGGCTGGGTGACATGAGACTCCATCTTAAGAAAAAAAAAAAAAAAAAAAAAAACGAAATAAACACGTGGCAACAACCTACTTCCTACAATTATAGACCCTTAATGCAGGAAGATGAGTCAATCAGAAATCAGTGTTCTGAATTGCCTGACACCAGGAGGCTTCGTACTCAAAGCAGTTTACATGGATTCTGTATCACTGGCTATTCTTGTCCAAACAACAAATCCTTTTCCCTTTTTTGTTGACATAAAACCTAAGTGCTCATTTAGGTAGTCTAATGCCTAAATGAGCACTTACGATGTATGTCATCAGTAGTAGACATCAGACTACCTAAATAAACACTTATGCTGTATGCCTCTGTTTATTTCAAAATTACAGATTTTATAATACTATAACAAAAGGCTGTTGTAAATATACTTAAGAGAAGCTAGAAGGAATCAATTAGCATCACAATATTGGTAGCAAAAGGCAATTGGATAATGTGTGCGTAGCTTTGGATTTTTTAAAACATAAAATGTACTTGGATTTTTTTTTTAATTGACAGGGTCTCACTCAGACGCCCAGGCTGGCTCACTGCAGCCTCGACTTCCGGGGCTCAGGTGATCACTCCATCTCAGTCTTCGGAGTGGCAACTATAGGTGGGCGCCACCAGGCTCGGCTAATTAACTTTCAAACTATTTAGACAAGGCTTCTGCCATGTGCCTTGCACAGTAAACTCTCCACAAACATCTGTTTCAGCGATTTTACAGAACCACGGTCCCACACCTGCTTTCGGGGAAGCTTCCCGTTTCTCTGGAGTTACTTCACCTCACTTCGGGGATGCTACACGTCCTATTGCGCAAACTCGGCCCCTGGCCCCATGGGGTCCGCTGTAGCGCAAACTGTGGTGTAGGTTGCGCTGCCCGACTCGGCCCACGAGCGCCAGACGCCCCGACCGCTCGCGGTCGGACGCTCCGCGGCGCCTACGCCTGCGCACAACGCAGCCGGTCGGGCGGAGGCGGGGCCAGGTCCGGCCACGCCCTTCGGCCGCTCCGCTAGGTGCGCGTGCGCAGCGGCCCCTCCCCCCCCCACCCCACCCCCCCTCTCCCCTGCCTCCCGCCTAAGTCTTCCTGGGCTTCAGTTTGCGTCGGTTGTCTGCTTTTCTCTGCTGCGGCTCACTAGCGCGTGAGCCCGACTCCTCCTAGTCAGCTCTGCGGCGCTGCCATGGCGTGGCGGGGGCCGGAGGCCGGCGTGGGGGCCCGCGGCGCGCTGGCTTTGGCATTGCTCGTCCTGGCCCTGTGCCCGCCCGGGGCCCGGGGCCGGGCTCTCGAGTGGTTCTCCGCCGTGGTGAGCACCGAGTACGTGGACCCGCAGACCAACATGACGGTGTGGAGCGTCTCGGAGAGCGGCCGCTTCGGCGACAGCTCGCCCAAGGAGGGCGCTCAGGGCCTGGTGGGCGTCCCGCGGGCGCCCAGCGGAGACCTTGAGGGTTGCGAGCCGGACACGCGCTTCTTCGTGCCCGCGCCTGACGGCCGAGGGTCTGCGCCCTGGGTCGCCCTGGTGGCTCGCGGGGGCTGCACCTTCAAGGAGAAGGTACTGGTGGCTGCACGGAGGAACGCCTCTGCCGTGGTCCTCTACAACGAGGAGCACTACGGGAACCTCACCGTGCCCATGTCCCACGCGGGTGAGCGGGCCAGAGCGCGGAGACAGGAGGGGGTCTACTGTGCGGCAGCCGAATGGCGGGGTCTTCAGGTTTGGCCCTTAATCGCAGGCCGCGAAGCGGGCCTGGCTCTACTCGGGCCTCTGGCTGTTGGAACTTTCAGGGAAGCCCTCGTTTGCTCTGTGCGGCTCCCCTAGTGCTGTTGGGAGGGAGGCAAGTTTGTAGACAAGATGTGATCTTCGCCGTTGGTCGATGGGGTGAAGGGAGTACTAAAGACGTTAGAATCCACAGAAGGAGGCTTGTGGTTCTAACAGGTGGGGAATCTCATGATTCCTAATCATGGGCCCCTTTCCATTCACCGTTTCCCAAAGTTGGAGGGGTGGGTAGGAATCTGAGCTCTTCCCCCAGTGCGCCTCGGGATCGGGTTGTTCTTTCACCAACATGAAGTGATGGCTCGCTGGCACTCTGGTTTCTTCACTTTCTTGAATCATGTCTTAATATTCTAAACTCTGAGTCAGAAAATCCAGATCTGATTGAGTCAGTAAACCTTGACCTATGCTTTCTAGTGACTAGCTAAATTTACGGTTATAACACTGGCTCTACTGCCAGTCAAATTCACCGAGTCTTGAGTTATGATCAAATTTTTAAAATTACTGTATTCATTCAAGAAAAGACCTTGCTGATGGGCACAGTGGCCCACGCCTGTAATCCTACCACTTTGGGAGGCCAAGGCAGGAGGATCGCTTGAGGCCAGGAGTGTAAGACCAGCCTGGCCAACATAGTGAGACCCACATCTCTACAAAAATTTTGAAACATCGCGTGGATGTGGTGAGACCCGCCTGTAGTCCCAGGTACTAAGGAGGCTGAGATGGGAAAATCACTTCGAGACTGTAGTGAGCTGTGACTGCCACACTGCACTCCAGCCTGGGCGACAGAGCAAGACCTCAAGAGAAAAAAAAAAAAGACTTTACTATTTGCCCGGTGACCCTTCCTACACATACCATTCCCCAGGGCAGCAGGTCCTATCTTCAGATAGTAATCATAGTTTAAGTCTTATTTTGCAAAATACCCTTGAAACTAAGTTCCAGATAAAATAACGACCGGTACACAGAGAGTTAACATATTCTGTTATGTAAGATAACATCACTTTAAGCATCACACAAAACTAGTTGACTCATTCTCAGCTTTATGTGGTTAATTTTATTTATTTATTTTTTTTAAGTTTCCACTGCTACTAAGTCAGGCATCATTTTTCCTACTTTCTGTTTTTTGTTCTGTTTTGGCTTCCCGAGTGCAAGTTCAGGACCTAACAGTAAATTGAGGACAGAAAAATAACCTCAAAATTGCCTATTTTGTGACATGATGGGAAGGATAGTTGAGAGACAGGACTGTTAGGACAACTCTTTCAAGACGATTGAGGGAGAGGCAGAGGAATGTGCAGAAACTGTGGGAGTACGGGAGGGTGGGACCGAGTTGGTAGGGTGTGTTTGAAATTGAGTGGGAGTGAACTGCTAGAGTCTTCCAGAAGGCAAGAAGGCTGGGTCCAGAACACTGGAGGCTTGGCCACAGGTGGTCCAAGGACAGTTCCTCAGTTGCAGCAGAAAGGAGGGTGTGGGAATGAGAGCAGATGTCCATGTGATGGCACTGGGCTAGGTACCACCTTTGGTGCGGTTATTCCAATGATTACAGATCTATTTAATTGTCATGGTACCCAGGCTGCGTTTCCACAAGAGTGTCATGAAAGATCTTGTCAGATTTGACATAGCACTCCAGATACATCCTGTCAGTAGTGTTCCCCACTTTAGTAGTTCTGTCAAAGAAAAGAGGTTAGTTTGCCATGATTCTCTGATGCTGGGTCCTTATACACCCATCTTAATGTAGACTTTTTTTTATCAAATGGCAGGTTCATCAGCCTACAGTTTTCCAAATCTGCTTACTGCATTTTTTTATAATAGCATTAAGAGACACCTTTTCAGACTAGTAGCACTTGTTCAGCTTATATTATTGACATGTAATTTATCCAGACCAAGAAAAACACCTCTGATGTTCATGTGAACTCCACTTCTTGGGGTCTTCTGTTCCCATTATTGGTGTCCATTCTAGTCTTTTTAGTGAGAGAATAATTCTGTTTGAGAGAAAAGACCAACAAAACAACTTAAAGATAGTGAAGTGTCCAGTCTGCAGACACAGCTCACACAACTTAGTGTTCTGCATAGAGTGACTCACTTTTCCCAACAGTCTTTAAGGCAGGTATTTGACCATATAGTACATACAGATGAGAAAACTGACACTCAAGGAGTTTAAATGACTAGCCAGAGACAACACAGTCATCTAGGGCCAGATCATTCTTTGTTCTCTCTCTCTCGCCCCTTCTTCTTCCTCTCCGTCCCCACCTCCCCACCCCATGTGTGTCTCTGTGTGTTGGGGTGGTGGTTGTCTTGTAGGTGGTTGTCATTGTAGGGTATCTTAGCTGCATCCTTGGCCTCCACCCACTAGATTCCAGTTCTGACAATCAAAGATGTCTCCAGATATTGCTAGATGTTTAAAGAGTTGGGGAGGGGCCGACAAAATCATACAACATTTTGAAGCACTGACCTTAAAGGGAAATTAGTTTGGTTATTAGTGTGACAGAGCGATTAAACAGAGCAAAAGCTGGAAACGCAATCCACTTAGACTTCGGGGCTAGTCTAAGTAGAACTTAAGGGCCAGCACTGAGTGGTGACTGCAGAAATGAAAAGACTCTTACATAATGTGGCCCCATTGGGTATAATGGTACAATGTATTGTGACTTTTTGAGAATGGAATTAAGTCACAAGGTGACTGTGTACAGACAGCCTTGAAGACAGCTCAGACTTAGGTTTCTGTATTTAGTCAAGTGTGACTAGAGCCCAGAAAAACCACTGATTCAGTGGTTCTCACTGTTCTATGTAACGTTGGTTTTCTATGAAACAGGTAGAGATGGCCTGCCTATAAAATTTAATACTGGTAGTCTGTTCTCAAGTCTCAGGATAATTTTTCCAGTTTTTCTGAAATCTATCACTTGGCTCTACTACAATCCAGTACAAGATGCTTTTTGGATTTAAATCAGTATTTTATTCTGGCTCTAAAAAAGTTACGACTTTCATTTTCTGTCAGAACAACTGTAAGGACTATTACTAATGCCCAGTCAGTTATGTTTACTTTAGCAGACACATACTCAGCAGCCACTTTGGGCTAAGTATTGTACCTACTCAGGGATAGAAATGCCCGAGACACAGGCCTGCCCTTGAGAGGTGTATGGTCTAGTTGGAGTGATACACAGAACTTTCCAGACAATATGGTTTGAACCTTATATGATTCTAGTATGCACAGGTGCTTAGGAAACATGAAGGCTTTTTGTTGTTGTTTTTTGAGGCAAGTTCTTGTTCTGTCACCCAGGCTGGAGTGCGGTGCCATCATTTCAACTCATTGAAACTTCTGCATCCTGTGCTCAAGTGATCCTCTCACCTCAACCTCCCAAGTAGCTGGGACTACAAGCGTACACCCCCAGGCCGGGTTAGTTTTTGTACTTTTTGTAGAGATGTGGTTTTGCCATGTTGGTCAGGCTGGTCTTGAACTCCTGAGCACAAGCGATCTGCTTGCCTTGGCCGCTCACACTGCTGGGAGCGTAAGCCACCCCACCTGGCTAAGGAAAGGGATTTAATGCAGATATTGCAAAGGTATCAAAGTTAGCTTGACCCAGGTAGGTGGAAATTAATAAATGTCAAAGCATTACAAAAAAAACTTGTACAGAATATTGGCTTTAAATTAACGTACATATGTTTGTTAACCAATAGGCTGATCTTAGCTGGGCGCAGTGGCTCATGCCTGTAATCCCAGCACTTTGAGGGGCCGAGGTGGGCAGATCATGAGGTCAGGAGTTCAAGACCAACATAATGAAACCCTGTCTCTACTAAAAATACAAAAGTTAGTCGGGCACAGTGGCGCAAATCTGTAATCTCGTCGATTCAGGAGGTTGAGGCAGGAGAATGGCTTGAACCTGGGAGGCGGAGGTTGCAGTGAGCCGAGATGGCACCACTGCACTGTAGCCTGGGCAACAGAGCAAGACTCTATCTCAAAAGAAAAAAAAAACAAAAAAAACCCAAATAGTCTGATCCTTTAGCTGAAATCTTGGCACTTTCATTTTTAATAATTATTTACTGAGTGGCAAGGCTTGGAGCTATATTCGGGAATCTGCCAGAGTTGGAGTGGGTGACAAGGAGGTTACAAAGATGTGTAAGAAATACCTCCCATTGATTAAAGGTATAAAAAAATTTTTTTAAAAATCCCTGACCTTTAGAGAGTTCACATATTGAGAGATGTGCATTTTTTATTTGCAGAGCAGGGTAAATAGTCTTTTATGAATGAATAATGAATTATTGATTACCTGTAATGCTACACTGTCACAAATGATCTAAAAATTTAAATTTGAATTAAAAATGTATTTTGAATTAAAGTATTTGATGGCTCATGCCTATAATCCCAGCACTTTTTTTTTTTTTTTCCAATTTATTTATTTTTTTAAACAGGGTTTCACCATATTGGTCAGGCAGGTCTTGAACTTCTGACCTCAGGTGATCTGCCCGCCTCAGCCTCCCAAAGTGCTGGGATTATAGGCGTGAGCCACCGCATCTGGCTAATCCCAGCACTTTGGTAGGCTGAGGCAGGCGGATCACCTGAGATCAGGAGTTCGAGACCAGCCTGGCCAACGTGGCAAAAACCCCATCTCTACTAAAAAAAATAAAAATAAAAAAATATTACCCAGATGTCGAGGCACGTGCCTGTGGTCCCAGCTACTCAGGAGGCTGAGGCATGAGAATAGCTGAAACTGGGAGGCGCAGGTTGCAGTGATCTGAGATTGTACCATAGTACTCCAGCCTGGGTGATAGAGCATGACTCCGTCTCAAAAAAAAAAAAATGTATTTTGGTGCTATAGGAAGACAGAAGTGGCACCTCATAGCCTCATAGAGGGTGAGATTAACTAGGACACTTCCCAGAAAGGTTGAGTTTTTTTTGTTTGGTTAGTTTTTGGGTTTTGGTTTTATTTTAGAGACAGGGTCTCAGTCTGTTGCCCAGGCTGGAGTGCAGTGGCACGATCATAACTCACTGTATCTTTGCCCTTTGAAGATCAAGCAATCCTCCCACCTTAGCCTTCTGCGTAGCTGGGACTACAGGTGCATGCTGCCACACCTAATTTTTAAAAAATGTTTCGTAGAGATGGGGTCTCCCCATGTTGCCCAGCTGCTTCCAAACTCCTGGACCCAAGCTATCCTTCCACCTCAGCCTCCCAAAGTGCTGGAATTACAGGCATGAGCCACCACCCCTGGCCAAGGTTGAGTTTTGAAGGACAAGTTAAAGTCGATGGGGAAGGTATGTTGTATGTGGTAGAGGTGAGTGGACTAGAGGACATTCTAGGTGGCAGAATTTTGCAATATGGCAAAAGGCTGAAGGTCTGAGATAAAGCAAAGCATTTGGGAAAGCTGCAAAAGAGTTCGTAACACTGTCCAGTATTCTAGTATAGTATTCAAAAATACAAAATATTTTTGAGCAAGCCAAATTGTCTAAAACATAATTTAAAATTCTATGCCAAAAAGAGAATTTCACTTATGTTGGGGTCCTCCTAACTCACCCTAACCAACCATAAAAACGTTTGTTTTGCATTATGGCTTCAGATTTCCATGATATTTACATTTATATTGATGAATTCACCAAATTCACCTAGGGAATCTCCTTATTGGGGATTCTCCTTATTGGCTCATTTTAACTATAATAGCACCAGAAGATGAGCCAGTTTTTCAGATTGACTCATTTATGTAGAAGCCTTTTTATGAGCCATCACTGCTTGATGCTAGGGCTACAAAAACTAATAAGAACAAGTAGTACTTGTCCAGTAAGGGAGACCTATAAATAAATTATAGTGGGTGTGCAAAAAGAGGTATCTAAGAGGCAGATGGTGCTGAAAAGCCTGAAGTTGAGTTTATGCTGAACCTTAAAGATTTGGCCAGAAATTCTTCTGAGAGGAGGGGGAAAAAAGTAGAGTTTTGCAGTTAAGTTATTGGGAAAAAGAAAACCTGAAAGTTTATGATATTCTCTTTCTGGAACTTTAAAATGTGATTTCTTGCTGCCTGAATTAGTTTTCTAGAACAGAAATCTAATCCATTACTTTAAATGTTTCAGTAGCTCCCATCTCCTTCAAGAGAATGTTGAAATCTACTTTAAATAGTTTTCTTGGGAGGAGAAATAGTACACTAGACATGTCATCCAGAAGAATTTTAAAGCTGTTGGCGAAATCAGAACTTTTTTCCTTTTTTTAATTATTATTTTGACAGGGTGATAAGAGGAACACAGAAATTCGAAAGGAAGCAGAAGTAACACAACTTTACTTTTTGCACAGAAGAATATTAAATTATGTTACGGGTAATTTGGTTTGTTAAAAATACTATCTTTGAGGTGGGACGTCATGGTATATACCTGTAATCTCAGCACTTTGGGAGTCTGAGGCAGGCGGATTGCTTGAGACCACCCTGGGCAACATGGTGAAACCCCCGTCTCTACAAAAAATACAAAAGTAAAAATTAGCTGGCTGTGGTGGTGTGGTCCCAGCTACTAGAGAGGCTGAGATGGGAGGATCGCCTGAGCCTGGGAGGTCAAGGCTGCAGTGAGCTGTAATTGTGTAGCTGTACTCCAACCTTGGCAACAGAGTGAGACCCTGTCTCAAAAAAAAATCCAAAAACCTATATTTGGTATTTATTGTTGTTCAACAAGTAGATTTATGATTATATACTATGTGCAAAGATATTGTGCTACATGTAAAACAAAAATAAAACAGGAATTGCATTCAAGAAATTTTCCTGTCTAATGCTGAGGTGTATACGTTTTTTGGGGAAGAGGGATTATATAGGTGACTTTTTAGTCAAGCAATATTGGTAACAACTTTAAGGCCTGAGGAAGGAAATGATAACCTTTAAGGGCTTTTTCTCTGTCATCCCAAGTCTTTGAGTTTCTGTGAAGAAATGCAGCCATTTATTTTGGAAATAAGCTGTGATTTGGTCTCATGTGCCAATTAAGGCAGGGTTGTGCACAATGACTTGAGCAGCTTAGCTCTTTAGTATTGGCCAGAAAGGCAGTGATGCATCCAGAGGTGAGAGTAGGGCCCGCAAGGTGCATGTTCCCGGCATCCCATGGGGTTGTGCACATACTGACCCCTGACCTGATGTTTTTACCCAACTGCCCAGCCTCCAGTTTGTCCCCAGAAATGTTCTGGAAAAGCAAATCCCAGGGTCTTCATTCCAGGTTTTGTTAATTTAAAATAATCCCCAGAAGCAGTCTTGCTGCTATGATTATAATGTAGTAAACTGTTTAGCCTGCATTCTAGGCAGGCTATTTTTTTGTTTGCTTTAATAGAGAGTGTTTTGCCATGTTGCCCAGGCTGGTCTCAAACTCCTAGGGTCAAGCGATCCACCCATTTTGGCCTCCCAAAGTGCTGGGTTTATAGGCATTAGCCACTGCACCCAGCTAATGCTAGGAAGTTTTTAAAAAATAATAATTTCTTTTAACTCAGTGAACTAGAATTAATTTCCTAGGTGAGAAATTTCAGATTGATACTGCAAGTGTTTTCTGCGCAGAGTGTCCTGATACTTGTGGCAGTATCCCTTCCCCCACCCCCAGCCTTGAGATTGTAGGTGTTGAGGAACCTTTTTAATCTCAGTTAATCTTCTGTCTCCTACTCATCCGTTCACTTATTCAAGATACTTTTGCATGTATCTTAGTCACCAGCCAAACTGGACTGGTCACCATCCCAAATATATTTTGTTCCGGTCTGCAGTCTAGAAACCTTCCTTTCCTTTGCTTTGTAAACGTTTTCTCTCCTTTGAGGTGTGGCTCCAGTATGCCTCTTGGGGAGATTTCCCTCCACTCCAAACAAAATTGTCCCCTTACTTCTGTACTGTAGCTCCTTGTTACTCTACTTGCTTATTGAAGAAGTGCTGGTCCGAAATAGAGGCATTCTCATCCCCATTTTGTAGCTGCAGAAGCATTCTCAGCAAGCTTGGATTTGTCCAGCCCCCTGGCAGTGGATAACAGGGACATTTGCACCCAGGTCTGTCTGGCTGCAAAGTCTATGATCCTATGAATGGGGGCGGGGAAGGGACGCTACCTTGGACCTGGGTCTTCAGACTTTAGAACTGGTTTTTTCAGGTGGTATGTGACATTGAGCAACTCCCTAAGATTTCTGAACACTCAGCTGTAGAATGATAGTGTGGCCTTTTCCTGCTTCAGGTGAGATATAAATGTGAACGTGTTCTTCCTTGTTATCACACAAAGAATGTGGTATCACTATCAGAAATTGATTCAGCTGTCATCATAGCATAGTTTAGTTTTTCTGTAAAGCTTTTAACTGAGATAGGAACATGAGATTTCTTTGTCCTATTCTTTCTACTTTTTATGTGCTTGAAATTTTCCATAAAAGCAGGTTTACAGAAAAGACTTCTAGCTTGCAAAGTGCCATATAATTATATCAGGTATAACCATCGTAATTGTTTCTGTACACGTCCTTCTTAACTACTAGTTGTTTATTTTCCTGACTGCAGAAAATACCTTCCTCCTTGTTGTGTCCCCTGGTGATGACATGGTTGGTTATGTGGGTGATGCAGAAACTACAGTTCTTGCTGAGGGACCCTTTTAGACAGGACAGCTCATCAGATCATAGGATCAGCTTCTGCACAGGGTCTACCTTAGAAGGGTGCCCTTCTGGAGTTTCAGTAACTAAATCCCAAAGCTTGAGATCCACAGTGGATTTGCTACAGATTAAATTTCTCTTCACAAGAAAATAGTGTTAAATGTAGTTTTAGTGTAATGTCGGGGAACATTCTTTATATACCCTTTAAAGTTATTTTTTGTTTTGTTTTGAGGCAGAGTCTTGCTGTCGCCCAGGCTGGAGTGCAGTGGCATGATCTCAGGCCACTGCAACCTCCTCCCCCTGAGTTCAAGTGATTCTTCTGCCTCAGCTTCCTGAGTAGCCGGGATTACAGGTGTGAGCTACCATGCCCAGCTAATTTTAGTAGAGACAGGGTTTCACCATGTTTGCCAGGCTGGTCTTGCACTCCTAATCTCAAGTGATCCACCTGCCTCGGCCTCCCAAAGTGCTGGGATTATAGTCATGAGCCATCTCACCTAAAAGTTATTTTTTGAATAGCTAATATGTGCACATGGTACAGAATTCTTACTGTGCAAATAAGACCCCGCTCCCTCTGCCCGACTGCATCCTGCATCACCTAGCGCCTCTCCCCAGAAATAGTCATGGTCTCCAGTCTCTGGGGTAGCCTTCCAGAGGGTAGTATGTGTTGATAGGAGCATATAGCTCTTTGGGTTTTCATTTTTTTTTTTTTTTTTGGACAGCATGCTATTCACACAGTTTTATATGATATGTGTTTTCTGTCTTGAGTACTATTAGTACTTACAGAGCTGCTACTTCAACCTTCATACACATACTGTAATTTATGTAGCCGTTTTCCTTTTGATGGACATTTAGATTGTGATAGCAAAAACTTAGGAAAAAGTACTGGCAATAAATCTTTTTTATATATTTATTTAATTTTATTATTATTTTTGAGCCAGAGTCTTGTTCTGTTGCCCAGGCTGGAGTGCAGTGGCGCAATCTCAGCTCACTGCAGCCTCTGCCTCCTAGGCTCAGGTGATCCTCCTGCCTCAGACTCCCAAGTAACTGGACCTATAGGCATGTGCCACCACACCCAGCTAATTTTGTGTTTCTTTTAAGTAGAGACGGGGTTTTGCCATGTTGGCCAGGCTGGTCTCAAACTCTTGATCCGCCCGCCTTGGCTTCCCAAAGTTTACAGCCTTTACAGGCATGAGCCACTGTGCCCAGCCAACAATAAAGCATTATAGATACCTCATTGGGTACATCTGTACAATTAAGTTCCAGGACACAGAATTGCTGGGTCAGAGAGGCATGGGCATTTAGAATTTTTCCAATGCCATTGGCTTTCGTAGAAGAGTGTAGTAATTTATTCACTCCCCCAGCGGTGTGCAAGAGTGCTGATTTGTGCCTGCTTTTGCCAATATAGTGTATCAGACTTTTTGATCTTTACCAATCTTACAGGAAGTGTTTTAATTTGTTACCAAGGAAGATTTTTCACGTGTTTAAAATCCCTTTTGCAGGGAGTGACTGCCTGTGCACACAGTCTTTCTTTTTAGGGTAATGAAAACATGGAATTAGAAAGTGTTGATGGTTGTACAGCCTTATGAATCTGCTAAAAACCACTGATTTATACTCTTTAAAAGGGTGCATTTTGTGGTAGGTGGATTATATCTCAATAAAGCTGCTATTTTATTTTATTTTATTTTAAGGCAGAGTCCCGCTCTGTCACCCAGGCTGGAGTGCAGTGGCGCAATGTCAGCTCACTGCAGCCTCTTGCCTCCTGGGTTCAAGCAATTCTTTTGCCTCAGCCTCCTGAGTAGTTGGGATTACAGGTACCCACCAGCACATCTGGCTAATTTTTGTATTTTTAGTAAAGATGGGGTTTCACCATGTTGGTCAGGTTGGTCTCAAACTTCTGACCTCAGGGGATCCGCCCGCCTTGGCCTCTGAAAGTACTGGGATTACAGGTTTGAGCTACCACACCCAGCCTAAAGCTGCTATTTAAAATAGCCATTTGGCCAGGCATAGAGTGGCTCATGCCAGAATCCTAATACTATGAGAGGTTGAGATGGGAGGGTTGCTTGAGGCCAGGAGTTCAAGGCTAGCTTCGGCAACGTAGTGAGACCCCATCTCTACAAAAAAGTGAAAAAAATTAGCTGGGTTTAGTGGTGTGTTCCTGTGGTCCCAGCTACTCAGGAGGCTAAAGAAGGATCACTTGAGCCAAGGAGTTTGAGGCTTCAGTGAGCTAGGATCCCACCACTGTACTCTATCCTGGGTGACAGAGCAAGACCCCATCTCTTTAAAAATAAAAACAAAAAGCCCTTTTTATTTTCTTTTATGCAAATTAATTTTATTTTCTATGTTTTTCTGTTATTTTTAAGGATATTAGTTTATTGTCTTTGTTATGTTACATTTATTTTTTCCAAGTTGACCATTTGCTCTTTTTGTTTGTTTGTTTGTTGAGATGGAGTCTCACTCTGTCCCTGGAGTGCAGTGGTGCCCTCTCAGGTCACTGCAACCTCTGCCTCCCAGGTTTAAGTGATTCTACTGCCTCAGCCTCCTGCCACCACACCTGGCTAATTTTTTACTTTTAGTAGAGACGGGGTTTCGCCATGTTGGCCAGGCTAGTCTCGAACTCCTGACCTCAGGTGATCCACCTGCCTCAGCCTCCCAAAGTGCTAGATTACAGGCATGAGCCACCGCGCCTGGCCAACCATTTGCTCTTTTGACCTTGGTTTTGCTTTTACTCATGGAGAAAATTTTCATTTTTATATAGTTAAAAAAAATTTTTTTAAGAACCTCTGAGGTGGCTTTTATCTACTTGGAGAAGTTTTTCTTCAATGTGTATTTTTTAATTCCCATGTTTCTTCTGGCCATTGTATGTTTCCTCTTTATATATATATATATATATATGTGTGTGTGTGTGTGTGTGTGTGTGTGTGTGTGTGTGTGTGTGTGTACACGTTAAAATATTTGATTTAGTTGTAATTTATTTTGGTGTAAGTTGTGAGAAATTGATTCAGCTTCCTCCCCGCCCCACCAGTGATACCCAGTTGCCCACGTGATTTTTTAAATAATTCATTTTGCCTCATGCATTTGGAATACTGCTTTTATCATGCACTAAATTCTTTCGTGTATTTGGGCCTATTTCTGGACTTTTATTCTGTCTTATTATTCTGTGGGCATCTCCATATGCTACAGCCACAGTGTTTTCATTACTTTATCTATAAAGACCAGTTCAGCTTTCACTGTTTAAAACTTTCTGATCATCTTATTTTCCTTCTAAGTAAACTTTAGAAGCAATATCTTTAGTTCTTTCTGAATCCTATTAATATTTTATGATTATTACATTAATTTGTAGCCAAATTCATGTAAAATTTTTTATTTTCGCCCTTCTTTTCTGTGTCTCTTAATTTTTGTCTTATGTCTGCTTATGCCTTCAGAGCAATGCTAAATAATGGTGATCATAGTAGAAATTCTCATATTGTCTCCCTGATTTTAGTGAACATGCTTTAGGCATTATATATTAGTACTCATAAGTAGAATGGTCTGTATAGTGTTGTGTTTGTTTTTTGTTGAGATGCAGTCTTACTCTGTCACCCGAGCTAGAGTGCAGTAGCATAATCCCAGCTCACTGCAGCCTCAGCCACCTGGGCTCAAACAATTCTCTACCTCAGCCTCCTGACTTATTTTTCTCTTTAAATTGTGTATAGAGACAAGGTCTTGCTTATACAGGCTGGTCTCCAGTTCCTAGCCTCAATTGATCTTCTTATCTCAGCCTCTCAAAAGTGCTGGGATTACAGGTGTGAGCTACCACGCCTGGCTTGTATGGTTTTTTTGTTGGTTGTTTATTACCGTATTTGGTTTTATTATCTTATAGGTAATTTTAAAATGTTTTTTTTTTAATCTGCTATGGAACAACTCAAATATCATTGGTATTACTTGTTCCTTAAAGATTTGGTGATAGACTTCACCTGTAAAACTGAACGGTGCTCTAGCTTTGGCGGGGGGAATAGTTCTTAGTGATTTATTCTACTGCTTCTAATGTAATCAGTTTCTTTTGGAACCAGGTTTGGTAACTTACATTTTCCATGGAATTTTTCTAATGTATTTACATATGTAGATGAACATAGTACCCTTATATTTATTATAATCTTCTTTGTATTGTATTTTGTGTTCTTCACATTTGATTTCTTTGTTCTTTCCTACAGGAACGGGAAATATAGTGGTCATTATGATTAGCTATCCAAAAGGAAGAGAACTTCTGGAGCTGGTGCAAAAAGGAATTCCAGTAACAATGACCATAGGGGTTGGCACCCGGCATGTACAGGAGTTCATCAGCAGTCAGTCTGTGGTGTTTGTGGCCATTGCCTTCATCACCATGATGATTATCTCATTAGCCTGGCTAATATTTTACTATATACAGCGTTTCCTATATACTGGCTCTCAGATTGGAAGTCAGGTAATGATGTATAACCCTGAATTTTGCTTTTTAAAAGATAATTCATAAATATGCCCCATGTATATTGTTAGAAGTTACATTTGACCATATTCTTTATTTTTGCTTACATTATTTAAGTATTCACATGACTTTTTAAATATAACTTTTTAATTGGACAATGTTAAATTTTTTGTTTTATGGGAAATTAGATAGTTTTAAATATAGGTTACTTTTTGCACATTTGGTTCCTGCAGGAACCCTCTTAGTCCTTTGTCAGACATAAAGCAGTGATGAAAAGGCCTGAATTGGCCAGTCGTGATGGCTAACACCTATAATCCCAGCACTTTGGGAGGCCAAGGCGGGTGGATCACAAGGTCAGGAGTTCAAGACCAGCCTGACCAACATGGTGAAACCCTGTCTCTACTAAAAATACAAAAAAAAGTTAGCTGGGCATGGTGGCAGGCACCTGTAATCCCAGCTCCTCTGGAGGCTGAGGCAGGAGAATCACTTGAACCTGGGAGGCAGAGGTTGCAGTGAGCCGAGACCACACCATTGCACTCCAGGCTGGGAGACAGAGCAAGATTCCGTCACAAAAAAAAAAAAAAAGAAGGAAGAAAAGGCCTGAGTTAAGGGTGCACCTATCCTTAGGTAGCTCTCATTCTCTGACAAGGTGAGGAGCAGAGAGGAAGTGGGGGGCATCTCTGTCTCTATCATGGAGCCACAGTAAAGCCGTTAATCTCTCTCAGTGACAGCAAAGAGAAGGGCCATTGAAGAGTCAGTGGCTTCCCAAGGCAGGTCTTTAGAATGTCCCACGCATTTCTGTCATTGTGGAAAGTTGACTATTTTGTCTTGAGGATAAGGAAGAGGCCTTTTCCTTTTAGATACTTGAATAGATGAACATATGGTACCCCTATCCTCAGCTCCTTACTTTCTTGCCAATATTTAAACATAAGAAGTGGTTTCTTCTTCAGACATGGAATTAAAATCAGTGCTCTTGATCAAGCCGCTCTTAATGTTATATGTGGCTATTCTGCTTATTAAGACTTAAAGTAGCTTTTGTTTTGAAGCTTTTTTATTAAGTTGGCGCAAAAGTAATTGTGGTTTTTGCCTTAAAATGTTATTTTCAGTGTAGTCATTTGACTTTGCCTTTTAAATGAAATTTTTTTCTGTATGCTTACGTGTATTATGTTTGTGACTTTTAAGAAAAAAATAGTGATTTAAATTTTTCAATAACAACTATTAATATTTTCCTACCCAAGAGCCATAGAAAAGAAACTAAGAAAGTTATTGGCCAGCTTCTACTTCATACTATAAAGCATGGAGAAAAGGTAATATTTTCATGCTTTTTCTTTTGTTTTATGGTTTAGAGAATATGCTGTACATGTTTATTTTAAAGAAGAATTGGCAGAAATATTTTGCCATTGAGAAGAGCCTCCTAGTCCTGCACTGTCTAATATGGTAGCCACTAGTCACTATGGCAGTTTGCATTTAAATGAATTAAATTTAATTTAAAATTGAGCTCCTCACTGATGACACTTCAAGCACTTTAGAAGCCACAGTGGTTGGTTGCCGCCCCACTGGACAGCTTGGACATTCCCAGCAGCCAAGAAAGTGGTACTGGTCAGAGCCAGATAGCTAATAGCTTCAGTTCATTTCTGTTAAATCTGAGACTATAGCTTCAGTTCATTTCTGTTAAATCTGAGACTATGTGTCCACTCCCTGGAGTCCTTTAGTTACAGGGAGAAAATGTTGCCATTTGTGGAGAAGGAGAGAAAAGGTGTTTTTAAAACTACTTTTGGAAAAACAAACATTTTGACATGGCCAGTCTCAGACTTAAAAGTTTCAAAATCGGCCGGGCGCGGTGGCTCAAGCCTGTAATCCCAGCACTTTGGGAGGCCGAGGCGGGTGGATCACGAGGTCAAGAGATCGAGACCATCCTGGTCAACATGGTGAAATCCCGTCTCTACTAAAAATACAAAAAATTAGCTGGGCATGGTGGCGCGTGCCTGTAATCCCAGCTACTCAGGAGGCTGAGGCAGGAGAATTGTCTGAACCCAGGAGGCGGAGGTTGCGGTGAGCTGAGATCGCGCCATTGCACTCCAGCGTGGGTAACATGAGTGAAACTCCGTCTCAAAAAAAAAAAAAAAAAAAAAAAGTTTCAAAATCACACCAGAATTTTAAAACATTTTTGAAATAGGACAAATCCTGAATCTAGAAGCTCAGATTCTTGGAGGATAGGTGCCTTAAAAGGAAAACTATTGCTAATGCGTAGTGTTTATTCTTTTCATAGTTCTGTGAAATGTTGATAATTGTTGACTTGCTGCTGTGACGTGGTTCAGCTATTTTGATTTTCGTGTTATCTCCGTAAATAAAAAATCTATTTTACCCTCCAATCTCTACTCCCCTTCAGAAAGAAAGAGTACTTGCACTTAGGTGTATATTCTTTGACCTTAAAGGATTAAAGCAAAAATAACACATTAACTTACAGACCTTTTATTTATTTATTTTTTTAATTTGAAATTGATACTAATAGAACTTTGAGAATTGTATTGGTGGCTACCATTCCTTTGCTGATTGCTTTTGTAGTACAGGTTCAATTTTAATAGTTTGTGCAAGGTATTGTTTTCTTTTCATACAAATTTATTGAACAGAAAAAGTAAGAAAAAAAAGATTATATCTCATGGCTTAAGATTAGTGTCTGATTTGCAGATCACTCAGAAGGTCCTTAGGGATAGAGTTTCCAGTTAATGCCTATGGCAAACTCTGCATGCATTCAGCATAGTCAGTTACTTGACAAGCATGTGGTTTATGTTCCTCTTGGAACATGCCTTCTTAGCCTCCTTAGCAAGAAATCGCAGCTCTTAAGTATGAGAAGACGTAGATGTATATGTTTAATTTACTGAATTGAATCTTTGAGAACACAAGTAAATTGATATTATCCTCTTCTCATATAGAACAGTTTTGAAAATATGCTTACAGGGACTGTTTCTTGAAAGTTGTCAAAATAATGGTTAAAAAACAGAGGCTACCTTGCAAAACAGCCTTACGGTATATATTTTTTAAGAGGATTCCTAAATGATTTGTGTGGTATATACAGATGGTCCCCAACTTCCAGTGGTTTGACTTAACAATTTTTCAACTTTCTGACAGTGTAAAAGCAATATACATCCAGTAGAAACCATACTTCAGGTGTTGTGTTTTTCACTTTCAGTATGGTATGCAGTAAATTATATGAGATAGTCAACACCCTATTATAAAACAGGCTTTGAGACAGCAAGGGGAGAGATGCCAGATGTAGGTGATGGGGAGGAAGGCAGCAAATCACACTGCCACGTGTGTACCTATGCAACAATCTTGCATGTTCTTCACATGTACCCCAAAACCTAAAATGCAATAAAATAAATAAATGAAAAAACAAAAAACAAAAAAACAGGCTTTGTGTTAGATGATTCTGCCCAAGTGTAGGCATGTAAGTGTTCTGAGCATGTTTATGGTAGGCAAGCTAAGCCATGATGTTCAGTAGGTTAGGTACATTAAATGCATTTTAAACCTAATGATATTTTCAGCTTACAATGGGTTCAGTAGGATGTGACCTATGGTAAGTTGAAGAGCAACTGTACACAGATTTTTTTTGCAATTTTACATTTTAAACTGTACAAAAAAAATGTGTTTTCTTCAGTCTATATCATATTCCATTCTAGAGAGACTAGTGTTGTCTAATTTTTATTTTCTTGTAGATTCATTCACAGTAATGTATAAACTTGCAAACCATTATTAGAGACTTTAAAAATTATCTCATCATTCTTGCCCTGCATATGATAAATGATAATATTTACTTTAATTGAAACATATAATTTTAAATGTTGTTAAATGTTCATTTTAATATAGTCTTTGATAACAGTGTCTATATATAAAATCTAATGCAGTCTGGTGCAGTGGCTCACGCCTGTAATCCCAGCACTTTGGGAGGATGAGGCAGGAGGATTGCTGGAGTCCAGGAGTTCGAGACCAGTCTGGGCAACATGGTGAAACCCTGTCTCAATCAATCAATCAATCAGTCAATAAATAAATAAAAATAAATAATAAATAAATTAATTTAAAATGTTTACTGCTTCCATATTGACAGGGGATACACATGGCTAACTATCTTTCTAAATACAGTAATCACATAAGAATAGTGTATTAGTATTTAAACACTGTTCATTTCTGATTAGGCAGACAATGAAATTTTTTCCTTTTCAATCATATTATTTGGATAATCCTCTAATAGTGGTAAATGTCAAGTACAGTTATTTGTATTTTAGTTTCACCAGTTGTACCACAAGGTAATTCATCATTGTTTTAGTCGCGATATAGTGAGTTTACCAAGGGATATACTATGTACCAAGGATATAATAACACTTTTCTTCTCTTTTTACAGGGAATTGATGTTGATGCTGAAAATTGTGCAGTGTGTATTGAAAATTTTAAAGTAAAGGATATTATTAGAATTCTGCCATGCAAGTATGTTATTTTTACCTACTGAAATGTTAAAAAAAATTGCTTGACAAGTTTTAGGTGTCTGACAAAATAGCTATTTGTGTTTTATGATATGAAGATCTCGTTATCTGTGATCTCTCTTTTTAGAAAAGCAGCTTGGACTTTAAATGTAATATCTTCACGGCTCTTTAAGATTGCTTTGGCTAAGGAGATTCTTAAGTGACATTAAGATTTGTATCTTTGTCATAGATTGGCTTTTAGTCTTCTAAGCAAGTCTTTATCAGAATCCTAGGAATTCCATTATACCTTTAGCAGTGCAAAAAGTAAGCTGTGTTGGGAGCAAGAAAAATGAGGGACCAGGGAAAAGGGCCTGAAACAGCCTAAAGGAAGTGGGTTGGGGAGGGCAGTAGTTTGCTGTTATTTGCACCCTGGGCTTTTGTTCCTTCTAAGGTTGTTTAAAATCAATATAAAATATAAATCAATCAATATAAAATCAATCTAACCAGACATGGTGGCTCACACCTGTAATCCTAGCACTTTGGGATGCTGACGCAGGTGTTCAAGACCAGCCTGGTCAATATGGTGAAACCCCATCTCTACTGAAAATAACAAAAATTAGCTGGTGCTTGGTGGTGCACACCTGTAATCCCAGCTGCTTGGGTGGCTGAGGCAGGAGAATTGCTTGAATCTGGGAGGCGGAGGTTGCAGTGAGCCGAGATCATGCTGCTGCACTCCAGCCTGGGTGACAGAGTGAAACTCCATCTAAAACAAAAAATTCTTTTTTAATTTGGGTTACACTGAGGGTTTTGTTTTAGTAGCAGGAAGTTACTTTAAAAAAAAAAAAAAAAAGGCTGGGCGTGGTGGCTCATGCCTGTAATCCTAGCACTTTGGGAGGCCGAGGCGGGTGGATCACCTGAGATCAGGAGTTCGAGACCAGTCTGACCAACATGGTGAAACCCCATCTCTTAAAAAAAAAAAAAAGGCTGGGTGTGGTGGCTCACGCCTGTAATCCCAGCATTTTGGGACGACAAGGCAAGCAGATCACTTAAGGCCAGGAGTTTGAAACTAGCCTGGCCAACATGGTGAAACCCTGTCTCTATTACAACAAAAATACAAAAATTAGCCAGGCGTGGTGGTGCCTACCTGTAATCCCAGCTACTTAGGAGGCTGAGGCATGAGAATTGCTTGAACATGGGAGGTGGACCTTGCAGTGAGCAGAGATTCTGCCACTGCACTCCAGCAGGACACTGTCTCCATAAAAAAAGTAACAGGATACTTTAATTGATAACTTTTTAAAAAGAATTGCTTTGTTAAAGGGTTCAGTTTGTGTATAGAAATTGCATGTTTTAAGTCTGATGAATTTTAATTCACACCTATTAGAAGCAAGTCACAAGTCAGTATATAATTACATTTTGCTTTGTTTGCAAAGTACTTTAGTATATATTCAAGTATTTTATAATATAGTGATAATTCTGTGCAGGAAATAAAGGCATGAGTATCAGGGTAACAAAATGAAAGTTTCCTGAATAAAGGTAGCTGGCTTAAACCTACAAACATTTATATGTGATTGGCATAGTGGGTACTGAATGAATTGGGTTGGATCAGTATAAGTTAATCATGTCCTGTAGAAAGTTACTAATGCAGAGAAAAGAATTTTTACTTCAGGCCGGTTTAGTCTTTCTGACTTAAAACTGATGCCTGGCCGGGCGCGGTGGCTCAAGCCTGTAATCCCAGCACTTTGGGAGGCCGAGGCGGGTGGATCATGAGGTCAAGAGATCGAGACCATCCTAGTCAGCATGGTGAAACCCCGTCTCCTAAAACTACAAAAAATTAGCTGGGCACGGTGGCGCGTGCCTCTAGTCCCAACTACTCAGGAGGCTGAGGCAGGAGAATTGCTTGAACCCAGGAGGCAGAGGTTGCGGTGAGCCAAGATCACACCATTGCACTCCAGCCTGGGTAACAAGAGCGAAACTCCGTCTCCAAAAAAAAAAAACAAAAAAAAAAACTGATGCCTGGGAAGCTGCACAGATGAGCAGCATTAGGTCATGCTGGTGGCTGAGCTGGAGTTTGGATCTGACCCCCAAACACATGTTCATATGCACATTTCCTAGTTTCCTTATTGGGCTTTTGACTTTCTCCTATTTTCTCCTGTGCTTTATGTAATAAATTTCCCAATAAAGCCAACATGTTCCTTTTATGTTTTGTAAAAATTGTTTCTTAAGTACTGTTTTTTTTTCTTTTTTTTTGAGACGACTTTTTGCTCTTGTTGCCCAGGCTGAAGCGTGATGGTGTGATCTTGGCTCACTACAACCTCTGCCTCCTAGATCCAAGCAATTCTCCTGCCTCAGCCTCCTGAGTAGCTGGGATTAGAGGTTTCCACCAACAAGCCTGGCTAATTTTTGTATTTTTAGTAGAGACCAGGTTTCACCATGTTGGCTATGCTGGCCTTGAACTCCTGACCTCAGGTGATCCACCCACCTCGGCCTCCCAGAGTGTTGTGATTATAGGCGTGAGCCACCGGCCACTATACCTGGCTGCAAGTACTGTTACTTTTTTTTTTTTTTTTTTTTTTTTTTT
>NW_022437029.1:4828419-4891582 GCF_009761245.1 Sapajus apella | reverse complement strand
CTTTTTTTTTTTTTTTTTTTTTTTTTTTTGAGACGGAGTTTCACTCTTGTTGCCCAGGCTGGAGTGCAATGGCGTGATATTGGCTTACCACAATCTCCGCCTCCCAGGTTCAAGTGATTCTCCTGCCTCAGCCTCCTGAGTATCTGGGATTACAGGCATCCACCACCACTCCTGGCTAATTTTGTATTTTTAGTAGAGACAGGGTTTCTCCATGTTGGTCTGGCTGGTCTCAAACTCCTGACCTCAGGTGATCCACCCACCTCAGCTTCTCAAAGTGCTGGGATTACAGGCGTGAGCCACCACGCCCAGCCAAGTACTGTTATTTTTAACTCTACTAGCTGATTTCTGTTGGTAGAACAAGGTCTTCAAGCAACAGCAATAATACTAAACAATTGCTAGGTATGCTCTGTGCCTGGCGCAGTTGTATGCACATTGTATGTGCCCCTCAGCCCCTGACGTGAGGCAGAGAGCATAGGAAACTAGTTCAGACCACCAGCCGGCTCATGTCTGAGCCCAGCCTGTTTGGCTCCAAAACCCATACTATACTCTTAACTCCTTTTCTTCATCACTTGCAGAAAATAGATTTATCATACAGGAGGAAAAGTTAACCAACTGAGGCAAATCAGCAAAAGAGTAAAATATATATGCCTTTTTTCTTTTTTATTCTGAAAGTGATAGGTGCTCATTGTAGAAAAATGGAGTGTATACAAAAATGTGTAAGAGAGAAACTAAGTGTTGCTTGAGCCTGCCACCCCAAGATGATTTGTTAATATTTTTGTTGTATTTCCATTTGAGTCATTTTATGGACTTATATAAGGTACTGCCAGTTTGGTATTACTTTACTTATTACTGCTAGTTGATTTATGCCACAATTTTTTCCTAAAAAGCTTTAATAACTTACAAAGGCACATAAAAATGTACAGCCTAGTGTGAGGGCATAAATAAGCCATGGTTTTTGTAGAGTGAAGGGAAAATTTCCCTAGAAGTGCCAGAATCTATTTCACATGAAAGAGAAAATAATGACTTATGATAAATAAGTAGACTAGATTGTTGATTTGACGTCAGCTAACTTGTAATGAGAAGATAAGTTGAATGTCTTGAATAAAAAGATAAGTAGAATGTCTTATTTCCTTTATAAGTTATATAAACATTGTTTTTAAAAACATTAACACATACTTAATTTTTTTAGGCATATTTTTCATAGAATATGCATTGACCCATGGCTTTTGGATCACCGAACATGTCCAATGTGTAAACTTGATGTCATCAAAGCCCTGGGATATTGGGTTTGTTACATTTTTGTTTATATTCAATCTCTGCCCCAGTTCTTCCTGAGTGATTCAGTTTAATTATTGACTAAGCAAGAGGAACGGGCAAAATGCTCCTTCTAATATCCTTATGGTTCTCTGAAGAAAATTTCCTCATTATTAAAAATGAATTTTTAAGGCAGTCCAAAAAAATCAGTGAAATAAATTTATGATGATAGAATAATATACTCGGGTGTTTCTCAGAGAGTTTGTAATTATTTAGAACAATATGTTTTGGTATGCTGCACCACAGAATGTATATATGCTAGTTAGTTTTGTATAAACAAGAATCATAAAATAATTAAAAAGGAAGGAGCCTCATAGTTTGCTGGCTTTAAGTGCGTATTTTACGTGTGAAGAAACCAAAGCCAACACTTCTTAACATCAGTTCTCCCTATTCCTAGGTTTCAAAATGAAATAGTTTGGGGGCAGTTTGTCCTGTAGTGAATTTGTTTCATCACTGATGGTCATAGGGCCTTCCACAGAAGACATGGGGGCAAAATGAAAAGGAAATTATAGTAGTAGCTAGCCATGTGCTGAATAAATGCTTTCCATACCTTGTTATGTCTAATCCTCACAGCTGCTATATAAGTACTGTCACTATTCCCATCTAATTAGAAACTTGAGCTTAGAGAAGCTAAGTAACTCACCTGAGGTCATACAGTTAGTTAATGGGGAATCATCTTTCAAATAAAGTTTGATTAATTCCAGGGTCTAAGCACTTAACTATTACCCTACCCAAAGAGGGGAACATAAAGGGAAAATATGTGTTTGTTTAGGTTGTTATTTTTTTTTCTTTTTAGAATTTTCATAAAATCTATTAATTTCTCAACATATACTCATTTAAATGATAAACAGTTTTAGGCTGGCCACAGTGGCCCACGCCTATAATTTCAGCACTTAGGGAGGTCAAGACGGAAGAATCAGTTGAGGTCAGGAGTTCAAGACCAGCCTGGCCAACCTGGTGAAACCCTGTCTTTACTAAAAATACAAAAAAAAAAAAAAAAATAGCGAAGTATGGTGGCATGCTTCTGTAGTCTGAGTTACTTGGGAGACTGAGGCAGGAGAATTGCTTGGACCCAGGAGGCAGATGTTGTGCTGACCCAAGAGTGTGTCACTGCACTCCAGCCTGGGCAATGAGAATGAAACCCTGTCATAAGTAAATAAATAAATAAATAAACAAAACAGTTTTTAAATAAAGATCTTTGGGGGAAAATAATATCAAATATAGTCTTGTTGTAAACATATTTTTAGAGTTTTTCATAGATAGAGTTTATTGTAGAATTAGAAACTACAGTTTGGGTTTTCTTTTTATGATGATCATTTTATGCAGCATTAAGCCATATGGTCATGTAAGCTTCTGTAGCGGCATTACTAAAGAATTGACCCATGAAACAGACTTATTTCCTAAACTGCAGTCTGCTTAAAAATGCCCCCTTATCTTCTAGCTTAAGAGACTGCTTCCTTAATAACTACTGTCATTCTCTATGAATTATGGTCTGTTTTTTATTAAGACAGCCTCACTTTGTCACCCAGGCTGGAGTGCAGTGGTGCGATCTCTGCTGACTGCAACCTCCTCCCTTCTGTGTTTAAGTGATTCTTCTGCCTTAGCCTCCTGAGTAGCTGAAATTGCAGGTAGATGCCGCTATACCCAGCTAATTTTTTTGTATTTTTTGTAGAGACAGGGTTTTACCATGTTAGCCAGGCTGGTCTCAAATTCCTGGCCTTGAGTGATCTACCCACCTCAGCGTCCCAAAGTGCTGAGATTACAGGCATGAGCTGTTGCACCTGGCCACTGAATTATGTTTTTTAAGTGTGAGTTCCAGAGCACCTTCACTGTGTGCTCACAGGAAGGTGGAGGTCAGTGTTCAAGAACTGTATGTCTAGAAAAGTTGTCTACTAGAATTTCTTCATGTATTCATGATTTTCGATAATTGTATCTGTGTTTAGCATGGCATAACATGCTTTCTTTTTGAGACAGTCTTGCTCTGTCACCATGCACCAGGCTGGAGTACAGTGGTGCGATCTTGGCTCACTGCAATCTCCGCCTCCTGGGTTCGAGCAATTCTCCTCCCTCAGTCTCCTGAATAGCTGGGACTACAGGCGTGCGCCACCACAGCCAGCTAATTTTTGTATTTTTTAGTAGAGATGGGGTTTCACCATGTTGGCCAGGATGGTCTCCATCTCTTGACCTCATGATCTGCCCACCTCGGCCTCCCAAAGTGCTGGGATTACAGGCATGGACCACCGTACCTGGCCATAATATGCTTTCTTAATGAACCTGGCTCATCCCTTCTTTACTCCAGAAACTGTAGCTTACATGAGAGGATGAGCCTTTATGAGACAGCATTTCAAATAATAGAATACGATGAATTTCTTTCTTGGCAAGGTTTTTGAATTCTTTTCCTTTATTAGATACACTCTAAAACGTATTCTCAGTTGTTTTCTTCATTAGTCAGTAGTTTTAAACAAGCTTTTCATTTCTGGATGTTTGTATGAAAGGAATTTCACTGACTGTTGCACAGGGACTTTAATCCTCATGAGTTTTGTTTTTGGAAATAAGCTACATATATATTTCATATATTAAAAATTAAGATTCTTCATCTTATGTTGCTTTGTTAGAATGTTAATTTCAGAAAGCTAGAACATATATCTTCAGAATGCCTAATTTGTTTTTTGAAGAACAGAACCTGTAGTAACTTTAAACCTTAGAAACTTACCTGTCTTGCCTTTGACTTTTGAATCTTTAGACAGTACACCCTTTCTGTGGACCTGTTGACCCCTCCTGCTTTAGTTAGCCATGCTGCTCCCTCTTGTAGTAACTAGTTCTCTATTTCCCCGTAACTGTAGTGAGAGTCACTGTCAGTCTGCCACACAGGCTTTAAGGGTTTACAGCTATAACCACTTCAGTGTGTCCTTATCACTTGTTTTCATTGATTTGGCAAGGATGGGTCAAAGAAGTGCCACCTAAGGTGCTAGATCTGAACTTGGCTCTGGGGAGACAAAGATGAGTAAGACACAGCCCCTCCCTTCATGGGCTCTGGAGGATTTTACTTTCTGGACTGTTTGGGGTTTGGGGCACGCGCACAGACATGACATGGCCAAAGAGGCCTGTTTGAAGTGTTCCCTGTGGGAGCACAGAGGAGGAGTCATGTGCCCTGCTGCCAGGTAGAAGTTGGAAAGTGGAGCAAGTGCATTTGAGAGGGCAGCTGAGCTGGGTGTTGCATTATCCATCAGACAAACCAAGGTGTTGAGGTTGATGCTGTGTCTGTGGAATGAACAGACAGGGTTGGAGGCTGGCAGGTAGTTAAGTTGGCAGATATTTAGGTAAAAAGGTTGGGACTAGGCTGAGCAGAGTTTGGGTATTGTGATGTTACAGCCACAGGGTTTGTTGCTTGTTGTGTCAGGAGCAGGAATAGGAGGGTGTTACGTTACTGGTGAGGCAGGAGAGGCAGGTTCTAGAACACAGGTGGAGCAGGGCTGTTGGGGGCACAGCCCAGTGGAGGGAGGTGGAATGTCTGTGAGTGGTGTTTTTACCTGAAGCAATGGTGAGATGCTGAGCCAGGTGGTCATAGTCAACCAGCAGTAACCCCTCACTGAATAAGTCGCTTTACCAGGAGTTCCATCTACTTACAACGCAGCTTTGACTCTTTTATTGATCAAATAAGGTTTCTAACTGTCCCCCAAATGTTGAGACATAACGTAGTGATGCTGTTAGTGTCTCTGGTCCCCCACTTTCACTGTCTTCCTTTCTTTAAAGCAGCAAATGGAAGAGGGAGGGAAGGTAGAGCCAAACTACAGCTGATCAACACCCTGTCCATACAGAAGGAGTCAGAGTGACTTTTTTTTTTTTTTTAAGAAAATAATACAGTCTGAAGGCATCTGTTGTTCAAAAGCCTTGTTTATGTCTGAAACCATAGTGCCTCACTGTAAACCAGCACAGGGTGGTAATCAGAGTTCATGGCTGTGGCCTCATATCCTCTGTCCAAGAAGGCAAGAAAGTGAAAGAAAGCTTCACTTTCTGTTAGTAGTTTAAAAGGTGGCTTTGCTTGTATCAAGGAGAGGAACTGTTTTTTAGAATAAAAAACATGTAGGCCTTAGGAGGTTCATTGTCAAGAAGGAATTCATTTTTTCATGATACTAGATAAGGGAGACATTGATGTGCTTTTTGCCAGATTCATTATATGGAAGTACATAATATCATGTGTGAATTATGAGCCAGATGTTAGATAAGATTTGATCATGTTTTTTCTTCTGTTCTGATTCTCAAGGGAGAGCCTGGGGATGTGCAGGAGATGCCTGCTCCAGAATCTCCTCCTGGAAGGGATCTGGCTGCAAATTTGAGTCTAACTGATGATGATGGAAGTGATGAGAGCAGTCCACCATCAGCCTCCCCATCTGAATCTGAGCCACAGTGTGACACCAGCTTTAAAGGAGATGCAGGGGAAAGTACAGCGTTGCTAGGTGAGCGGTATGCAGATTATAAAAGAAAGGAACGTGCCAGGTGTGGTGGCTTGCTCACACCTGTAATCCCAGTGCTTTGGGAAGTTAAGGTGAGACAATTGCTTGAGTTTGAGCTATCAAAGAATAAATAACCAAGAATTTGAGACCAGTCTGGGTAACATAGGGAGACCCCATCCCTACAAAAAAATTTGTAAATTAGCCACGTATGGTGGCATGCTCCTGTAGCCCCAGCTACTGAGAAGGCTGAGGCAGGAGAGTAGCTTGAGACCAAGGGCCCCAGGCTGCAGTGGGCTATGATCCTGTCACTGTATACCAGCCTGAACCTGGATGACAGAGCAAGACCGTCTCTTTAAAAAAAAAAAAAGGAATTAGTAGCTGTGAAAGAAAATTTAAAAATACATAAAATGTAGAAAAGCATAAAGGAAACAAATGAAAACAATCATCCCACACCTAGAGATACCATTTTAACACTTTGATAAAGTGTTTTCTGGAAATTGAAGGGTGTTTAAGGGTAGGGGAGTATCACTTATGGGCTGTTAGGCAACATACTTTTTACCTAATTTATGGCACTCTTTCTGTGTTGATAAATAGATAATTTTTTACAGCTACACAGTATTATATTTCAGATTTTCTATAATTTCTTGAAACTATTAATGGTTGTTTATTATCAGTAGCACTTTGAAATCATTATGTATATATAACTTACCCCTTGTCTAATTGTTTTCTGTCACTCTAACAGGTAAAATATAGTGAACTGCGTGTGTGTGTGTGTGTGTGTGTGTGTGTGTGTGTGTGTGTGTTGTTTGTTTGAGACAGGGTCTTGCTCTGTTGCCCCGGCTGGAGTGCAGTAGTGAGAACACAGCTCATTGCAGCCTCAAACTCCCAGGCTCAAGCAGTCCTGCCACCTCTGCCTCCCAAGTAGCTGGGACCACAGGCCCGTGCCACCATGTCCAGCTACCTTTTTTGTTGTCGTTGTTGAGATGGAGTCTTGCTCTTTCGCCAGGCTGGAGGGCAGTGGCACAATCTCAGCTCACTGCAACCTCGCCTCCCAGGTTCAAGTGATTCTTCCACCTCAGCTTCTTGAGTAGCTGGTACTATTGGCGCGTGCCACCATACCCAGCTAATTTTTGTATTTTTATTAGAGACGGGGTTTCACCATGTTGGCCAGGATCGTCTCGATCTCTTGACCTCGTGATCTGTCACCTAAGCCTCCCAAAGTGTTGGGATTACAGGAGTGAGCCACTGCGCCTGGTCCCAGCTAGCTTTTTAAATTGTTTTGTAGAAATGAAGTCTCACCATGTTGTCTAGACTAATCGCATTTTTTTTTATTACTGATGAGGCTACCCTCTTTTCACATTGTTGGTCATCTTTGTTCTTTGATTAATTGCTTATTTTATCTTTAGCTTACTTTTTTATGGAGATAGTAATTTTTCATATTGATCCTTAAAGAGTTTTTTATACACTGAAAATACTAAGGTCTGTCATATATTTTGTGTATTTCTCCCCCCATTTCTGTATCCTTTGACTTTTCACTGTATTTTCCAGACAGAAATTGTATAGTTTAGTTTCCCGTTCTCTCATGATTCTGCCTTTGATTGCATGCTGACTTAGGAAGGTCTTTCTTATCTTAGGATTATAAGGATATTGACCTGTACTTTGCTCGTATTTGTGGGTTTTGTATTTTACATTTAAGGCTTAATATATATAGTTTAAGGTGTGAGGGGAGATTTAATCTTTTTTTTTTCTTTTTATTCCACTTATTAAACCTAAGTGTTTAATCAGTTGTCCTAATATTGTTTAGTGAACAATTGCAAATAATATGTTTTGATATTTGCAAGGCAAATTCCTTTATCTTTATTCTTCTTTTAAAAAAATTTCTGGGCTACTCTACATCATCACTACTATTATTATTACATTATTATTGTTATTATTATTATTATTGTTAGAAATGGAGTCTTGCTCTGTCAGCCAGTCTGGAGTGTAGTGGCGCGATAGCTCACTGCAGCCTCCGCCTCCTGGGTTCAAGTGATGCACCTGCTTTAGCCTCCAAATAGCTGGGATTACAGGTACATGTCACCATGCCTGGCTAATTTTTTGTATTTTTAGTAGAGACAGGGATTTCACTGTGTTGGTCAGGCTGGTCTTACTCCTGGCCTCAGGTGATCCACTGTCCTCGGCCTCCCAACATACTGGAATTACAAGTGTGAGCCACCACACCTGGCCTGTTCTACATTTTTTAAAGATTAACTCTAAAATCATTTTACCAAGTAAAAGAGAATCACATCATCAGAATTTTTATTGGAATTGGATTCATTTAAAGATTATTTTAAGTGGGAAGAATTGATGCTTCAGATTTTGGATTTCATCATCCCGGAAGAGGAAGCATATTTTTCCAAAGCAGTAGGATTCAAACTAAGTCCGTTTCTTTGTAGCACATTTAGGATCTGTAAGGCAAAAATAGATAGGAATATTAGAATGTAAGTATTAACCAGTAAAAGAATGCATTGTGGAAAAGGAGAATAGATTTCAGAGAATTATAAAATTGTAGCAATCGATCTGTGTAGGCATTCTCCTTACCAGTTCTCCAGCTAAAACTCAGTCAGCTTTCAAAGCAGCATGTTCCGTTGGTAAATGGCTCTTATTTTAAGAATCTCTTTATGTAGAGCCAGAGTGCATACCAGTGTGATTTTTGCCATTGCCTTCCAACTCCAGAAAGAAAACTAACTTTGCCTTCTCTAGTACAGGAGCACCCTTGAGATACTAAGACTCTTATTCTGCTAAATGTCCTTCAAAAGCAGCCTCCAGATTTTTCTGCATTCTTGCTACCTTATTAACTTGCAGTGTATTACAGCGGACCATTTTCTGTCCTGAAATGCCCTCTTAGAACTAAGATAGTATAATTTGATTTGAAATCATGGGTAGAAATGAAGGTAGAAGAAGCAGCTAGGTTTACAAAGCAGCAGAATGTCAGATACATTCTGAAGCAGCCAGATTCTCCCACGTCCCCACCATCGGGAGTGGTGACACGTTAATCTCTACCTCTTAGGGATAATATATAGTGCCTGGTAAATACTGGCTATTGTTTTTATTGGAGCAGTATCACCATCACCTTAGCTACTTGTTCCAACTTTTGGGAACATCTGGTGCCACCATCTCTGTTTTTAAAAAACTGATCTGCTGATGAGATTAATGTTGGCTAGGCTAATGCTAGAAAAACCCTTATATGTGGAAGATGTTTACTGATTTTTCTTGTTGGCTATCAATGGAATGGATTATCAGTTTTGCATATATGTTTCATTTAAAATTTTCTGTTTACCATCTTGAATTATCTCCAAGTGAGTAACTGTGTTTATGTAATTGAAGCTCGGAATATGCTGCACTCTCCTCCTGATGGAGTAGCTGTGTTGCTCTCTTGCAGAAGCTGGCAGGAGTGACTCTCGCCATGGAGGACCCGTCTCCTAGCGCACGTGCCCACTGAAGTAGCACTGACAGAAGTTTGGCTTGAACTAAAGGACATTTTATTTTTTTTACTTTAGCATATAATTTGTATATTTGAAAATAGTGTACATTATTTACCTATTAGGTTCTGATTTAATATACAAAGGGCTAAGATATTTTATTCTTAAAGAGACTTTGATTAGTCTTCATATATTTATCTACTAAAATACAGTGTTTATGAACAGTGTGTTGTTTCAGACTATTATAAAGCCAACTGGGGCAGGCACTCTAATGTAAAGGACAGGTGATGTTTCTAAATAATAGACTGGCTGCTATGGTACTGTATAAAAAGGTTAATTCTATTTTTGGCTAAGCACATCAATTTTAGACTAGTTGAAGTGGAACTGTATAATTCAATTCAATAATTGATCACATGGGCTTTCCCTGGAGGAAAGTTTTTTTTTTTTAAGAACTTGAAACTTGTAACTGAGATGTCTGCAGCTTTCTTGCCCATCTGTATTGTATGTGAAGATTTCAGAACCTGAGAGCACTTTTTCTTTGTTGTTTAGAATTATGAGAAAAGCACTAGATGACTTTAGGATTTGCATTTTTCCCTTTATTGTCTCGCTTCTTGTGATGCCTTGATGGGGAGGGAAATCTGTTTATTTTTTCCTACAAATAAAAAGCTAAGATTCTATATTGCATGTGAGCATTACGTTCTTCATTGCCTTGTTAAGGAAAATGAGTAGGCAGACTAAAAATCCGTTATATTGGTTTGAGTTACAATTTAATCTTTAAAACTAAAAGGGCGATAGATGTAGAATTGTAATTTTGTGTTGACAAGAAATAACCACTTTTCTTGATTCGTGTTTAAGCACATTTCATACCATGACCTTCCCTAACCATTTCTTCTTTTTTACTTGTTTGCTGTTCTTCTGGGTCAAGGGAGAAGGCTAATGCAAAACTTTTGGAAACTGCTAAGTATTAGAAAGTGATTAACACACACACACACCCTGCTGTTTTCTCAGGGTGTAGAAGTCAAGGAGTATGAGGCAGTTACTTTTTAGAATGTGGAATTGTCTTTTATTGCTCTGTATGTTTTTACATTGTAGATAAAAATGTTTATTGAAAAAAGTTTTAAAATTGTAAATTTATTCTTATAGCCATAGGTAGGATATAAGGATTATTATTATTATTATTATTTATTTTATTTTATTTTTTTGAGACGGAGTTTCGCTCTTGTTACCCAGGCTGGAGTGCAATGGCGCGATCTCGGCTCACCGCAACCTCCGCCTCCTGGGTTCAGGCAATTCTCCTGCCTCAGCCTCCTGAGTAGCTGGGACTACAGACACGCACCACCATGCCCAGCTAATTTTTTGTAGTTTTAGTAGAGACGGGGTTTCACCATGTTGACCAGGATGGTCTCGATCTCTTGACCTTGTGATCCACCCACCTCAGCCTCTCAAAGTGCTGGGATTACAGGCTTGAGCCACCGCGCCTGGCTTGGATATAAGGATTTATATAGATTATTTTCTGAAGCCACTTAATGCTTTGATTCTAGCTACCCATTGTGAAATAGTAAGTAAACAGTTTTACTGAAATAAACTCTATAGATAGATGCAGTATGAGGAGCTAGTAAAGTAGAAAATTTATTTTGCTTTGCACAAAAAGTTTATTTTAGCAGACAGCCTCAGGTAGGTTTCTATAACAGCCATTACCTTTGAAATCTATCTTCTGTAGTTTAATATAAATAGGAAAATATCCTGATTCTGTAGCAAGTAAGTTGTTTGCTCTTTGTCTTTTAAGAAAAACTAGGGGAAAATGTTTCAATTAGTCATTCTTCCCAGTAGCTAATGAAGCTGACTTTTAAATGGAAGGCTGTGAGCTTTGCAGATGCTGCCGCTGCTGCCCGGAGCCCCCTGCTTCCAGCCATGGTCAACCCCACCATGTTCTTCGACATTGCCGTGGATGATGAGCACTTGGGCTGTGTCTCCTTCAAGGTAAGGGGCCTGGAAGTCAAGAAGTGACTGCTCATCTAATCCACGAAACTATGTTAACAGATTGGAGCTGTTTTTTGCAGACAAGGTTCCAAAGACAGCAGAAAACTTCCGTGCTCTGAGCATTGGGGAAAAAGGATTTGGTTATAAGGGTTCCTGCTTTCACAGAATTATTCCAGGGTTTCTATGTCAGAGTGGTGACTCCACATGCCATAACAGCATTGGTGGTGAGTCCATCTGCAGGGAGAAATTTGATGACAGGAACTTCATCCTAAGCATACAGGTCCTGGCTTCTTGTCCATGGCAAATGCTGGACGCAGCATGAACACTTCCCAGTTTTTTATCTGTACAGCCAAGACTCCGAGACTGAGTGGTTGGATGGCAAGCATGTGGTCTTTGGCAAGGTGAAAGATGGCATGAATATTGTGGAGGCCATGGAGCACTTTAGGTCCAGGAAAGGCAAGATCAGCAATCGGCGAGATGATCACATTGCTGATTGTGAACAACTGTAATTAATTTGACTTGTGTTCATCTTAAAAAAAAAAAAAATACTGTGACAGACCAAGGTAAATCGTTTTTGATAATTACAGAAGTGTGATTTCGTAATCAGCTCTCAAACATAATGTTCCTTAATTTAAAAGCTCGAACACTAAATTATAAATTGAAGTGGTTGGAATAATTACAGTCATGTCTCTAGAAACAAGTCTTTAGTAGCAAAAAAGAAATTAGCAAGAGAAGAAAACTCTTCAGAACTTTGAAAGGAAATAGTTTTCGTTGATAGAAGTTTTCTTAGATGGAAATTAACATGATAAAGAAGTGACAGGCCCGATGTGGTGGTGCATGCTTTTAACACCAACAGTGGGAGGCCAAGATGGAAGGATCCCTTGAGCCCAGGAATTCAAGACTAGCCTGAACAACACGGCAAAACTCCATTGCTACTAAAAATTTAAAAATTTAGCTGGACATGGTGGCACCTGCCTATAGCCACAGCTACTTGGGAAGCTGAGGTGGGAGGATCGCTGGAGCCCAAGAGGTCAAGGCTGCAGTGAGCTGTGATCACCGCTGTACTCCAACCCGGGCAAGAGTGAGACCCTGTCAAAAAAAAAAAAAAAAAAAAAGGAAGGGCCAACTATTATGAGGGTTTCTACTAAAACTTTTAAGTTGATAAGATGCAGAGAATTGGGGGAATGTATAGTAAATCAGATTTCATTTAGTTAGATTATTTACCACACAAATCACTCTCCCCCTAACATTTGTCATAAGAGCCATGTGTTCACATGTACTATAGACCAGTATTTCACTGTGGAAACCACGGGTGGCGTGGCAAAGGAGGCAGTGTCCGTGACTGTGCCACTCTCCACAGGCCCCTTCCTGCTGTCCTGCTTCTTCTACTCCTCAGTGTCTGGACCGGCACTCTGGGTTTCCTTCCCAGCAGAAAACCAAAGGGCCAGAGAGGTCTAAAAACACACACCACTCGGCAGGTAATAATTTCCCCATGTACTGTCTTGAACACACAGCCTTTCCCAAAAGACTGCTCCCTCCAGCTACTGAGGAATGATGACAAGAAAAGGCCGAATTGCAGTGTCTCCATCAGCAGTTTGCTCTCTCTATGGGCACACAATGACAAAATATCCTGAAGCGAACCAATAGTCTGACCTCAGTAACAGGACTGGAAGCTTTGTGCCATGGGAGTGGTCAAGAAAGGCATCCCAAAGATAACTGAGCGATTTAAAAATCATAATAGACCTTCAGGAATAGGTGATTGTTCCCATATAGTGGGGATGAAATACCCAATGTAACCAAATTCCCCAGTAAGATAGCTTAATTTGGCAATAGTCTCTTCCTTTGAGCACGTTCAAGTTTATTTGCTCAATGAAGGCTGAAATTATGTCAGTATATATGTATTACTAACTAGAACTTGAGGTAATTATATGTTTTAGTCAAAAGCAGTTTCTGTGGGCTTGGTATAAATCCTACTTTGTGATTTACTAAAGCACAGGATGTTGACTCAAACCAAAACTAGTTCTGTAGTTAATGTATGTGTGACTTAATAGTCAATTAGAAAAGCCACCTACGACATTCCCAGCTAATTTAGTTTTAAAAGTTTTTTTTAAAAACACCTGTCGGCTGGGCACGATGCTCATGCTTGTAATCCCAGCACTTCGGGAGGCCGAGGCAGGTGGATCACGAGGTCAAGAGATAGAGACCATCCTGGCCAGCATGGTGTGAGACCCTGTCTCTACTAAAAACACACAAAAAAATTAGCCAGATGTGGTGATGCATGCCTGTAATCCCAGCTACTCAGGCGGCTGAGACAGGAGAATTGCTTGAAACTGGAAAATGGAAGTTGCAGTGAGTCGGGATCACACCACTGCACTCCAGCCTGGCGATAGAGTGAGACTCCGTCTCAAAACCCACAAACACTTGTCACCATATTTTCAAAAACACTAACATTTGGATTACCAGTTACAAAAGTGAAATTTTTATGGTGTCATAATCAGCCATGCAGCTGGAGACTTGCCCTCTTTTCTATAGCGAAGTTGTGAAGAAAAGTGTTGGCACTACATTCATTTAAATATTAGGAAAAAAAGCCAACCCATGCTTTTTTTTTTTTTTTGCTGAGTTGTAGGGTTGTATTATGGGCTAGTGAGAAGCCTGGGAACACCAGGATTTTGTGTGGACTGATTGCAGGTATCAGATCCAGGATTATACAGGTACTCTTGGAAGTGTCTTGGGGATTTTCCTGATAAGAACAGTAGCGATTGCATAAAAACAACAGACAAGATGTAAAGTGAAATCAGTAAAATATCTTAATAGAGGGTGCTGGAATTTTAATAAATGTGTAAAAAGTTCTTCCTATGCATTAATTTTCCAGATACCCTTAAAATGTTTAAGGAATATCATTCAAAATACTGTTTAAAAGAGACATGTAACCATCATCAAGAAAATGTCAGTCATTAAATGTGCTACTTAAAATTAGGTGTAAATGTATATGTACATTAGAAGAGTAAAAACTGGTATTTCTTTAAAGCTTTCTAAATAAAGAAACACTGTTATTTGTAATAGTTATATTTTAGAATCCCAAACTATTTTTGAAATAACTGCTTTCTACCCTGTTACTTATTGCTGTCTTCTTTTTAACAGGTGATTTGAAGATTTTGAAGCTAGAAATTGGAACTAGAAAATCCCAAGAATCCAAGGTGTCTTAACGTGACAGTTGAACTCATTTGATTATACTTAAAAGCTTATTGCAGTTAGCCAGGCGGCAGTGGCTCAAGCCTGTAATCCCAGCACTTTGGGAGGCCGAGGTGGGTGGATCACGAGGTCAAGAGATCGAGACCATCCTGGTCAACATGGTGAAAACCCCGTCTCTACTAAAAATACAAAACATTAGCTGGGCGTGGTGGCGCATGCCTGTAATCCCAGCTACTCAGGAGGTTGAGGCAGGAGAATTGCCTGAACCCAGGAGGCGGAGGTTGCGGTGAGCCGAGATCGTGCCATTGCACTCCAGCCTGGGTAACAAGAGCGAAACTCCGTCTCAAAAAAAAAAAAAAAAAAAAGTTTATTGCAGTTATTGAATCTGTTTAGTGGTACCATTGTATCTCACTGCAGCCTCAATCTCCCAGGCTCAAGAAATCCTCCCACCTCAGCCTCCAGAGTAGCTGGGATTACAGGTGCATGCCACACCCTGTTAATTTTTGTTTTGTTTTCAGTATACATGAGGTCTCACTATGTCCTACAGGCTGGTCTTGAACTCAGGTGATCCTCCCATCTTGGCCTCCGAAAGTGCTGGGAATTACAGGTGTGATGCACTAAACCCAGCCAGCAATTTTTTTTACTTTAGGTAAACTTTTATTTTGAAGAAGCTTTTGTTGGTGTTACAAGTGTAAATCTCGACTGTTTTGTAAAGTGTTCTATAAATGTTACCACTATTCTTTGTAAGCTATTTAAAGTCTTTCAAGTAAACACCAGTATTGTGATTTTGATCGTCACTTACGAAGTCCATTTGAGAACTTGCTTACTCACTAAAATTTGTAACTCCAAACAAAATCATCACATGCAGTCATTTTCAGACATGCACAGAGCAGTGAATGAGCCAAGTTGCCTGACACGCACGTTCCTTACCGAGGATGAAAGAGCAGATTCTCTGCCTTGTTTCCTCTCCTACTACAAGTGTTCTTTCCTAATCTCTTAAGTACCGAATTCTTTGCATTTTTGCACCTTTTGTTGGTGATTTCACTATTTAAAATGGCCCCCAGGTATAGCAAAGTATTGCCTGTTGTTTTAAGGGCAACAAGACTGTGATATGCCTCATGGACCAAGTGTCTGGTTGTTACATCAGCTTCATTCAGGCATGAGTGATGGTGCTGTTGGCTGTTAGTTCAATGTTTTACGACGCCAGAGAATCAGGAGGCCCTCGAACCTAAGGCTGGGTTGTTGAAACTGCCACTCTGAAAGTACTTCAATAAGCTATTTTTTCCCAATGCTAAGGTATAAAATGCAGCTGCTTGCTTTTAAGCATAGAAAGAAATCATTTGTTGCCATCATTTTGTCTGAAGGCATTCTTCTGATAGATGGGCTTATTATTTTCTCTAAGCAAACATTCTTAAATATTTCTAAGAAAAACTAAGAATTTGTTACAAATCTTTAGTACTGCTCTTTCTTCAGTGTTTTAAGATTAGAGGTTTTACTTTACATCTTAAAATCACTAGGCTTGGTTTCCTTTAACTGTTTCAAAGTGTTAGTAATTCCTGTTGAACAGATTATCTCCCTGTAAATATGCTTTGGAAGTGCCTCAGGAAAAGGAATTTCTCATGATTTCTTAAAATAAAAAAACATACCAGATAACAGAGTTGATAAAAAGAACTTTAATGGAAGGCACTGTTGTCCAAAATTATGTAAGGGGTAAGAGCCCACACGGTACCACCTGCTCTACTTCTCAAACCCACATCTACCACCCAGACAGGAGGGTGCAGACCCCACAGGAAATTACCTCCCAGAACACTGACTGATGTTTTTACTTAAAACAAAAAAAAATGGCCATCTCTGACTAAGAACATCCTAAGAGAAAAAACAAAAAAGACCATACCAGCTATTACAGCCTGTTAACAGAAGCAGCTTTCTAAGAGCTCCCAAGTTTGTAAGAGGCCCAAGAAATGCATTTATTCTGTTGTGTAGTAAGCCTCCAGGACAAGGAGAAAGTTGTAAGTAAATCCTTTGTTCATACTGTGCCTCATGAGGAGTTAAGAGCTGTGTCCATAAGCAGGTTCAAGAACCAAACTCCTGTTTGCCTCTTGATGGTTCAGGAACATTCAGCTGCTTTCACCTCAAGGACAGTATCACAAATGCTTAAGAATTTACTCTAAAGTATTTTCAACATCGGAACTTTATGAAAACTGGATTCCTGGGTTCATCAGAAGCCTGTATTAATGAAAAATGCATTTTGTCCTTTAGTGCTTAAAAAAAAAACTACTTTTCTGTAGCAACTTTTTTTGGGATAGACATTCCTCCTATGGATTGCTATCAGCAAGAACCTAAAAGCCACGTTTTCTCCAGTTCTTATCAAAAATTCATCTCCCAGAAAAAGTCATCCAAGAAAGCAAAACTTTAAAAGTAGATCAAGTATTGTTTCTATGCATTAGACCAAGCAATCCACTCAGGGTTTTAACGGTGTAAAAACTAAATCATAGTACAGCTGAACAGTGAACAAATGGGATGGTTCTGAAGAGGTATTATTTTGACATTTTGGTCTCAGAAGGTGTTTCCCCGGTATCCAGTGTCTTCAACAACCGGAAAAGACCAGCAGCTTCTCGTATCCTACTGAATTCAATACAGAATGCCTGCACTTCTATAAACAAATCCTGTACATTAATAATTTTGTTACGGATCAAGGATTGGAGAAACACACACACAAGACGAACCAACCGATTCTGAAAAAGGAAAAAAAAATGTTAGTGTTCTCATTTACCTGGCAGGTGTTTATAAAATTTACAAAAATTTCTATTACCTGCATATATTTATCCTTAATTTGTTCACAAGTAGAGATGCAATTTGATATATAAAGGTGAATAAACTCAGGAGGTAGATCAACAGCTGTAGTTAGTCTGTTTCATAAAAGAAAATTTGGGCCATTAATTTAATTTGCTAACATTGAAAAATGCTGTTAACCATAAAATACAAAATTTGCTTTGGTCAAGTGGTAGAATTATCTGACATATCCAATTCCCTAGTTTTAAATACACTTGGGCAAGTAAACCTGAGCCACACCTACTTATTCATAAATAACACTTTCTTAAATGTCTCTACTTACCATTACATACTGCAATTATTTTTTTGAACCCTGCCCAGTATTCTTAGTTAAATCATAAGTCAGGGTCTGTTATCTGCCAGGTTCCAAGATGTTACAGTTAAGTGCTATGAGAGGGCAGTGTGTCTGAGAGGAAGGCGTATGTTTGCTATGTAAACAGTACAATATATAACCAAATGCAAACATGAGATGATCTGGGAAAAGCCTTAAAACAGCAAGTCACTTAAACCTGAGAAAAGCAGCATTCCCAATAACTGAGTAATCTGCATAAAGGTGTGGAATCTGGCATCAGCATGGCATATTCAGGAGCAGTGGGAAAGACCTGGCTGGGAGAGAACCAAAGGCATGGTGGTGGCCCAGAATTGGAGTTTCAAGTCATAGTAAAGGCTAAGGCCAGTATTTTCCAAAGGATTACATGGAATGTTTTAAGGAAAGAGAAATGAGTGGGGTGGGAACAGGAATTCCATACTCGAAGTATGAATTTCCAAAAGAAGATTAATATATGCTGCCTTTTCTAAACTTATCAGACCTCAAAACTGTTTTCAATAAGGCATAAGGAGGGAGTGCTCCAAGGACACCACGAGCTGCTGCAGTCACTTGAGATCTGTGTGTTGCCAACAAGCGTGTTTCATGCTTCAGGATGATGCACTATGATAGGTGTTGGGGAAAAACACGCAGGACTTTGTCCTTGAATTCCAAGATACTGAGCAGACAATCACATTGATAAAAATACGTAGTTATTCTACATCTTGGACTCAGGGCCAAATGTCTGTAGAGACAAGAACTGCTACAAGAATATGGTGAAGGGGAAGTGAACACTCAACATGGTCAATCCAAAGGACTTGCACAGAACTGGGTTACTAGAAGTCTTCGCTCAGTAGGGGACTAAAGACTGGAACAAGGAGGGAGAGAAATGCAGCAGCATGTTTTCAAGAAGCAGCTAGCCAGTTTTGCCAGTGACCAAGGTTAAGGTTAAAAATCAATTTGGAAACCTCACACTTCCTCCCTCTCCTAACCCTAAAAGAACCCTCTCTCCTCCCATGCACATACTAGCACTCCCTAGGCTTCCAGCTGGGCTTCCCTCCACCCCCCAATAGTTGATGAAAAAAGAACACATCCTGTAGTCCAATTTCACATGGATTTTCCAAAAATCTCCAACTTACAAATGAGTGTTCAACAACTGTGCTCTCACTGAAGTTTAGTCGCCTGGCACTCAGAATGGATTTCCTCATATAGGAGGACCATATAATTTATAATCCGAAACAGGACACCATGTGAAAGGGAGCTCAGAATGCAAAGCCTCCACTAGGACTCTCAGGCACACCTGGACTTCTGGCCACCCCTGCACATAAACAGCATAACCCCTCCAGCCCACCTAATCCACAATTTACCTAAAAGATATTTGTAAGGAAAATATTATAAAACGCAAACACTGTACAGAACACATCAAGAAGGGAAGACGTCCTGCTTTCCTGACAGTCAAGGATGGCAGGCTCAAGAGACCGGGGTCAGAAAGGCTGGGGAAAGAGCACTAGAAAGCTAGGACAGCATTCCTAGGATTCTCAACTCTTTAGGCCCACATTTTTCTATACTTAGCTGTTGGTCACTAAGAAAAAATGTATTTATATAGGGATAATAAAGAAGATAGGACTATGTATAGGGAAATAAATTTCAGCAATTGGCTGGCACGGTGGCTCACGTCTGTAATCTCTGCACTTTGGGAGGCTGAGGCCAGCGGATCACTTGAGGTTGGGAGCTCGAGACTAGCCTGACCAATATGGTGAAACCTCATCTCTACTAAAAATACAAAATTAGCCAAGTGTGGCAGCGCACACCTGTAATCCCAGCTACTAGTGAGGCCGAGGCAGAAGAACTGCTTGAACCCAGGGGGCAGAGGTTGCAGTGAGCCAAGATCGTCACTGCACTCTAACCTGGGTGACAGCATGAGACTCCCTCTCAAAAAAATAAATTTTAGCAATTAAGTTTCATGTACACTTCTACTAACTAACTATGTTTGAAATCCTACCCTTAGTTCTTACACATGCTAAATTCACATGTAGTGAATGCTAAGGCTCAGATTATTTCTTTAATGGGTAAATCTTACGCCAATAATATCAAGACAAAAATCTGTTAGTTTTCTTTCCTGGCCATCTAATCTCTATCTATCCCCACATATTTGATCAAATCTAGAAACTTACCGATTTACAACTTCCATTGAATGTAAAGACATGTCCATATTGACCAGGACGGAGAAATACTCAGTGATCTGGCTTGACTGCATTAATTTCAGCAACATTTCTATAGCGACTAAAGGATTGTTTTCCACAAGGTCAGGAAGTTTGGCTGGAGTGAGGCCAATATGGTAGACAAGTTTGGGGTCTTTTTCCAACTCACCAAGGAGCTAAATACACCAGATTTTTAAAGAGACAGGGAGAGAGAAAGAAGGTCTTGAGTCCATTTTTTTTTTCATGTTTATGAAATAAACATTTTATTTAAAAAAGCGACAAAACTATCTGCATTGAACCATCTTCATAAATTTCTTCCCTCAAACCCCGGTCTTGACGTTTCTAAATTTACATTTTAATTTTGAAGATACTAAAATGCAAACACATCCAACACAGTTTATAAATATGCTAGTGATTCCTCTTCCTGGACATCAAACCAGACTCCATATTGTGGTCAGATACAATACTGTCTGGTTGTAATAATGACAAGTCCTTTGCAGATTTTTTTTTCCTGTCATCTGTTGAAATCAAAAATAATCTTAATGACCATCTAGTTCTCCCAAGCAATAGTCCTGCCTCACCCCACCCAGGTGGAGACCAGAAATACCTGAGTAGGGGGTGGGGTGGGAAGGGGGACAGCTGACCTTCTGCAAGGCATCAGTCTGCAGAACTTTACAGTTCATCACACCCACACTTTGTAATTTAAACAGGTATCCTCAAAACATTTTATTCCACCAAATAGGCACTTCCTCTTTTAAATGTCCTATGCTTTTTTTCCTTGTCTACTTGTATGTTCCACAGTGGGATGGTCTCGTGAGCAAAGTGAACTACAAACATTGCTATTCATTATTTCACTTTGCAAATGATATTTTTGGTGGCAAACTTCATTGGAGAGGTCAGTTATCTCCTGAAAAGTTCTAACTCAAAAGTGTGCAAACTGGATAAAATTCACCAACCAGCAGAAGGCCTTGCCTTTCGTAAGGGGAGTCATCCAGTCTTGCACTTGGGCAGTGGGGGCTGTATTAATCTCAAATCCACCAAGATCACCTGTGTGATGGGGGCTGGTTCCCCTTCCCTGAGCCTTGGTTTCCTCCCTACAGCCTGTCAGTAACTCCACTTTTCCGCAGAAGCTTAACCATCAGCTCAGATGTAACCATTGTGTAAAGTGTCCCACTGTATACACAGCAGTGACACCGCTCCTTCCCCACCTCTCCCAGAGACAAACTGATCTCAAAGAAAAGTTAGAACACTTTTAGTCAGCAGACTTCTTTCCCACCACAGTAAAATTACCAAAAAGCAGAACAAAGCTTCAGAGACCTAAAAACCTCTGCAACTTCCTACTGCTGCCTCATGGTGACAGGATTCGTTTATTGCTTGTTTATCACTTTCCAAAAAGCAAAAATAAACTCTTGTTGGATTAAAGATAAGAAAATGCTCACAATGGCCGGGCGTGGTGGCTCACGCCTGTAATCCCAGCACTTTGGGAGGCCAAGGCCTGCGGATCACTTGAGGCCAGACCAGTCTGGCCAAAATGGCAAAACCCCATCTCTGCTAAAAATACAAGAATTAGCTGGGCATGGTGGCACATGCTTGTAGTCCCAGGTGCTGGGGAGACTGAGTCACAAGAATCACTTGAACCCAGGAGGCAGATGGTAATGAGCTGAGATCGCACCATCAGACTCCACCCTGGGCAGCCTAGTGAGACTCTGTCTTAAAAACAAATTTTTTTTAATTAAAAATAAATTTTTAAAAAAATGCTTACAATCAATACACACCTGTGTTTGTTGAGGAGAGGATAAGGGGCTTTTGAAGGCTTTGGCCATTATTCGCTTGATCTCCACACCAGTGCTATTCTTAACACACATCGATTTATCCCACTGGATCGCGTGGTCAGGCTCTGTAGGGTTTAGCCAAGCCAGTTCATCCTCACAAATGTGGAGTGGAGGTGGTGGACGAATAAACTCTGGTCGAAAATGGCCTGTAATGAGAGCAGTGACAGTGGCTATCAGGAAGCTAACATCTCTATACTTGTCACACATTTCACTTAATAAAATATGCAAAGTAATCTCTTATTAAAGATGATGTGACAAAACTCTCATACTTCAAAATCAAGCAGGAATAACACAGGAAGTCAGGGTTTCAGTCAGAATGCAAACAAGACAATGAAAGAACACTATATGGGCATGATGCCATTTTTGGAGCAGTGAGGAAAGCCTAGCCGTGATATGCCCACACTGCACTTGAGCATGAGCACTCAACAGCAAAAGGGCATGACTACTAAATGGGCTCAGCCTTTTGATGAAAAAATGAAATACTGTGTGCTCACACATCCTATTCTAACATTATTTGTTCAGCTGCCACTATGATTTGTACTAGTTTTATCTTTGCATCTTAATAACTGAAGTAACAAATTACATGGCGATGAAACAGCAGGAGGAAAAGTATGGTTGCCTTTTAATATTTCAACATGAATCTGGAGACCATCACGAATCCCTAAATTCACAAATATCATATTCACGTTCATAAAACAATACACGTACAAAAGGAAAATGAAGCGGCTCAACTCAACTATTTTATAAAACAAGATTCATCCCTTAGGTATAAACCCACTGAAGTAAATGCTGGCTAGGACTTCTGCTGAACCAATTTTACATCTCACAAGGTTTCCACATAGGGCAGAAGCGGCTTATTCCTATCATGGATCCTAGCCCCTGCCAAATTTGAGAGTCTACTGTTGAGTTTATAGAAAACATCTATTTTCTGGTTAAAAATTATCACTTTATCTTAAACATCTACACTGTCTCTTCACTTACATATCACCAAGACTAGCATCTGAATCTCCCTTCAACCACTTACAAAAATAAAGTTTTCTTGTTTTGTTTTTTCTTAATTTTTTTTTTTTTTTTTTTTAAAGACAGGGTTTCACCATGTTGGTCAAGCTGAACTCCTGACCTCAGGTGATCCGCCTGCCTTGGCCTCCAAAGTGCTTGGATTACAGGCGTGAGCCACCGCGCTGGGCCCAAAAATAAAGTTTTTAACACTTCATGAGAAACACTACTTATGCGATTAAGAGTGAGTTCCAGCGAGGTGGGGACACCTGGTGTTTGGCTAAACCCACTTATGAGTGATCTGCTTTTCACATCTCTTCCTGGTGACCTATGCAATTTAGAGTTGTGCCCGAGCAAATATTAAATAGAAGCTATTACATGGCATGAACGTTTCAGTCATACCTGTGACTGGCGGAAACTTCAAATATTAAACCTATGTATGCCAAAGATCTACTGTAAACCAAATGGTACAAAAGTCACTGTGTCAATTTCAAATTCATGGTGATACTATACTATAATCTGGTAAACATGTTCTTCTCCCAAAGCAGAAAACTTCCCTTCATAATTCAAAGCACACAGAAGCCTATAAAATAGATGCCAGGCAGAGTGCTACATGCCTGTAATTCCAACTATGCAGGAGTCTGAGGTGGAAGGATCCCCTAAGCCTCAGGGGTTTGCGTCCAGCCTGGGCATCATAGCAAGACTCCATCCCTTAAACAAAGAAATGCCCCCAGAAATGCGGCAATATTATTTCAAATTCTACAAGTATTTTCTTTGAAACAAAGTAAATTAGGAGCTACAAGAAAAACTTTAAAATGGAAAAGGCAATGATAGCAATAAGATTACTTAAGAGGTATAAAAAGATAATGAGCTGCTACAAAAACAGACTCATTTCAGTAAAATCAGAATCTGTATCTTCTTTTATCTTCCTTTTTGAGACAGAATCTCAGTCTACCCAGGCTGGAGTGCAGTGGCGCGATCTTGGCTCATTGCAACCTCTGCCTCCCAGGTTCCTGCAATTCTCCTGCCTCAGCCTCCCGAGCAGCTGGGATTACAGATGCGTGCCACTACATCCAGCTAATTTTTGTATTTTCAGTAGAGACGGGGTTTCACCATGTTGGCCAGGCTGGTCTCAAACTCCTGACCTCACGTGATCCACCTGCCTTGGCCTCCCAAAATGCTGGGATTACAGGCGTGAGCCACTGCACCCCGCCTGTATCTTAAGGTATGCGTAGGATGGACATACAACAAACAACTTGGTGTGCATTTTTCTTAAAGAAGAAACTAATTGCCACTGAACATCTCTACTATGTTCCAGACACTCACTACACTAGAAAGGTTCACACTAAATTACAATTTAAGTCATAACAAAAAAAAGATGATGTCTTCAAAAAACTGAAAAGTCCTAGAGGATGCTGACAGACTAAAACCAAGAGTATAAATTAACCTACTTTCAATAGGTGGCTTTGGTCCGCTGACTAAAGCTTCTGTGATCTGAGAGGCAACTGAGCTGTCAAATCCAGAATTAGAAGAATCTGGGTCTGGGTCACTGAGAATGCTGGGGAAGCTCGCTTTGCTTTGTGTTGGCAATTCAGACTGGCGTTCTGGAAAAGGTTAAACAGGTGACATTTTAAAATTATTGACACCATGAGGAGAGTGAAAAGACAAGCTACCAACTGAGATAAGCTATCTGTAACACAGAAAAACAAAGAGCCAGATTCACAGAGACAGAGAAACTGTGTATGTGTCTGTACGTACAGCAGATCCTCACTTAATGTCGTTGAAAGGTTCTTGGAAACTGCCAGTAAGTTAAACGACATATAACAATTTTTTTTATCAGTTATAATAAAACAATATTAATGAAAGGGTTATTTGAGGACCTGCTATACATCACTTCACTTAAATCTGCAGTTTCCAAAAACCTATCAGTGATGTTAAGTGAGGACTTACTGTACATATATTTTTAAATCAATTAAAAAAAATACAGAACCTGACATGAAAAAATGGACTAATAACTTTAATAAGGATTTTATTTAAAAATCTTGAATGGCCAAAAAAATCTGAAAAGATGTTTAATCCCATTAGGAACTAGGCAAAATCCAGTTAAAACACAAGATACTATAACATACCCACCAGGCTGGCAAAAATGTATAAACTTGACATTATCAAATGCAGAAGAGGATGTAAGGTAACTTGCACAATGCTATAGGAATGAAAAATGGCACAGCAAGTTTGGCAAACAATTTGATGTTTCCTTATCAAGTTTTAATGTGTGCATTTCTTTCCATTTTGGAGACATACTTTCACACGTGCCCCAGAATAATGTGCAAGAATGTTCACAGCAGTATTATGTCCATCAATGGCAGAATGGATACAGAACTTGGTACTCCACAGTGTGAAGGTACCACAGCAGCAATGAAGGGCAGCCACTGCAGTTACATGCCATCAGCATGGACTCATCTCTCAAATAACCCCCAACAGAAAGAAAGCACAAAAGAATAAATGCAGCACAATTCCACATAAAGTTCAAGGGCATGCAAAGTGAAACTACAGGCAAGCAAAGGAGGGAAGCAATTAGGATCATTATTACAAAAATCAGGTTAGTAATGAGGCAGCTATTGGGAGAAACACATAGGTAGCCTCTAGGCCATGAAAATATTCTTTTTCTTAACTTGGATGGCAGGTCGCTCCAGGTTCGCTTAATTATAATTCCTTTAAAAAAGTGAATGTATGTTTTATTTCAGATTGTGTAATTTTAAAAACACAGGGGACTAAATTCCTGATTAAAGAACTATACAAATCAATAAAAGACCATCAATCCAATGGAAAAATGGCCAGCGACATATGAAAAGATGCCTTAGACACATAGCATCTTTTCTCATTCACTTATTAACAGAAATGCTAAAATTATCCTATAATGCCATTTTAAAAAATCTCAGATTGTTGAAGTACAAAAAGTTAGATAACATACAATCAACCAAAATGTAGAAAAAAAGAGTTAAATTGGCCAGTTGCATGGTAAACTAGTAAGTGGTAGGTGTTTGTCAGGAATAAATCATAAAGGAAAACAAAACCTCTGAAATGAACAGTCACTGTTAAGGTAAAACTCCACCCCTTGTCATCTATGTTTAACTTGTCTGCTTGTTTTTTTAAAGTTAAGAAAACACCAACTGCATCATCCAAAAATACACCTTTGGTCCACAGATGCCACTGTAAGACATTTGAATTTTAGGCCTCCAGAGAGATCTGGGTGGCTAGCTCCAGTGCGCAAAGGCGTGCTTGCTTTTTCTTTACACTTGTGAAGAGGAATGGATTCGGATATCTGCAATCTGGGTAGAGGACAGCAAGCAGCAAGCTTAGCCATTCGGCCACACTTCTCAGCCCTTACTATAGGCATGTGATCCTTCCTGCATGTTAATGTACTTCACAACTTTCTCACAGCTGACTCAAGGCATACCAAGTTGAAAGGAAGGTCAGATGTGATTCTCACTTCATTATTATAAATAAATACTATTTAAATACTATAAATAAATACTATAAATACTAAGCTAGAACCATCAGAATACATCACTTCTGTATCCAGTTTTCAAAGTATCTGGTGTTTGTCAGGAATAAATAAAAGTAATCATTTTATTTCTATTAAATTATATCTGGCATTCCCGGACAATAAGTACTTTTGTTCTTATTAGTATAACCTTAAAAGTCTTAAAAATATTTCTTTTAGTTTCAGAAAATAACCATTGTTACATTGCTCTTGTTCTGCTTTTGCGACAGGGTCTTACTCTGTTGCCCAGGCTAGAGTGCAGTGGTGCACTCACGGCTCATTGTGGCCTTGACCTCCCAAGATCAAGTGATCCTCTTACGTCAGCCTCCTGGGTAGCTGGGACCACACCTGCTCACAGCAAACTAATTTTTTTAAGTTACTTTTGTAAAGACAGGGTCTCCCTTTGTTGCCCAGGCTGGCTTTAAACTCCCGGGCTCAAGTATTCTCATGCCTCAGCCTCCCAGACTGCTGGGATTATAGGAACATGCCACAGTGCCTGGCCCCATGGTTATATTGTTAATACACAATCCTTTAAAGGTTTACAATGTTTCAAAGGAAAAGCTGTGGGGTTGTTTTTGTTTTTTAGGAAAAGCTATTTATTGTATCATATCAGCTTATAGCAAAGCCAAATGTCACAGGTGTATGACATCTAAGAAGGATGGGGCATTGTCAAAATTAATACTTGAGCTTACTTAATTACAAAGTCAAGGGTTCACAAACCCAGCTACATATTAGTTTCCCTACTGAGTTACTCTCAAGTGAGAAGATGAATGCTTACAGCAGGCAAGCCCAAAGTGCCTCCTCTACACCTTCAGAACTCAAGGGTCTCTCTGACCACCAGTTCCCCTTCTATTACTTTCTGTCAGGACACACTCTTTACTTCAAGAGCACTGATTAATTTGCTTACATGTTTAACACAGAATGTGCCAGAACAATCCTGAACAAGAATAAAGTTGAGAGTCTCATACCCCCCAATTTCAAAACTTGGTACAAAGCTACAGTAATTAAAACAGTGTGGTACTAGCAGAAAGACAGACACAGACAAATGGAATAGAAAGCCCAGAAATAAACACTTGCATATATGGGCAAATGATTTTCAACAAGGATGCCAAGAGAACGTTGTCTTGGCTATTCAGGGTCCCTCTCAAGCTATCATGCAGGCTGGAGTGCAGTGTCACAATCACAGCTCACTGCAGCCTGCATCTCCCGAGATCAAGTGATCCTCCCACTTAGGCCTTACAAGTAGTTGAGACCACAGGCATGCACCACCACACCCAGCTAAGTTTTTAATCATATGTGGAGACAAAGTCTCCCTATGTTGCCCAGGCTAGTCTTGAACTCCTGCCCTTAGACAATTCTTCCACTTTGGCCTCTCCCAAAGACTGCAGGTATGAGCTACTATGCCAACCTTTCTTCAATTTAAAGATGGAATTTTTTTTTTTTTTTTTTTTTTTAAGACAGAGCTTCGCTCCATCGCCCAGGCTGAAGTGCAGTGGTGCAATCTCGGCTCGAAATGAGAGTCTCACTGTAGCCCAGGCTGGAGTACAATAGTATATTCTCGGCTCACTGCAACCTTTGCCTCCCAGGTTCAAGCGATTCTCCAACCTCAGCATTCCGAGTAGCTGGGATTACAGGTATGCACCACGCATGCCCAGCTAATTTTTGTATTTTTAGTAGAGACAGGGTTTCACCATGCTGGCCAGGCTAGTCTCGAACTCCTCACCTCAAACGATCTCCCTGCCTTCGCCTCCCAAAGTTCTGGGAGTACAAGTGTGAGTCACGGTGCCCAGCCAAGACTTCCATTTAAGATGCAGTATTAAAACTACTTTTTGAAATGGACAATACTAACCTTTTAGCAGTTATAAAAACCATCATTTTAAGTAGAGTCCTCAACAAGAGATGCCTAAATATTATCACACAGGAATGCCCAAACCACTGATTCCTCCTTACCGGCCAAGGCTAACTGAAGCCCACTAATGTCCACAGACTGGCCCATGTTTCCAACATCCATCAGCGCAATCTGTCGAGGTGTCTTTTTGAAGAGTTCCCGTGGGGGTGCCAGCATCAGCTGGGAAAGAAAAAACTTTTCTGGTGGAGTTATAGGAGGTAAAAATCCTGCAAACAAAAATGTATAACAATTTCTCCAATGGTTACTTTTAAAAATCAACTTGAATCCGGTAAAATCAGTACTTGCTACTTGCCACTTTAAGCCACATATTTTTAAGAGGTAAATAATAATTAGGTTTCAGTTAACCAAATATATACATTTATGAACTATGTAATTAAATATGTCATTTGAAATTCTATGATCTGTGTCCCTACCAATGAAACTTTGTTTTTTTTTTTTTGGTTTTGTGTGTTTTTGTTGTTTTGTTTTTTTTAGAGAGAGAGTCTCCTCCTGTCACCCAGGCTAGAGTGCAGTGGCACAATCCTGGCTCACCCATGTTCAAGCTATTCTCCTGCTTCAGCCTCCCAAGCAGCTGGAACTACAGGTGCACACCACCACACTCGGCTCATTTTTTGTGTCTTTAGTAGAGACGGGGTTTCACCGTGTTAGCCAGGATGGTCTCGATCTCCTGACCTCATGATCCACCCGCCTCAGCCTCCCAAATTGCTGAGATTACAGACATGAGCCGCTCCACCCAGCTGAAACTTAAGGTTTTTGTACCTGTTAAAGCCCGATGTTTATTAATTAAAGAAAACCTATCTCTGTTTCATGTTTCTTTCCTCTTTCTTTAATTCTTACATTAATAACTTCATTTTCTAAAGTGCCTCAATTCCTGTAAAGGCTAAAGCTTATATACGCAAGCAAAAATAGGTAACACTACAGTGCTTGGAAATGCTTTCCTTTTTTCTGTTTCCACTGTGTAGAAGTTGAATAAATAGAAGAGCAACCAGCAGCAATGCAAATGCACTTCACATACCTGATTCAACGCGCAATGCAGCTACAAATTCCCGTGAAGCTGGATGTTCCTTCCCTTTAGTCCCATATTCAATTGTTCATCAAGCCTCATCTCTCCCACTGCAGCAGTGTCACCAGGCTGCATTCCCTCAGCTCCAGTCCTCACACCTCTCTTGCCTGGACTACTTTTGCCCCCTCTACTGACTTCCCCAGCTCCCAGTTGTGACCCCTGCCCACCCACCACCCATAGTCCACACTACCTCTCACCATTTAGTTATATCTCTAGAGTACAAATCTGATCACATTACTTAACGTGTTCACACAGAATTAAACCCAAATTTCTGTATCATTACAAGACCCTTCATAATCTGGTCCCAATGCACCTTCCTAATCTCACTTCTTGACCTTCTCTCCCATCCACGTACCCTACACCCCAATTGCACAAAATCCCTCAACTTCTACATTCAGGTGGTGGTTGTTGTTGAGGCAGAGCCTCACTCTGTTCCCCAGGCTGAAGTGCAGTGGTGAGATCTCAGCTCACTGCAGCCTCCGACTTCCAAGTTCAAGCAATTCTCCTGACTTCTGAGTAGCTGGGATTACAGGAGTGCACCATCACACCGGGCTAATTTTTGTATTTTTGGTAGAGACGGAGTTTTGTCATGTTGGCCAGGCTGGTCTCAAACTCCTGGCCTCAAGTGATCTGCCTGCCTCGGCCTCCCGAAGTGCAAGTGCTGGGATTGCAAGCGTGAGCCACGGCACCAGGACTTACACCCAATTCTTTAGTAATACGTGGCAGAGCCACTCCTGCCCTCCCACCCACATCCCTAATCAATATCCAAAAATATCACTCCTTTTGAGAATTTTTCTGGCTCTACAGGTGGTCATTCCTTCCTCTGTACTCCCCAGCATTACACAATCACAGAATCATCGGAAAAGCATTCTGAAGACATACCCACTAAATGTCTTACCCTAAACATACATCAGCAGCAGCTCTGGGAGTGGGGTGTTAACACTGATTTTTTTTTTTTTTTTTTTTTTGAGACGGAGTTTCGCTCTTGTTACCCAGGCTGGAGTGCAATGGCGCGATACCAGCTCACTGCAACCTCCGCCTCCTGGGTTCAGGCAATTCTCCTGCCTCAACTTCCTGAGTAGCTGGGACTACAGGCACGCGCCACCATGCCCAGCTAACGAACACTGATATTTTCTCTTCTGTCTTATCTACACGCCATCCCTATCTACTTTAATAACGGCAATGATAATTAATAGTGGGTAACACTCACAGGTTAACTGCATTCTTTGTAATAACTCTACCAGCTGAGAATTGTTACTATTTGCATTTTACAGATGACGCATCTGAGGCACAAAAGAGTTAAATATAGTCCATCCATGGATTCCTTCTCTGGCAACTGCCATCCCACCCATGGCAAATCTGTATCTACAATGCCGTCTATGGACTAGGTGTGGGTTTAGATTCACTGTATATGAGAATGACATTACGTAAGTTTGCCTCACCTGTTCCTCAGAATTCAAAGAACCCTCTGACCTAAATCCCACAGTGTCCCAATCCTCTAATACAAGCACCCCAGGGCGGTGGTTGTCTGTGTGTGCATGTTTAGAGGCAGGGTCTTGCTGTTACAGAGTGGTGTGATCCTAACTCACTGCAGTCTTAAACTACTAGGCTGAAGTGATCCTCCTGCTTCAACCTCCTGAGCAGCTGAGACTAGAGGTGTGAGCCACCCCATGCCCAGCAAATTTTTTTTTTAGTTTTTTGTAAAGACACGATCTTGCTATGTTGCCCAAGATGGTTTCAAACTCCTGGCTTCAAGCAATTCCCACCCTTATCCCTCACCACCCCGGCCTCCAAAAGTGCTGGGATTACAGGCGTGAGCCACCTCGACAGGCCTGGGTGATGAGTTTTGACCACAAAATTGTGTCACATTCACTTTCTGGGCAGTCACAAGCTTCTTAAAAGCAGGTTAAGTACCTGTACCCTAAGGGCATCTCAGGCCAATACAAAAGGTTGCCCTTCTTAGATATGGGCACTACTGGACACCAATCAGAAAATTGTGATGTGGTGCCAGGCAGGAACACTAACTAGAAGTGCAGAAGCCTTCTGTACCATAAAAACAAACTCCTTGTATTACCTCAAAATCTGCTGCCTTAACCTTGACTCCCTGAATAGCAGGCCCTACCTAATACCGGTTACAGAACGTAAGATCAAGCTGCTTCCTAACCTCTATCTGCTTCCTCCACTACACTGGTCCCTAAATCCTTCAGGTCCCCTTGTCACCAAGCCATTTTTCTTGTTTTCTGATTGCAAGTCTTCTTCCAAAGCAAATCCACACAAAGGATCCCCTGCTTGAGCTTAAAAACAAAAACAAAATGCAGCCTTGTAGCTAACCTACTAGTTTGGTCTCACCAATGCCACACAATGGTAACTACATGTTATGTAATGTACCCCATGCATGCACTTTACATAATGTCCAGTAAATCATGTTTTTTTTAACCGCAAGACCATCAATTTGAGGCTTTCTATCCTCTGCCCCCATCACTAACAGGCTAAGGACGGCGGCTGCTAAGTCTTTTATAGGGTTTCATGTACATTTCCACCCAACAACTTCTTCAGCTTCTTAATACTGACTTCTGCGTTCTCCTTTGAGACTGAAAACCGGGGACAGATTCAGTCTTATCATTGGTTTTAACTTCACACACCACAGATGGGCTTTCAAGAACGAACCGTACTTGGGACACTAAACATGTCAAGACCTACACTGAGCTGTATGAAGTGATGGCAAGTACAAAGAAATCATTTTCGGTGTCACGAACTTGCAATTAAGCTACCACCTCTCCATTCTTTAGAGTTAAGGCCGGTGTGGCCGGATGGAATGAGGAGCGTGGGGACGCAGAGGGAGACGGAAAAAGGGGATGCTCATTTCACAGGGAGAGTTAATTTCCCTTGCAGGTGAGTTCCCAGCAACGCAGGTGGAAAGCTGCGGAATCTAACGCTATCCACACGGCACAGCTGGCTTCAGGAGGTACCTGAGAGCGGAGGGCGGTCCGGCTCCTGGCCGCCGCGAGCTGGCGGCGCGGGGTTGAGAAGGTGCGCGAAGCTGGCGGCGAAGGGGTTGGCGGCCAGCGGCTCGGTGCGGTACATCTCCCAGAGCAGGTAGAGCGCCGTGAGGCGCTGCGCCGCGCTGGGCAGCAGGTCGGGCTGCTGGAGCAGCATGACGAGCACCGAGCCCAGGCGGAAGTGGTCGGCCTTGCTGAAGTAGTGGTGGAAGGCGGTGGACAGGCCCTCGAAGGTGCTGCCGCCCCCTGCCTCCTCCGAGATAATGCTCAGCAGGCTCGAGAGCTCCTTCGGGGTCAAGCTCATCCTGCCCGCAGGGCCCCCAGGGCTTCCCCTCCCGGACCCGGGGCCGCTTGCTCCGCCTCTGCCGCCGCTGGAGCCCCCGAAGCCGCTCCTGGACGCCGACCCTGCCGCTTCCTGGGACCCTCTCTGCTCCGCGGCGGTGAGAAGCCGGCCAGACGCCGTGCTCGCCCCTCCGCCGGGCATCAACCTTGCTCTCCTTCCCCGCTTCCCGGCCCGAGGGGCCCTGGCGCCGGCTGGCTCCGTCCCCGCGGCCGTAAAGCGCGCTGTTACACGACAGCGTCGCAAACAAAACACGTCGGGGAAACCAGACCGCCGCGGAGAAGGCCAGCGCCCTGCTAAAGCGAGGCTGATGGAGCGTAGCCAGAGACAGCTTGTGGAGAGGCGGGGTAGGCGGGGCGAATTGGCCGGAAGCGGGGCGGGGTGGGGCGGGGGCGGGGCCTGGGAGTGGAGTGGAGTGGAGTGGAGGGGCGGGGCGAGGTCGGGCGGGCAGTGTTCAGGACTGGCCTGGCTGAGGTTCCGCGGAGGGACTGCCCGAGGCCCGCGCGCTTCTGCGCAGCTGCGAGGGAAAGCCGCCCCTTGGCGATCCCCAGGTCAGGACCTGGTGCCGTACGGTCCCAGTAAATGCTGTCTACGTTATTATTTGGAAAAATGCACCAAAGATGCTAATATTTTCTTAATATAACATCCGTAACTATTCGTCGTAAAAATATTGTAAATCCAGGTCCGGCGCGGTGGCGCGTGCCTGTAATCCCGGCACTCTTCAGAGTCCGAGGCGGGAGAGTTGGTTGAGCCCCGGAGAGTCCGAGGCTGCAGTGAGCTGTGATCACCACTACACTCCAGCTCGGGCGACAGGCGAGACTCGGTCTCAGAAACATTTTTTTTTTTTTTTAAATATAGTAAATGTCACACATTTCTCATAACCACGGTTAATTTCTAGTCTTACACTCTTTTTTTGCAGAAATGGAATCATACTGCACTATGAGCTTTTTTGTACTTGGCTTCTCTTAAACGATTTCGAGAACATGTCTACAATTAATATTCATTTACAAAATCGTTTTCTGTGCCACGTCTTACTTAGACTGCCCGAGGGCGCTTATCGTGGGCCCTAGCTGTGCATTAGAAACTCACGGGGAGAGGTTACAAATTCCTGGTTCCACCCCCAGACATGATAATTCTGATGTTAATATACCCCAACTCTTCAGGTGAGTGTGATGTGCAGTCTGGGCTGAGAACCACCAGGTGGCATTTCCCAGACATGCCCGGTCCCTAAACCAACAGAAATGTACATGTATTTCGCCATTGATTACCACCATCGATTCCAGTCCCCACTGAACCATGTCAGTGCTCAAGAATTATCTAGTTAAGTGCCACCTCACTTCTTTTTCAAAAGGTATTTTTATTTTATTTATTTTGGGGGATAAATATATATTTAAAAATTTTTTTTTATCTTTAAAAAATTATAATTCAATAGTTTAGGGAGAACAGGTGGTTTTTATTTACATGGATAAGTTTGTGTGTGTGTGTGTGTGTGTGTGTGTGTGTGTGTGTTTTTAATTAAGAAGATAAAGGATAAATAAATGACTACTCCATAGGCAGAGCAGCCTGCATGGATAAGTTCTTAGTGGTGACTTCTGAGATTTTGGTGCGCTCGTTACTAGAGCAGTGTACTTTGTACCCAATATGTAGTCTTTCATCCCTCACCCCACCCCGCACATTTCCCCCGCTCCTGCCTCTTTCTCCTCAAAGTCTATTATAACATTCTTATGTCTTTGTATCCTCATAACTTAGCTCCCACTTATAAGTGAAGAGTGTAATATTTGGTTTGCCACCTGAATTCTTAAGAAAAATTTAAAAAAGAGAAATTGCCGGGTCAACAGACGTGATGTCTACTGAATTTTAAAGGCCTCTATGGCTAAGAGCAGTGGCTCACGCCTGTAATCCCGACACTTTTGGAGGCCGAGGTGAAAGTGTCATGAGGTCAAGAGATCAAGACCATCCTAGCCAACAGAGTGAAACCCCATCTCTACTAAAAATACAAAAATTAGCTGGGCGTGGTGGCGTGCACCTGTAGTCCCAGCTACTCGGGAGGCTGAGGCAAGAGAATCGCGTGAACCGGGGAGGTAGAGGTTGCAGTGAGTCTAGATTGCACCACTGCACTCCAGACTGGCGACAGAGCAAGACTCCATCTCAAAAAATTAATTAATTAATTAATTAATTAAAATTAATAAAGACATTCAATTTACTGCCAAATTGCACTTTTAGAAAGATCCCGCCAATTAACGTTCCTAACAGCAGCAGATATAATGTGGTAACTTGGAAATTAGCTTGAAAATACTCTCATTAATTTGTTATTATAGGGGCTGGGCACCGTGGCTCACACCTGTAATCCCAGCACTTTGGGAGGGTGAGGCAGGCAGGCTCTTGAGGCCAGGAGTTCAAGACCAGCCTGGCCATGGTAAAACCCCATCTCTACTAAAAATATAAAACTTAGTTGGGCATGGTAGCTACTCTGGAGGATGAGGCAGAAGAATGGCTTGAACCTGGGAGGCAGAGGTTGCAGTGAGCCAAGATCACACCTCTGTACCTCAGCCTGGGCAACAGAGGGAGACTATCACCAAAAAAAAAAAGTATATTTTTTATTATAATAAACTTTATTTTGGGCAAGCCATTTTACATTAGGTGGTCTATGGGTCTACTTGTTATAGTAATTTTCCTGCAGTGCTAATACTGTTTAATAGTACTAATTATACGACTTGCCAGTTATTAATGTAATATTAATGTAGTAATACCAATTGCCAGGATTAATGTACTAATACTGTGTGGGTTTTTTCTAAGATGTTTCAAAAATATTTGAAAAGTATATTTTATCTGACAAAAAAAATGTGAGGCCAAGGCAGGTGGATCACTTGAGGTCAGAGTTCGAGACCAGTCTGTACTAAAAATACAAGAATTTTCAGTAGAGACGGAGTTTTACCATATTGACCAGGCTGCTCTCAAACTCTGGACCTCAGGTGATCCACTCACCTCAGCCTCACAAAGTGCAGGGATTACAGGCGTGAGCCACCAAGCCTGGCCTGAAACAGCTTTTTCTTTATTATTTATTTACTTTTGAGACAGGGTCTCCCTCTGTCACCCAGGCTGGAGTGTAGTAGTGTAATCACGGTTCTCTGTAGCCTCAATCTCCCAGGCTCAGGCAATACTCCCACCTCAGCCTCCCAGGTAGCTGGGACTGCAGGTACATACCGCCATGCCGGCTAATTTTATGTACATATTGTATAGAGATGGGGTTTCACCATAAGCATGTTTCTTGCTAGGAGTAGAATTGCTAGGTCATAGGATACTTGCATGTTCAGCTTAAGTAAGTACTGGCAAAGACTTTCCCAAGTGGTTGTACCAACTTATACTTCTCCCCACTCCTGGCAGTGTGTAAGAATACAGATTGATCCACATAGCCACTAACTGTTAATTCATTTTCTTCTTAGGCATTCTGGTTGGTATGTGGTGGTATAGCATTGTGCTTTTAATTTTTACTTCTCTGATAACTAACGAAGTTGAACACTTTTTCATGTTATTGAACATTTGGTATTCTCTTTTGCAGAGCTCCCATTGAAGTCTCTTGCCCATTTCTGTATTTGCTTTCTTACTGATTAGTAGGAATTCTTTATATATTCTAGGTATAACTCCTTTTTTGATATAGGTATTATGAATAGTTTCTCCCACTCTGTGAGTGCTTTATTAATAGTTTTCTAAGCCGGGCGCGGTGGCTCAAGCCTGTAATCCCAGCACTTTGGGAGGCCGAGGCGGGTGGATCACGAGGTCAAGAGATCGAGACCATCCTGGTCAACATGGTGAAACCTCGTCTCTACTAAAACTACAAAAAATTAGCTGGGCATGGTGGCGCGTGCCTGTAATCCCAGCTACTCAGGAGGCTGAGGCAGGAGAATTGCCTGAACCCAGGATGCGGAGGTTGCGGTGAGCTGAGATCGCGCCATTGCACTCCAGCCAGGGTAACAAGAGCGAAACTCCGTCTCAAAAAAAAAAAAAAAAAAATAGTTTTCTATTATTACATTCCTCGTGAGACCTGCCTTTCACCTTCTGCCATGATTGTGAGGCCTCCCCAGCCACATAAAACTGTGTCTATTAAACCTCTTTCTTTTTTTCTTTTTGAGATGGAGTTTCACTCTTGTTGGCTAGAGTGCAATGGAGCAGTCTTGGCTCACTGCACCCTTGCCTCCTGGGTTCAAGCAATTCTCGTGTCTCAGCCTCCCAAGTAGCTGGGACTACAGGTGTGTGCCACTACGCCCAGCTAATTTTTGTATTTTTAGTAGAGATAGGGTTTCACCATGTTGGCCAGGCTGGTCTCAAACTCCTGACCTCAAGTGATCCTCCCACCTCAGCCTCCCAAACTGCTGATTACAGGCATGAGCCACCATGCCTGGTCAATAAAGGGTTTCTTTTTAAAGGATGAATCTTTTTTTGGTGGAGTTTTAGGCATAAAACTGGTTCTACCTTTCACCTTCTTCAATAAAACTCTCATCCTTGCCTTAAGATTACTTCCACAGGACACATCTGACATAAAATTAGTTTCCAGCACTCCTAAATCTTTCTTGTGAAAAAGACCAAACCTATGATTGTAGATATCTGTAAACAGCGTCTTATTCATACAGTGGGGAAAGATCCTGGTGAAGAGAACCTGGAGTGCCATCCAGGGCACTAAATGGTGATATTAGAACTGAAGGTGGCTGTCAGTTGTAACTTGCGAGTTATGAACTCTTAAGTAGGAAGCTCATAATGAACTAAGCGGTTATTTCTATTTTCCTGTTGGAGAGAATTGTGAACTCTTTGACCGTCCTTGTCTTCACTTGGGTTAGAACTCCTTTAGCATGACCAAGGATGACTGAAAAAGGGCTACAGTGCAGGTCCTTCGGCGTTTGTAGGCAGGATCATCATGAGCCACCTCAGTGTATTGGGAATGGGCGTGTGTCCAGGGCAGCCTGAGCACCGTGAGGCCACAGGACCTAAGGCCAGTGGCAGTCTTTGAGTCTCCACTCCAGTGACCAGCTGCGTGAACTGAGATCTGTGTCTCACTTTCCTCATTAGTGGCAAGTGAAATAGTACCAGTGTCAGAGGGTCACTGAAACTAGATAACCACTATCAAGGCTTGGCACCATACTTAGTACACAAAAAAATCCAGCTCTGGTGCTGTTCAAAATCACGTCCTGCCTGAAGGTTTGTAGTCGGTCCAGTGTCTCCATCTCCTAAGTGCCTTCTGAATTTCTAAAGTTGTAACCGTAAGACCAGCTCAAACCAATTAACCATTGTGTAAGCTGTCGCTGTGGAGCTGAGCCAAAATTGAAAGTCATGTAGCCCAGGCATGCACGCTGGGGAAATGCTTTGACCTCCTGATTGTTAGCACCACCAGCCTGGCAGACCAGCCGCAATGGCATCACCTGGATCTAGTTAGAAATGTCATAAAAGCTTGACCCAAGAGCGGGGAGAGACAGATTTGAGCATTGCCTCCTGTCTCCTTCCTTGCCAGCCAACTCATAATAAAGCTTTTACTTTCCTCAAAAGCCAGTGCCATAGGATTGGCTTCTAAGCAGGTCAGGAAGTGAGCCCACTGCTCATCACAAAGACTTCCACATTCCCTATTTTAGATTGGAAGCTCTCAAATGAATTGGTCTCACGGACTCTTTGTATCCTTAAAAATTACTGAGGCCCCCAAAGAGCTTTTCTTATATGTGGGTTATAGCTATCAAGACTTACCATATTAAAATTAAACATGATAAAATATTAAAATATTTGTTCACTTAAAAATAACCATGTTGGGAGGATTGCTTGAGCCCAGGAGGTCAAGGCTACAGTGAGCTATGATCATAGCACTGCACTGCAGCCTAGAAAACAGTGAGATCCTTATCTCAAAAAATAATAATGAACATAGCAATATTTTCCCAAACAAAACACACTTGGAGCCAGGCACAGTGGCTCATGCCTGTAATCCCAGCACTTTGGGAGGCTGAGGCAGGCTACCACCTCTGGGCCCAGAGAAACAAACAGAGGGAGGGGTTGTCAGAATCTGGAAGGAGTCACATAGGATTAGTGACCTGCCTTTAAGCTAAGGAAATAAATACCCTAACTGACTGTCTTGGCAGCTTGGATCTGCTGGCAAAATCCACCCGGAAGCCAGGGGCCTAAAAAGCCTGCAGTTGGTGTCCATGAAGCTCGGCCTCCCACAGTAGAGAGCAGGGCATAGAAAGGTGGAGAGGGAATAGGGGCGGGGCAGATGAAAGATCCATGGCTGAGCCATGTCCTGTGAGTACCTGTGGACCAGCCTGTGTTCTCAGCTAGCTAGCCCAATGTGAATTCAGGTGCATGCCCCTCTTTACTGTGGGATCTGCAGCTCTTTCCCAGTGCCTAGCCCACTATGGGGTCAATAAAGTTTCACTGACAAAGGATGCATGAGAGTCCTGATGATGCGACTTGAGGGGAGGGGACCCCCATAGCCAAGAAGCCCTCAGCCACTCATTTATCCATCCTGGGATCCCTTGAGCCTGCCTGCAAAGGAGACCACAGCAGCAAAACTCTAGGCACCTGACCTGCTGTGGCTGCTGCTGAGCCAGTGCTGAGTGGATCAGACCTCCAGCCCCTCCTCCACACCTATCACAACTTGTCCAAATAAAGAGCTTGGGGACTAGAGATAGTGTGAGCTGCGATTATTTCGGAATTTAAGTACAGAAGCCTTCCTCAAATGGATGTCATGGCGGGACTTAAGACTCTGGCAGTGGTTTTCAGATTTTCTTTTACCAGCAGAGGTCCCTGTTCATGAGAAATCCTGTGAAGAATAGGAATATGAGCTGGGCACGGTGGCACACACGTGTTGTCCCAGCTTGTCCAGAGGCTGAAGTAGGAAGATCCCTTGAGCTCAGGAATCTGAGACCAGCCTGGCAACATAGTGAGACCCCAGCTTGGAAAAAAGCATGTAAACCAGATGAAAGGAGAGCTATCCTGGTGGAAGAGGAGGTGCCCAGGACCCGACTTGCTTTGCCTCCCCTGGACAAAATCCTTCAGGTGGCTTGGAGATGCCTTCATCATCCCACAGCCCTGAGGAATACGAGCTGAAACCTATTGCCTTTTGCAAAAAGTGACTGATGTTGTACACGAACCTAGCAAAAACCCTTACAGTTTTTTCAAGCTCATAAAAGTAAAAACGAAAAGAAATAACAGCACTCAGAGTAGTTCAAGATATTTTAAAAATATCACATAAATAAGTCCCACTAGTTAGTTTTCATTTGTCATCTTTGACATCCTAGAACATTTTTTGGATAACTGTCTTCCATCTCTGTTTTTGTTTGTTTTGTTTTGTTTTGTTTTGAGACAGAGTCTCACTCTGTCGCCCAGGCTGGAGTGCAGTGGCACGATCTCGGCTCACTGCAACCTTCATCTCACGGGTTCAAGCAATTCTCCTGCCTCAGCTTCCTGAGTAGCTGGGATTACAGGCATGTGCTACCACACCCAGCTAATTTTTTGTATTTTTAGTAGAGATGGGTTTCAACATGTTGGCCAGGCTGCTCTTGAACTCCTGACCTCAGGTGATCCACCTGCCTCGGCCTCCCAAAGTGCTGAGATTATAGGCGTGAGCCACTGCACCCAGCCCTGGCTGTTTATTTTCATTAAAAATTCCTTCTGGGCCAGGCACAGTGGCTCACGCCTATAATCTCAGCACTTTGGGAGGCTGAGGCAGGTGGATCACCTGAGGTCAGGAGTTCAAGACCAGCCTGACCAATATAGAGAAACCCTGTCTCTGATCCTGAAAGACTAGCTAGAAAAAAAGAAAAAAAAAGAAAGAAAAAAAGAAACCCCATCTCTACTAAAAATACAAAATTAGGCATGGTGGCGCATACCTGTAATATCAGCTACTCTGGAGGGTGAGGCAGGAGAATCACTTGAATGCAGGAGGCAGAGGTTGTGGTGAGCTGAGATGGCACCACTGCACTCCAGCCTGGGCAACAGAGCAAGACTCCTTCTAAAAAAAAAAAAAAAAAGTTCTGCTGGCTTGAATTATCTTCTTACTTGAATATTCCCTCCCAGATTTTTCCCAACATCTTTTTATATAAAAATTACATAAATTGTGGCTATTCTTTGACACAACACCAAAACCCAACCAATAGTAGTTGCCTTTTCTTTGAGATGGAGTCAAGCTCTATATCCCAGGCTGAAGTGCAGTGGTGCCATCTCAGCTCACGGCAACCTTCACCTCCCAGATTCAAGCGATCCTCCTGCCTCAGCCTCTGGGGGAGCTGGAACTACAGGCGTGCACCACCACGCCCAGCTAATTTTTGTATTTTTAGTAGAGATGAGGTTTAACCATGTTGGCCAGGCTAGTCTCGAACTCCTGACCTCAAGTGATCTACCCGTCTTGGCCTCCCAAAGTTCTGGGATTATAGGCATGGGCCACACCACACCCAGACCTAACTAATTTTTGAATTGATTTCTAGAGACAGGGTCAGTCGGGTCTTGCGATGTTGCCTAGGCTGTTCTCCTAGGCTGTTCTCCTACTCCTGGCCTCAAGCAATCCTTGTGCCATAGCTTCCCTGCAGGTGTGAGCCCCACACCCAACCTGCCCTACATAGCCTTCATTTAGATTTTCTCACTCCACTCATTCTATTTATCACACCTGACTAAACCCTCAGAAATCCATCTGCTGGCCCATGAAAAGTTCTGGTCATTCCAATCTTGAGGCGTCCCCCATACTTTCCAGAAGAGACCATTGTCTACTTTCCCTCCTTCTTTTCTCAACACTGAACAGCACACAGTGTCCTATAAACACAGCATTGTGTATGAAAAAATGTAATTGATACAGAATTCCTGTTAATCACAAGAAATGTAGGCACTTGATTTGACAGGAAACACATCAGAAGGGTGAAAATTTCTTGAATGTTTATCAAAAGCACCTGGAAACTTATTAAAACATAGATTCGTGGCTTTAATCCACAAAGAAACAAATAAACAAATAACATGTTTTTACTGCCCTTTCTTGATTTATAACTTTCAGGTATTATCTATTATTTTTGGTAGTTGGAATTTTAGTACTTTTATATGCCCCCTTTCTCTTAACTTTCCCTCCCTATTTTCCCAGTGAGGTTCTGTCATAACATTTAGTTAAATGAATCACCAAAATTTACATAATGTGATGTTGCTCACTGCCAAGCCAGATGATATGCCAAAATTATGTTCTTTTCCCCTCCAATAGCCTTGTGTTTTTCCTGAAGTTCATAATTGCATCGATTTTTGTGTGCTTCTTCATATGTATTTATCACTAATATTTATCCAAATACTCAGATCTGTCTAATTTCCCAGTGGCCCAAGCATGTCAATGACTGGCAGTCATATTCATCACTGCTCCTGCCCCCCTGCAGAGTTCCAATATGTATTTTAGGACCTTTAGACCTGGTAGTTAGCTACTTTCCTGCGACCTCCTTTTGCTGGTTCTCCTGTTCTGAATTCCATTTCCTAATCTTATGTGCTCTTTAATCTCAATTTACCTCCTCATTTTGCTAAAACAGCTCCTTCACTATCTTCCCGGGACCTCCAAGTGTTCAGACTCCCAGATGTTTTTCTCAACAGATTTGTTTACTTCACATATATCTTCCTCTGTGGCTGCTGGGCTACAATTTCCCCTTTTCTACTAGCTGAGTTGTCCTCCACTGGACTAGGGTACAGGCAATGGAGATGGAGAGAGGCAACACATTCAAGAAACAGAAGACATAGAATTCCCAGGACCTGCTGACATAGTGGTTTCAGGGAGAAAAGGAGACAAGTTTCTGGCTTATTGAGTTGTGCAGGGTTATTTATTTGAACAGAAAATATGAACTTGTTTTATATGTGAATGTTAAGAGTTTTTATGCAATAAAAACATACACAAGTAAAACTACAAAATTGCATATATTTACAAACAATATATAAAATTGTATGAAATCAAAGGTCAATGGTTGATTTTTGGAATAGTTTCTAAATGGTACCTAATAAATCAGTGTTTTCTAAGCTTTTTTGGTCCTAACTCCCATCAGTAAAAAGATTTTTGAATATGGGCTCCCACATTACACAGGTTGAGCATCCCTAATCCAAAAATCCAAAATGCCCCAAAATCTGAAAGCTTTTGAGCACTGACATACGTGATGCCACGGTGGAAAATTTATTTTCTGACCTCACATGGCAGGTCACAGTCAAAACTTTGTTTCATGCACAAAATTATTTAAAAATATTATATAAAATTACCTTCAGGCTATGTGGATAAGGTGCATGTGAGACAAAAATGGGCCAGCAGCGGTGGCTCACACCTATAATCCAAGCACTTTGGGAGGCCAAGCAGGATGATTGCTTGAGGCTAGGAATTCAAGATTAGCCTGGGCAACATAGCAAGACCCTGCCTTTAAAAAAAGTAAAAAAAATTAGCCGGGCATGGTGGCATGGTAAGGCATGGTAGTCCCAGCTACTTGGGAGGCTGAGGTGGGAGGACTGCTTGAGCCCAGGAATTCAAGTCTGCAGTCAGCTATGATGGTGCCACTGCACTGCAGCCTAGGTGACAGAGCAAGATTCTTTCTCTTAAAAAAAAAGTATCTACCCATCTGACAAAGGGCTGATACCCATAATCTATGAAGAACTAAAACAGATTTACAAGTAAAAAACAAACAAACCCATTCAAAAGTGGACGAAGGATATGAACAGACACTTTACAAAAGAAGACATACATGAGGCCAACAAACATTAAAAACTGCTCATCATCACTGGTCATTAGAGAAATGCAAATCAAAACTACATTGAGATACCATCTCACGCCAGTTAGAATGGCGATCATTAAAAAATCTGGAGACAACAGATACTAGAGAGGATGTGGAGAAATAGGAACACTTTTACACTGTTGGTGGGAGTGTAAATTAGTTCAACCATTGTGGAAGACAGTGTGGGGATTCCTCAAGGACCTAGAAATAGAAATTCCATTTGACCCATCAATCCCATTACTGGGTATATATCCAAAGGATTATAAATCATCCTACTATAAGGACACATGCACATGAATGTTCATTGCAGCCCTGTTTACAATAGGAAAGACCTGGAACCAACCCAAATGCCCATCAATGATAGACTGGACAGGGGAAATGTGGCATATATACACCATGGAATATTATGCAGCCATAAAAAATGATGAGTTCATGTCCTTTGTAGGGACATGGATGAACCTGGAAACCATCATTCTCAGCAAACTGACACAAGAACAGAAAATCAAACACCACATGTTCTTACTCATAGGTGGGTGTTGAACAATGAGAACACATGGACACAGAGAGGGGACCATCACACACTGGGGTCTGTCGGGGGGAAATAGGGGAGGGACAGCAGGGGGTGGGGAGTTGGGGAGAGATAGCATGGGGAGAAATGCCAGATATAGGTGATGGGAAGGAAGGCAGCAAATCACACTGCCATGTGTGTACCTATGCAACAATCTTGCATGTTCTTCACATGTACCCCAAAACCTAAAGTGCAATTAAAATAAAATAAAAAGCCATATGATCATTTCAATAGATGGTGAAAAGCATTTGAAAAAAAATTATACCTCCCTTCATGATAAAAGTTGTCAACAAACTGGGTATAGAAGGAACATTGTCAAAACAATAAGGACCATGTATGACAAATGTATGGGTTATATCATATGGGATGGGGAAAAACAGCCTTTCCTCTAAGATCTGGAACAAGGCAAGTATGCCCACTTTCACCACTTTTATTCAACATAATACTAGAAGTCCTAGCCACAGGAACTAGGCAAGAGAAAGAAATTAAGAGTATCCAAATAGGGAAGGAAAAAGTCAAATTATCTAGGTTGCAGATGACATGATCTTACATTTAGAAAAGCTTTACCAGCAGTCTGTTAGAACTGATAAATTTAGTAAAGTTGTGGGATACAAAATCAACATACAAAAATCATTGCATTTCTATACGCCAACAGCAAACAATCTGAAAAATAAACCAAGAAAGCAATCCCATGTAGGTAGCTACTAAAAAAAACTTAAAAATAAATGTAACTAAATAAGTAAAATATCTGTACAATGAAAAGTATAAAACGCTGATGGAAGAAGTTAAAGAGGACATTGTATTCATCTGTTTTCATGTTGCTGATAAAGACTTACCCAAGACTGGGCAATTTATAAAGAAAAAGAAGTATAATGGACTGATAGTTCCAAATGGCTGGGGAGGTCTCACAATCATGGTGGAAGGCAAAAGGCATGTCTTGCATGGTGGCAGGCAAGAGAATGAGAACCAAGCAAAAGAGGTTTCCCCCTATAAAACTATCAGATCTCATGAGACTCATTCACTACTATGAGAACGGTATAGGGGAAACTGCACCCCGTGATCAATTATCTCCCACTGAGTCCCTCCCACAACACATGGGAAATATAGGAGCTGCAATTCAAGATGAGATTTGGGTGGGGACACAGCCAAACCACATTAGACACAAACACACAAAAATGGAAAGATATTCCATGCTAACAGATTGAAAGAATATTGTTAAAAATGTCCCTGGTACCCAATGCAATCTACAGATTCAACATACTCCCTATCAACATACCAATGTCATTCTTCACAGAAATAAAAAATCCTAAAATTTATATGGAACCACAAAAGACACCAAAGAGCCAAAGCAATCCTGAGCAAAAAGGATTGCTGTTCCTTGGGCCTGCTGTCTCTTGGGCCTGTGTGCCTCTTCCTTCTGCTTCCCTCTGTATTCTTTCTCTGCAATAACCCATAACCAAATAAAGCTGAAGGCATCACACTCCCTGACTTCAAAATATACTACAATGCTATAATAACCAAAACAGCATGGCTTGTGTATGAAACCATGATTCATAACCCAATGGAATAGAATAGAGAACCCAGAAATAAATTTATACATTTACAGCCAACTTATCTTTGACAAAGTCTCTAAGAACATATACTGCCAAAAGGAGAGTATCTTCAATAAATGGTGCTGGAAAAACAGAATATCCGTATATAGAAGAATAAAATTAGACCCCCTCTCGCACACCATCTATCAAAATCAAATCAAAATGAATTAAAGACTGATATGTAAGACTTGAAACTACAAAAGAAAACATAAGGGAACCACCTTAGGACATTAATCTGGGCAAAGATTTTATGGAGAACTCAAAAGCACAGTCAACCAAAGCAAAAATAGATCAATGGGATTATGTCAAGTTAAAAAGCTTCTGAACAGCAAAGGAAATAATCAACAGTGTGAAAAGACAACCTAAAAAATTAGGTGGCGGATGCCTGTAATCCCTGCTACTCAGAAGGCTGAGGTAGGAGAATTGCTTGAACTTGGGAGGCAGCATTTGTAGTGAGCTTAGATCACACCACTACGCTCCAGCCTGGGCAACAGAGTGAGACTCCATCTCAAAAATAAATAAATAAATAAATAAATAATAACCACGAATATAATCATTCTTCTGAGTTCTGCGAGTCCCCCTAGCAAATCATTGAATCTACAAGTGGCTGTGGAGACCCCTGAACTGCAATGCTTTTTTAAGTTAAAATCTAACAGAGTACTCACCCTTACTAAACAATCAATATGTACCTAACGTCTACCTGTTGAGACAAGTCTTGAATATGATACCATCTAGAAAAATCTGATTAAAAACTTCAATGTTAAGATATGTGAAAGTATTTTGCTTAATGAGTGCCAGTGTTCCCCCTGTTTTAGACTTACAGATCTGTTTTAGACTTACAGATTTACTGCCCTGCTTAAAAGCCCAGTGGCTTCTTAGTGTGGCTGGAATGAAATCCTAAATCCTTTTTGTAGTTTACAAAGTCAATGGCCCTGCCCCTGCCCAACTCTCTGACCTTGTGTGGCATCACTTGTTCCTTTCCCCCATGCTCTGGCCACCTTGGCCTTTCCACTGTTCCTTAGACAAGCCAAAGGTCCTCCAGCCTTGGGGCCTTTGTGCATGCTGTTTCCTCTGCAAGGAGAGCTGGTTTTGTGTTGTCCTTTCCTGCACAGCTTCTCCCAGGAAGTCTCTGGCCCCGAGAAAAATATCCACCCCAAGAGTCTCTATAACATGGCACATGCCACCACACCCGGCTAATGTTTTTGTATTTTAGTAGAGACAGGGTTTCACCATGTTGCCCAGGCTGGTCTCAAACTCCTGAATTCAGGCAGCCTGCCTGTCTGAGCCTCCCAAAGTACTAGGATTACAGTCATGAGCCACCTCGCCCAGCCAATTTTTGTATTATAAGTGGAGAAGGGGTTTTGCCATTTTGGCCAGGCTGATCTCGAACTCCTGATCTTAGGTGATCTACCCCCCTCCGCTTCCCAAAGTGCTGGGATTACAGGAATGAGTCACCGCACCCAGCCCATCAGTACTTTTCTGATCTCTGAGGAGTTTCCAAGGCTAAGTCCTGTAGGCTGCTCCCAAAGATTTTATGTCATTAACACTAGATGGCATCAGAAACTGACCAGATGCACCAGCCAAGTCTAAAACCCCAGGCCCCGAGTTCATCAGGCCAGAACCCATCATTTCCCTCACTTTTATTTTAAAATTAAGCAAAAACAGAGTATCAGCTATGAGTAACAGTTATGTAATCACTTCCAATATATAAAATACTCCTTGGTGGCTGGGCACAGTGGCTTGCACCTGTAATCCCAGCACTTTGGGAGGCCAAGGCAGGCAGATAATCAGGTCAGGAGTTCGAGACCAGCCTGACCAACATGGTGAAACCCCGTCTCTACTAAAAATACAAAAATTAGCCAGGCGTGGTGGCTAGTGCCTATAATTCCAGCTACTTGGGAGGCTGAGGCAGGAGAATTGCTTGAACTCAGGAGGCAGAGGTTGCAGTGAGCCGAGATCACACCACTGCACTCTAGCCTGGGCAATAGGGTGAGATCCTGTCTAAAAATAAAAAATTAAAAAAAAACTCCTTGGAGCTAATCTAATGAAGGAAATATATGGTGAAGTTCTTTTTGAATGAACTTTAGCTATTTCTAATCTTTTTCTCTTAAAAAATATTTTTTAGTCATATGACAAAGCATAAGCATTACTATAATAAACACCTACACGCCCGCCCCCCAGGCTAAGAAATCAAAATTATAGGCCAGGTGCAGTGGTTTATGCCCGTAATCCCAGCTTTCTGGAAGGCTGAGATGGGCGGATCACCTGAGGTCAGGAGTTTGAAACCAGCCTGGCCAACTTGGTGAAACCCCGTCTCTACTAGAAATGCAAAAATTAGCCAGGCGTGGTGGTGTGTGCCTGTAATCCCAGCTACTTGGGAGGCTGAGGCAGGAGAATTGCTTGAACCCAGGAGATGGAGGTTGCAGTGAGCTGAGACCATGCCACCGCACTACAGCCTGGGTGACGGAGCGAGACTCTGTCTCAAAAAGAAGAAAAAGAAAAAGTAATCAAGAATATAAATACAGTTGTCATCCGCTGGGTATGTTTTTACTCTCAAATTTCTCTCCCTCCCTGTTCCAAATTTCCTACTCTGAAAAGACTAATTGTATGTATATGCCCATATACAGGATCCCTCTATAAATACCACAGGTATAGCAGAAATCCATTGCACTGCCATTGCCTCTCCACTGGGGGGCAGATGTCAGGGGAGCCTCTCTTTCCACTGCATTCTCTCCTGTACTATTTAAATTTTTTATTAAAAAAGTAACCTCCTATTCAAAATAGTAAATATATTAGCTTTGAAAACTGTCAACCTGTATCTGAGGTTTAAAGGGGGAGTTCTTAGACTCGGTGCAGTGGCTCACACCAATAATCTTATCACTTTGGGAGACCAAGCTGGGAAAATTGCATGAGGCCAGAAATTTGAGACCAGCCTGGGCAACATAGTAAGACTCTGTCTCTAAAAAAGTTTAAAACTGTCTGGGCACAGTGGCTCACGCCTGTAATCCGAGGACTTTGGGAGTCCGAGGTGAGCGGATCACAAGGTCAGGAGATCGAGACCATCCTGGCCAACATGGTGAAACCCCGTCTCTACTAAAAATACAAAAATTAGCTGGGCATGGTGGCTCATGCCTTTAGTACCAGCTACTCAGGAGGCTGAGGCAGGAGAATCACTTGAACCTGTGAGGCAGAGGTTGTAGTGAGCCAAGATCGTGCCACTGCACTCTAGCCTGGCGACAGAACATGACTGGGTCTCAAAAAAAAAAAAAGTCTAAAACTTAGCCGGGCGTGGTGGTGCAAGCCTGTGGGTCCAGCTATTTGGGAGGCTGAGGCAGGAACATTTCTTGAGCACTGGAGTTTGAGGTTATAGTGAGCTATGATGGTGCCACTGCACTCCAGCCTGGGCAACACAGCAAGATCCTATCTTAAACAATAAATTATAAATAAATGAAAGAATGTTTCTTCTCTGTTTACCATTTGAAACCTCACTTGGTTTAAAATCCTTTTTCTTAAAAAAAGCAAAAGCTTTATTGAGAAAAAATTTATGTTCCATAGAATTCACCTATTTAAAATATGAGTCAATGGTTTTTAGCCTAACATCCCTCTCTATTAGGGCTCGGTTACTATGAAACCTAGGGGATTCTGGGTTCTTCATCTCTACAAAGGCACACTGGCCCCCTAAGCTGGGCAGGCCCCACCTGCTTCCCTGCTTCCATCTTCCCTTTTTAGCCCTCAATCTTCTCCTTCACATACACACTCTCCCCGTCCCCTGCTGTGCAGAGAAAAAGGTTTGATGAAATATTCAGCAAACCACCAGGTTCGGTGGCTCACGCCTGTAATTCCAGCAGTTTGGGAGGCCAAGGTGGGCAGATCACTTGAGTTCAGGAGTTCGAGACCACCCTGACCAACATGGGGGAATGCCGTGTCTAATAAAAACACAAAAAATTAGCCGGGCGTGATGGTGTGTGCCTGTCGTCCCAACTACTTGGGAGGCTGAGGCAGGAGAGTCGTTTGAATCCAGGAGGCAGAGGTTGCAGTAAGCCAAGATCGCACCACTGCACTCCAGCCTGGGCAGCAGTGAGATTCCATCTCAAAAAAGAAAGAAGAGTGAAAGAATGAAAGAAAGAAAGGGAGGGAGGGAGGGAGAGAGGATTCAGCAAGCCTAGGGGTGCTGTGGGGAACTCAGGTGTTGTATTTAATAAGCTCCTGCGTTGTTTGAAAATTTTACAAGTAGCATGTCTCCTATTTTAATTTAAAAATACATTTAAAGTCTTATCTCTTCCCAGCGTTTGTCAGTTCTAATCTTCGTATATGAAAAATGCCAGGAGCAGTCGGAAGAAAGCAGACCATCCCTGCTTCCTGAAGGGCAAACTCTGTCTCTTAATTTTATTTATTTATTTTCTTTGAGACAGGGTCTCATTCTGTCACCCAGGCTGGAGTGCAGTGGCACGATCAAAGCCTACTGCAGCCTCAGGCCCCCAGGCTCAAGAGATGCTCCCACCTCAGCTTCCCAAAGTACTATGGGATCATAGGCATGAACCACCACACCTGGCCAGACCCTGTGCCTTAGGTCTTGAGTTTCCCAACATTTTCCTTTCTGCCTTCACTAAGCATGGAAGCCCTCTCCATGCAATCATGCCCGGCACTCACTATAAGCCTGGGGGGGGCACAGAGGCAGCCCACGGTTCCAGGGGAGGAGGCAGGCCCTGCTAGGAGGGAAAGTGACTTGTTCTGAGTCACAGAGCGGCAGAGCAGGTGACTCTGTGAGTGCTCTTGAGCATGCCAAACAAGCTTTCCCTCAAGTCTGGGTGTTGAGAGCAGCCCTCCCTTGGGGTACCTCCGTGGGGCAGTCACCTTCGATAGGTTGCAGCCCAAGCCAGAAGGCAGCAGAATGCTGGAGAGAGAACGTCAGAGAGGACACTGGGCAAGCTGGAGTCCGGCCTGCCTCTGGCCTGTTCCCCACCTGGGGACCCTCCCGAGCACCTCACATCCATGGACACACAGGACACTTTCTAACCATTTTTATCACCTATTTCTCATTTTCTTTTTCAGCGTCACATTCCCAGTGGCTCTTATTGTCCTTCGCAACCGCACTTGATGTTGAAAAGCTTCAAATACACTTTAATGAAGCATAATAGTAATCCTATGAGCTCAGTAGGAGTTATTGATTTTGGGTGTAAAATACTAATATGTCTTTCAGAGCTATTTCTGTATGTCATTAGAACGCAGCTCACATGGTGTTTCCTAATGTACCAACCACACCAAGATCTTTTTTTTTTTTTCTGGGAAAACATTAGGTATTTACCGCTAGCATTACTTTTTTCCCCCTCTTTTTATTTTTTGCATGTTCAGACACTCGATGATAACTGATTATAGGCTGGTCCTGTTAAGGCATCAGCTGTTTCCATTGTTTCAGAGTTTTTTTCTGGTCTGCACAGATACAGAGCTGTACTCTCACATTAGTATTCCACTGCCGTGAGTTTCAATGGTGCAGTCTAAAGCCATATACTCAATTGCTCCTGTCCAATTTTGTTTCTGATGAAATAAAAATGTAAAATGTATTGGCATGTCATTTTCTAAATGTTTCTCTGTGTTTTGCAGAAATACACGTTATTGACAGCAAGATAAGTGCAAGGTCAGAATAAGTGGTATTCTCCCTGGCTTCCAGCACCCCCACCAGGAGGCATCCAGAACAGGTCACCATGCTCTTGGGAGCTTCTTTGTGTGGTGTCATTCAGCATGCATGCCTATTCTGAAACCATACAAGGCAGCCACACGGTATGCCCAAAAGCATGTATAGCTGGGACCACCCTATATGTCACCAAAGCTTGTCCTCCTAAGCACACAGGGAGACCACATTGCATCTAGAGAAATAAGAGATGTGGCTAGGCATGGTGGTTCATGCCTGTAATCCCAGCACTTTGGTAGATAGAGGCAGGTGAATCACTTGAGGTCAGGAGTTCGAGACCAGCCTGGCCAATGTGGTAAAACCCCATCTCTACTAAAAATACAAAAATTAGCCAGGCATGGTAGCGTGTGCCTGTAGTCCCAGCAACTTGGGATGCTTAGACAGGAGAATTGCTTGAACCAGGGAGGCAGAGGTTGCAGTGAGCTGAGATCGTGCCATTGCACTCCAGCCTGGGTGACAAGAGTGAAACTCCATCTCAAAAAAACAAAAAGAGAGGGAGAGAGAAATAAGAGATGAGTTCTGGTTAAGGAAGTGTGGACAGAAGAGTGTGGGTGATTATTGGGGCCAGCCCCAAAATATCTTTCATGTGAGATACTGTATTCTCTCCCTTGCCTGGTCGCAGAGGGAGGAGGGCCATCAGACTCACACTGGTCTCTGACATGAATGTTAAATGAACTTTCATTCAGTCAGGTCAATATGATTTCCCTAAGATAGCTGATCGTTTTCTGACCAATCAACTGTGTACTCACTCAAAAAATGTTAAGTTCTGTGTTTGTAAGAGTGTCTTGCTCAATAATATGAAAAACTTGTTTATTGCAGAACTTCTCAGAGACTTTATTTTATTTTGAAACAAAGTCTCGCTCTGTTGCCCAGCCTGGAGTGCAGTAGCATGATCTCACATCACTGCAACCTGCACCTCCTGGGTTCAAGCGATTCTCCTGCCTCAGAGTAGTTGGGACTACAGGTGTGTGCCACTGTGCCCAGCTAATTTTTGTGTTTTAGCAGAGACAGGGTCTCACCATGTTGATCAGGCTGGTCTCGAACTCCTGGCCTCAGGTGATCCACCTGACTTGACCTCCCAAAGTGCTGGAATTACAGGCGTGAGCCACCACACCCATCCTTCAGAGACTTTATTATTCTAACATATACTGTGAATCTTCTAGAGAGATCTGGTAGGCCCTTGTTTGACCATAGGGCCCTTTTCTGTAGATATCTCCTGGGAAGAACATTCTAAGACATTCATTTGGGAGAAATGTTGTGTTAGAGTCTTGGAAAGTGGTAAAGGCCTTCTGAAACTTCAAACAGAGAGAGGTGCCATCACTTTGCTTAGTGGCATGTCTTTGGAGATTTCTGAGACAGTACTCAGGAATGTGGACACTGCCATTATTACTGTCCTTAAGGAGAAAGATACACAGTGTAATTACAGCAATACATATTTGCTACATAAACAGGAGGCCATTAGCCTGAGGCTGTCTATGTACTTCAAGTTCCTATATAGTGGAATTCAACCTAACTTACTACGTAAACAAACTGAAACCTAACTTAGGGGCATATATAAAGCAGGCAGAAAGGGGCATTTTTAAAATTAATTAATTTATTTTTCAACACTGAGTCTTATTCTGTCACCCAGGCTGGAGTGCAGTGGGACGATCTTGGCCGACTGTAGCTTCTGCCTCCCAGGTTCAAGCGATTCTCCTGCATCAGCCTCCCAAGTAGCTGGGACCATGCCCAGCTAATTTTTGTATTTTTAGTAGAGATATGGTTTCACCATGTTGGCCAGGCTGGTCTTGAACTTTTGACCTCAAGTGATCCACCTGCCATAGCCTCTCAAAGTGCTGGGATTACAGACCTGAGTCACCGTGCCCAGCAGGGGCATATTTTTGTAACAAATTGCCAGGTTTTAGCCCATCACAAACAGCCAAGCTTCAGCTAATCAAGGCAGCCAACTCATCACATCATGCCCAAATAAGGCAAATGCCTAGCAGTAGCCAATCAGGTGATTCCTCTACTTTGCTTCTGTGTTTGGTCTATAAAAGTTCACTGCTCACACTTATGGGTGGAGTCTTTGGAACCTCTTCTGCTTCTGAGTACTGCCTGACTCATGAGTTATTCATTGTTGAAATAAACTCTGGGCGTGGTGGCTCACACCTATAATCCCAGCACTTTGGGAGGCTGAGGCAGGTGGATCACGAGGTCAAGAGATCGAGACCATCCTGGTCAACAAGGTGAAACCCTGTCTCTACTAAAAATACAAAAATTAGCTGGGCATGGTGGCACATGCCTGTAGTCCCAGCTACTCAGGAGGCTGAGGCAGGAGAATTGCTTGAACCTAGGAGGCAGAGGTTGCGGTAAGCCAAGATCACACCATTGCACTCCAGCCTGGGTAAAAAGAGCAAAACTCCGTCTCAAAAAAAAAAAAAAAAAAAGAAAAAGAAATAAACTCTGTTACATTTATTTTGCCTGAAGTTTTTCTTTTGACACATTACATATTAATATTTTCCAAAGCCTTCAAGGCCCTAGATTAAACGAGCTCAAGACAAGTGTTGGGCAGCTGACTACCTGTGGCACTAAGATCCAAGTGGCACTAAAACAAGCAATCAAAGAAAAAATAGATAAACTGGCCTTCATCAAAATTTAAAATGTTTATGCTTCAAAGAACACTATCAAGACAATGAAAAGACAACTCACAGCATGAGAGAAAATATTTGCAAACCATATCTTTGATAAGGGACTAGTATCCAGAATATACAGAATACTCTGACAGATCAGAAAAAAAAAAAAACAAATTCAATTAAGAAATAAAATCTGTCCAGGCATGGTGGCTCATGCCTGTAATCCTAGCACTTTGGGAGGCCAAGAGGGTAAATCACTTGAGGTCAGGAGTTCGAGAACAGCCTGGCCAACATGTGAAACCCTGTCTCTACTAAAAATACAAAAATTAACTGGGCATGGTGGTGGGTGCCTGTAATCCCAGCTGAGATTACAGGAGGCTGAGGCAGAAGAATCACTTGAACCTGGGAGGCAGAGGTTGCAGTGAGCTGAGATCATGTCAGTCCGCTCTAGCCTGGGTGATGGAGCAAGACTCCATCTCAAAAACAAAGAAAAGGAGGGGGATGGAGATAAAGTATTTTTTTTGTCCAAAGAACATATACAAATGGCCAAGAAGAACAGAAAAAGATGTTCAAGTCATTAGTCATTAGGGAAATGCAAATCAGGCCCACAATGAGATACCACTTCACGACTTCACACCCACTAGGATTGCTGCACTAAAAAAAAATGGACACTAGTACATGCCAGCAAAGATGTGAAGAAATTGTAACCCTCATAAATTGCTGTTGAGAATGTAAAATGATGCAGCTGCTTTGGAAGATATTTTGTCAGTTCCTCAAAAAGTTAAACATAGAATTATCCTATGACTCAGCAGTTCTCCTCCTAGGCATATAACCAAGAGAAATGAAAACATATGTCTATGCGAAAACATGTATAGAAATGTCCGTAACAGTATTATTCATCATACCCAAAATGTGGAAACAACCCAAATATCCATCAGTCAATGAATGGATAAACAAAATGTGAAATAGCCTTTCAATGGCAAATGATTTGTCAATAAAAAGGAATGAAGTACTGACACATGCTACAACATGTGAACCTTGGAAACAATCCACTAAGTGAAAGGAGCCAGATACAGACAAAAGGAAGCCACATATTGTATGGTTTCATTTGTATGAAATGTCCAGAATAACAGATCTGTAGAAACATACAGTAGATTAATGGTTGCTAGACACTGGGGAGAGAGGTGAATGGTGAGTGACTGCTAATGGGTACTTGGTTTCTTTGTGGAGTGATAAAAATATTCTGGAATTAGATAGTAGTGATGGTTGTACAACTTCATGAACATAATAAAAACTGCTCAATTGGTCTATAGCAATACCACCGTGAACGCGCCCAATCTCGTCTGATCTTGGAAGCTAAGCAGGCTTGGATGGGAGACCACTTGGGAATACCAGGTGCTGTAGGCTTCTCTGCTCCCTCCTTCTTTCCCCCTTTCCCTCCAGCCCCACAAGAAAACCACTGAATTGCAGTTAGTGGTTGTAATTACAAAAGGGTGAACTTGATGGTACATGAATCGCATCTCAATGATAATAATTTTTAAAATCATTAGACTAAATGGGCCAGGCACAGAGGCTCTGGTGCCCCCATTTATTCTAATAACTTTAAATGATCTATGTCTGTAATCCCAGCACTTTGGGAGGTCAAGGTGGGAGGACTGCTTGAGGCCAAGAGTTCAAGACCAGCCTGGCAACATAGCAAGACTATATCTCTAAAAATAAAAATAAAATTTCAGGCTGGACACGGCAGCTCATGTCTATAATTCCAGCACTTTGGGAGGCTGAGGTGGAAGGATTGCTTGAGCCCAAAGATTCAAGGCCAGCCGGAGCAATGGCAAGACCCCATCTCTACAAATAAATTTAAAAATTAGCTGTATATGGTGGTGCACTCCTGTGATCCCAGCTACTCAGGAGGCTGGCTGCAGCAAGAGGATCACTTGAGTCCAGGAGGCTGAGACTGCAGTGAGCCTTAATTGTTCCACTGCACTCCACGCTGGGCGACAGAGCAAGACCTTGTCTTAAAACAATAAAAGAGAAGAAAAGAAAGAAAAAGAAATAAATAATAAAATTTCAGTCAGAGGCAAGAGGTTGAAAAAAAATTAATAAAATAAATGGGAAGTAGGATGCCCATCAACATTGGCTTTCACACAGGACTCTTCATACAACTGGCAAAATATAAAATGGCTTCAAGGTGAAAAAAATCAAAGCACCATTGCTCAGCTGCACCAGTGTATTTCTATTGAGTACTCTTGCACTATGCATGTGGATAATTGCTCTGTACAACCAAAGACCCAACCCTGAGCTGAGACCAACCAGCTAACAGTCACCCAAGATAGTGTCACACAAAACAATGCCTGGATTAGTGCTTATGACTGGAGATGAAGGATTTGATCTAAACTTTAATTAACTTTAAACTCTTTAATATTTTTGATGTGAAATTGCCAGATTCAGGAAGTAGCTAAAGAAAACTAGAGAACAAGAACTGCAGAAAAGTAAGGAAGTGTTTGTTTTATGCAAACCAGAAGAAAAAAATCATGTAAATATATTTCGAGCAGATCTTTGAAAGCACGAGCAACCTATATTGTTCAGCAATAAATTGCAGGAATATGGTGACATGAAAGACAATTCTAAAAAATGCAAACGTTGTCATTTGGGGCCGGACAATGTTGACCATTATCTGAGACCCATGCTCTTGGAAAAGGGCAATGGTGACAAGTCCCCCACCCGTTTGTTTGTTTTCTGAAATCCCCCCACGCCTTTGTGTTCCAGGGAAGTGCTAACCCTAATCACCAAGAAGAGTCCTTCCTCATATGCTCAGATAAGACTTGCTGTCTGCTCTTTCTCATAATGTTGTGGACCTCATGGATTACTGTTGGGGCTGCCTGCCTTTAGAGAACCTAGACCCCTTGTGCACATTGAAGCATCCCTCATTAATGGTGACTCCCTCTCGCAACAGCCTAAATAAAATCTTCCCTTTAACAGTCCAGTGCATTTTTGTATTTCACAATTACATAATACAATAAATCTTTTATTTTGAAGATAAAAAAAGAGGTGTACAGTTTTTCTTACTAGACAATCTGTTCTTTCTGTCCCCACTAAGAAAATATTAAAAAAATATTTAAAGAATGTCAGTTTGGAGGGATGCCAAATATTCACCAGCCGAGGGTACCCACAGCTGGAGTTGCCCTGACCAGCTATCTCAGACAAGGACTGTGCCACAGCCTTCATTAAATGAAAATTCACCCCCTTGAGGTGACAAATCAAGGGAGTTTTTCTTTTCTTTTTTTTTAAATCAAAACCTCTCTAAGTGCATGACAGTTTTACATTTCTAGACAAACTATCCATAATCCAATGCCCAAGTCTGGTTCTTCTCCTCTTCCAGAGCTCCTCTAATGCCAAGCATCTAGCTCTGTTCAGTTTTTTTGATATTAAGTGGAAATGTGCATGTACAGAACTGGTTTTATGACAGGTTATCAGCTTTTTCATATCATTAATACATCTGATTTCTGATTTCTTTTAATACAGTGACCACTCTATGGGTGTCACTATGCTTCAAGCCATTATAATAAATCATGAATGGTAAATAAGATGGAAATACTCTGAGATGATCACAGTTGAATAGCACATTGAACTTTCTCAGCAGAAACACTGGATAACACACTCTCAGTCTGTTAATGGGGCACATCACTGAATTGTCCGATACTTTCACATAGCTGTTCCATTCCTGGATTATTCCATAATCTGTGGGGCAGCCTCAGGAGCTCAACCTCAGGATTTCCCAGAATCATTTTTATTTCGTTCATGCTGAAACATTGGGGTTTGGGGAGTAAAAATGCTATAATATTGCACATGCATGGTAAATTCTTCTGCTACGGATCCAATTGCGCCCTGAGCTGAGGCAAACGGATTTGGAGGTTGAGATTTATCAAAGAAGCAGCTGAATCTAGAAAATCAGGGCCAAGAATAAAAATGTGATTCATCCTGGAAACTTCCTGGGGTCCTCCCTCTCAGCGGGTACAAGACACAGCTTCAGGCTTGTCTAACAACACCTGTTCCAATAGTCAGAGTAGACAGCACACTGACTCCCATAGTCCTACGGTCTGAAGTTTCCATTTTGCTGGTACTTTGGGACAGGAGCGCCAACTCCCTTAGCATCTAGTTACCGCATGCTTACAGTGGAACGTTTGTGCTGTTGCATAGCAGAGGGAACAAGCAAACTTTGCCCAATGTCTTACCTGTGACTGCTAAGAATGAGAGGTCGTTTGGTGTAGCAGGGAGATATCTGAGCTGAGAGAGTTGAGCTCTGGTCTTCAGATGTCAATTTAGGGTTGTGTGTTAGTCGTTTTCATGCTACTGAGCAACTTACAAAGGAAAGAGGTTTAATTGGACTTATAGTTTCACATGGCTGGGGAGGCCCCACAATCATGGTGGGAGGCAAGGAGGAACAACTCACATCTTTTGTGGCTGGTGGAAGACAAAAAATGAGAGAGCTTGTACAGGGAAATGCCACTTTTTAAAACCATCAGATCTTGTGAGACTTATTCACTATCAAAGAAACAGCTGAATCTGGAAAATCAGGGCCAAGAATGAAAGTGTGATTTATCTCGTGAGACTTATTCACTATCAGGAGAACAGCACAGGAAAGATTTGGCCCCATGATTCAATTACCTCCCACCAGGTCCCTTCCAAACACATGGGAATTCAAGATGAAATTTGGGTGGGGACACAGCCAAACCATATAAGGTTGGGAGATTTCGGACAAGTCACTGCCTTTCCTTCCATCTGTTTCTCTTCATCTATAAAAAAAGAACTGGATCAAATGAGCTAGGAAGCCCCTTCTAAACCAGCTTTTTTTTTTTTTTTTTTGAGATGGAGTCTCACTCTGCCGCCCAGCCTAGAATGCAATGGCGTGATCTCAGCTCCCTGCTGACCTCTGCCTCCTGGGTTCAAGCAATTCTCCTGCCTCAGCCTCCTAAATAGCTGGGACTACAGGCGTGTGCCACCATGCCCAGCTAATTGTTGTATTTTTAGTAGAGATGGCATTTCACCATGTTGGTCAGGCTGGTCTCGAACTTCTGACTTCAGGTGATCCACCTGCCTCAGCCTCCCAAAGTGCTGGGATTACAGGTGTGAGCCACTGCACCCCTGGGGCCTAAATCTAGCTTTTGCTCATCTATCTCTTTGAAAATTATTTAAAAAGTTTAGTTGATAGTGATAGTGACCTAACAGCATTCTTTCTTTTTTTCTTTTTTTTTCATAGACAGGGTCTGTCTGGCTATGCTGTCCAGGCTGGTCTCCAACTCCTGGGCTCAAGCAATCCTCCTGCCTCAGCCTTCTGAGTAGCTGAGACTACAGGTAACAGAGTTATTTCTAATATTAGGATTAATATTAGGCCTGGATGTTTCTGATGAGACTGTCATTCTTCCACAACATGTATATTGAGCATCTACTAGGCACTTGATAAAACAATAAGGAAAATAAAAATTCCTACTCCACGTGAAACTGACATTCCAGCACAAAAATGCAGACCCTAAACAATAAACACCATAAAACAAGCTTATATAATAGGCAACAGATTACTTATTTGGATAATTTCAGCAAAAGTGCCTAGCCAAGTGGAAACCCCAAACCAGCCTACTGTGGAAGTTGATTTGAATGCTTTAAATATTTTCATTGCTTTCTTTAACCAACTAACTAAATTGCCCAGCCATGGGAAGGGGATGGGACTGGCCAAGAAGCTTAGATTCTTGCCTTAATTAAGAGTTTAGTTTGTAAGTAAGTAACCAATTCATGCTGGATTAAACAAAAAGGGGAATTTATGCTAACAATCCAGGACTGAAAGCTGGACTCAGGACAGTGACTAGGGTACCAGGGGTGCACAGGGGGTGCACAGTTATAGAAGGCCCAACAGGTTTGCACAAGGTTAGGCCCAAGGGGAAGACATCAGTTCAGTGTTCCGGGGCCCCACGAGCCTGGTGGACCCTCCGTGAGGGGCTGAAAGCAGCCCTGTACACCATGGAAGGCCTGGGTGTCTTTCCTCTCCCCAGGCCAGGGGTCCTTCCACCACATCACATCAGGGACATTCAAGCAGCTGACAGTCCACATTAAGTACACTTCACTCTTTTTATTTTATTTTTGTTTTTTTTGAGACGTTGCTCTGTCACCCAAGCTGAGATGCAGTGGCATGATCTTGGCTCATTGCAACCTCCGCCTCTCAGGTTCAGGCAATTCTCCTATCTCAGCCTCCCAAGTACCTGGGACTACAGGTGCGTGCCACGACGCCCAGCTAACTTTTTGTATTTTAGGTAGAGATGGGGTTTCACCGTATTGGTCAGGCTTGTCTCGAACTCCTGACCTCAGGTAATCCACTCACCTCGGCCTCCCAAGGTGCTGAGATTACAGGTGTGAGCCACCACACCCAGCCATTTCATTATTTTTAAAAAGGTAGAGTTGTTACCATTTGGTGTTATAAATGGTCTCAATCTCTTGACCTCGTGATCCGCCCACCTTGGCCTCCCAAAGCGCTGGGATTACAGGCGTGAGCCACCACGCCTTGTCTGGTGTTATAAATGAATATTAATTTGACTTTGCCATTTTCTCTTCACATTTTGGGGCCCAAAAAATTTATTTCCAGAATTCAAACTTTTTTTTTTTGAAATAGGGTCTCAATCTGTCACCCAGGCTAAAATGCAGTGGCATGACCTTGTTCACTGCAGCCTTGACCTCCTGGGTTCAAGCAATCCTCCCTCCTCAACCACCTAAGAAGCTGGGACCATAGGTACATACCACAATGCCTGGCTTATTTTAAAATTTTTTGTAGAGACTGGGGGGGTCTCACTACATTGCCTAGGCTGGCCTCAAACTCCTGGGTTCAAGCCATCCTCCTGCCTTGGCTTCCCAGAGTGCTGGGATTATAGGTATGAGCCACTGCACCCAGCCTCAACCATCTTTGAGAGCCCTGGAACTCATATGGGCTCTGGGCGCAGTGTGTCTGGCTGCTCTGAACCTGCCTCTCTCCCAGAACCCGGGGCTCAGCACACCTAAAACCTTCAGCCAACCCGTTCTGATTGCTTCCTGCACGGAAGAGAGTCAGCTGAAATCCATCTCACCGTGGTATCTGATGGCCAGATTTGATACGGGGGCCGCATAGGAACCCGAGCCGCCTGGGGGATGGTTGTGAATCTCAAAGCAGACACACATTCTCCATTAGCAGCCCTCTGAGGAGCCCAATTTCAGCAGAATCATTAAAAGTTGATGATTCTGCAAATGTCTTTTTGTCTGCGTGGGGTGGCGGAAGCAGGGAAGTGTAGTTTTCCTCTGAAATGATGAAGCACTAGGCAAAGAAAGGCAGTAAGACAATCCCACACTTAACCTTAGAGTGACCATGAAATTCAACACTGAAGACTTTTAAGAGAGATTCAGGAGGAGAGGAGAGCCCGGGTAACCACTGAAATACTTAAAGGTCAGGAGCTGGGGGGAAAGAAACATCAATGACTGCTTTCAAAATAAATCAGAGTGCATAAGACCAGGGCTTAGCATTCCCACCCCCCGACCCCTCCCAAGAATTGAACCAGTCTCACTGTTTAGGCTTTGAGAGTTGCTTGGAGACACTGGACAACATCAGCGTGTGTGAGGGCGTCCTCCTGCATTCAGCCCCGACTGGGCTGGGGTCCAGCATCCTGTCTCAGGAGGCCCTCAGCCCCACTTGGGGAGAACTACAGGCTGCAGAACTGCAAAGGGCCCTGGATACATAGATAAGCAAGCAACTCAACTTAGTGGCTGCAAGCCCCTCATAGTCAGAATTCATGGTCAAGCTGAGCTGGAGCTCCTGTTTCCTGATCCCTACCCAAGTTTTGTGCTGACCACCCAAATCATACATGTAAGTTGATTCATTTGGGAAAACTAGAGGCCAGGCATCGTGGCTTATGCCTGCAACCCCAGCACTTTGGGAGGCTGAGCTGGGAGGATCTCTTGAGACCAGCCTGGGCAACATAGTGAGACCCGTCTCTACCAAAAATTTAAGAAATTATCCAGGTGCGGTGGCAGTCACCTATGGTCTCAGCTATTCAGGGGGCTGTGGAAGAATTGCTTGAGTCCAGGAGGTGGAGGCTGCAGTGAGCCATGTTTGCACCATAGCACTCCAGCCTGGATGACAGAACAAGACCTTGTCTCAGAAAAAATAAATAAATAAATAAGTCATTTCTTTCTTCCTTCCTTCCTTTCCTCCTTCCTTCCTTTTCTCCTTCCTTCCTTTCTTTCTTTCTTTCTTTCTTTCTTTCTCTCTCTCTCTCTCTCTCTCTCTCTCCTCTCTCTCTCTTTCTTTCTTCTTTCTTTCTTTCTCTAAGATGGGGTCATGCCTGTCGCTGGAATGCAGTGATGCAATCACAGTATTGCAGCCTTGAACACCTGGGTTCAAGCCATCCTCCCGTCTTGGTCTCCCTGAGTGCTGGGACCACAGGTATGCACCCCCTGCCCAGCTCACTTTTTTGTTGTTTTTGTAGAGATGGAGTCTCAGTGTGTTGCCCAGGCTGGTCTTGAACTCCTGAACTCAAACAATCCTTCTGCCTCGGCCTCCCAAAAGTGCTGGGACTGCAGGATAAGCCACCTTGCCCAACTTAGAAGTCATTTCTAAATTCTGAATAAAATTTCTAGAATTAATTAACTTGCTAACACAAATACTAGTTTAGAAACATAGTACTTCAATCTGGCTGTTTTTCTTTTCCATAAAAGTACAGTTTGTACTCAGTGGATTTTGCTTGTTGACCTGCTTCTCTCTGGTTATTTGTCACAGACCCACAGTTGATCAACGTCACCACTGGATCTGGGAAAAATGGCTTATGGGCAGTTTCACATCATAAAATCTTCTTGCTATTATTAAACAGAAAAGCACCTGTGAGCTCAAAGAAGGAGAATGCTGTTCATGAGGTGTTTTGCAAGAAGTGGGTCATAGCCATGTGAAAAGTTTGCTTCCTCTGTTTCTCTTCAGCTCTTTCCTGGGCAGTTCTGACAGTGTGTGCCTCTCCTCCCAGGTGAGCCATGCTAATTGTCCTCCCTTGAGAGGAGAAGCTCTAGGGGTCAGGAGTGTCTCAGCTTGACATGGGAGATGTCCAAATAAGGCTATTCTTGTCCTTCCCTGTGCCCTGAGCATGTGGCAGCATGGGCTTCTCTCTTTTATGGAGTGAAAGGGCTTCATGTGTGGTGACAAGGACACCTTGGGGACAGGAGGCTTGGGTTCCACTCTGTTTGCCACAGACCCACCGGGTCACCTTGGCAAGCCTCTTAGCTTGCATTACTCTTAAGTCTGCAGAAGCTGGAAGTGGAGCTGAAGAGTTCCTATTTCACATGCTAGCCAGCTCAGTGAGGATGGGGCGGGACTGGGAGTGGGAGGGAAAACCTAGGGGCTGATAGCTTCCCACGGTGGGAGACACCACCCCACCAGGAATCTACCCCACTGGAAAATACCTATGTTCCAGTCCTTCCAAGAAGTCCTACTGCCCTTTCCTCCCGCCTCCTTTTTTTTTTTTTTTTTTTTTTTTTTTTTTTTT
>NW_022437029.1:4821716-4828319 GCF_009761245.1 Sapajus apella | reverse complement strand
ACTAAAGCACTTGAAGTTGTTTTTTTTTTTTTTTTTTTTTTTTTTTTAAGACAAGAGTCTTGCTTTGTTGCCCATGCTGGAGTGCAGTGGTGCAATCTCCACTCACTGCTACTTCTGCTTCCCAGGTTCAGACGATTCTCCTGCCTCAGCCTCCTGAGTAGCTGGGATTACAGGCTGAGCCACCATACCTGGCTACTTTTTTTATTTTTATTAGAGACGGAGCTTCACCATGTTGGCCAGACTGGTCTCGAACTCCTGACCTCAGGTGATCCTCCCACTTCAGCCTCCCAAAGTGCCGGAATTATAGGCATGAGCCACCACACTTGGCCCCCACCTCCTATTTCTCTGAGTGTAGGAGAAGCTGAGGGAACTGAGACTAGAGGGAGAAGGTAGGGTGACTCCAGATAGAGGAACTTCAGTGACTTAAAAGCTGTAACTCCTGTCTTCCTAAAATGCATAAAACTAAACTGTAACCTGACTGCCTCAGAACCATTTATTCAAGGCTTCTTGGGTTCATTTTTCCTCTGGGCTGCAGTCATTCATATTGGCTCAGAATAAATTTCTTTAAAATATTTTACAGGATTTAGTTTTCTTCTTAACACGGAGATGGCATCAGATCCCACAGGTTGAGAGCTCAGTCCCCAAAACTGTCCCCTCACCTTCAGATACCAGTTGCAAGTCTGAGCATCTGGAACTTCTGACCAACTGAATTCAAGTTGGGGTTCCTACAACCCTGTCTTTGAGTTCAATTAATTTAATAGTGTGGCTCACAAAAATCAGGGAAACTGGTTTATGTTTACTGGTTTGTTATAAAGGGTATTACAAAGGATACAGATGAACAGATGCGTAGTACAAGGTACAAGGGAAGGGGCGTGGAGCTTCCGTGCCCTCCCCAGGGCACCACCCTCCAGGAACCTTCATGTGTTCAACTTTCTGGAAACCCTCTGAATCCTGTCGTCTTGAGTTTTTATGGAGGCTTCATTACATAGGCATGATTGACTAAACCATTGGTCATTGATAGTCAACTTAACCTTCAGCCCCTCTCCCCTTCCTGAGGGTCAGGGGTAGATCTGAAATTGTCATCCCTCTAATTCTGCCTTGGTCTTTCCAGTGACCAGCCCCATCCCTAATGTGGAGCTGTCAGTTATCATTAACACACAAAAAGATAACATTCTGGAGATTTCAAGGATTTTAGGAGTTCTATGCCAGAAAATGGGATGAAGACTGAATATATATTTCACAATATCACAGAGGGTAAACAGTAAACATGATTAATGTGATCTTAGTGACTCAGGTCAAAAGCTAAACTGCTGCAACAAACATGTAATAGTTCAAGGCAGACACTTTCTCTCTCTCACTAATAGTCCAATGCAGAAGTTCTAAGTCAGCAGGAGTCTGCTCCACACAGTCACTCAGGGACCCAGGCTCCTGGTAGCCCTGCCATCTCTCCTACTTGGCATCCATAGGGGCTCTGGTTGGTACCATTCCAACTAGAAGGGAGGAAGCAAAGGGCTTGGGGAAGATCACATGAGGGGCTTTACACACCAGGCCTGGAATGGGGACCTATCATTCTTTTCTACTTCCACTGGCAAGAATTTGATCTCATGGTCACTCCAGACTATAAGGGAGGCTGGAAAATGGGCTCCAGACTTGAGTCCAGGTAGAAAGGAGGCCCAGTTTTTGTTGGACAGCCAGTAGGTCTCTGCCCCAATCAAAATGGAAACATTTGCAAGGAAAACTAGATCTCAGAGCTGAGTTTAACTCCCACATGTCCAGCACCCCTCAGACTTCCCAAAGGCACCTGTAGAGGGCCAGGCTTTCACTCTGAGGACTGTCCCCTCTCCCAGCCTCCAAGGATTCCAGAACAGGGAATCAGAAGCCCTAGGACCACATTTGAGGTTTATTCTTTGGATCAAGTATGAGCATCTGTGGCTCTGTTTTTAAAGCCAAGTACTTCTTCTTCTGGGTGGCTATGGTGGTAAATTGTGTTAGATATCCAGTTAAAGAAAGTACACTCAAGTAATAGCTTTCCAGGCAGGCATGGTAATTACACCTGTAATCCCAGTACTTTGGGAGGCTGAGATGGAAGGATAGCTTGAAGCCAGAAGTTTGTGACCAGCCTGGGCAATGTAGTAAGACCTCGTCTCTACAAGAAAGAAAAAAAATTAGCCAGGTATGGTGGCACACACCTGTAGTCCCAGCTACTGAGGAAGCTCGATGATCCCTTGAGCCCAGAAATTTGGGAATGCAGTGAGCTAGAATTGCACCACAGCATGCCAGTGAAAAAAAAATTCCATAAATAATGCTAAAGATTTTTTTTACATTTGTTATGAAAGAAAAAGCTCAGCCTGGCATATGCTCTTTCAAAGGAAGTTCTCAGGAATATCCTGCATATGGCAACAGACCTCAGACAATTCGGGTAGACAAAAACCCTCACGTGTATCACCTACATGATGCTAGAAAAAAAATCTTGAATATTCAAGCTCAGAGTATTTTTTAGAGGGTTTTTGCTTTTCCCTTATTTACAAGTTTGGCTTTTTCCTGAAGTTCTGTCAGTGACTGGTGATTGTATTAATCCATTCTCATGCTGCTATAAGGACATACCCAAGACTGGGTAATTTATAAAGGAAAGAGGTTTAATTAACTCACAGTTCTGCATGGCTGCAGAGACCTCAGGATGCTTACAATCATGGTGGAAGGGGAAGCAAATACGTCCTTTTTCACATGGCGGCAGGAAGGAGAAGTGCTGAGTGAAGGAGGAAAAAGCCCCTTATAAAACCATCAAATCTCATGAGAACAAACTCACTGTCACAAGACCAGCATAGGGAAACCACCCCCATGATTCAATTACCACCCACTGGGTCCCTCCCATGACATGTGGGAATTATGAGATTACAATTCAAGATGAGATTTGGGTGGGGACACAGAGCCAAACCATATCAGAGATCAATTTTGAGTGCTGGAATTTTGGTGACACAGCAGAAGAATGACACCTTTGGACAAGTCTGAGGTTACTTCTAGGTGATATTTCCAAACTGCACATTATTTTGAGGACTTGTACCCCCTAATAATTTGGCTTAAGATATTGTTAAGAAGTGGCTCAATTTATAGTACTATGCACCTGGCTTCTACCATAAAACTCCATTAAAACCACAGTCTTGGCACTTTTCAAGTAGTCAGTCTCCATATAGCAGGAGATGGATTGTCCAGGTTGTGGGTTGTCTGACTTTTGAAAACCAAAAATAAATATAAGTCTGCAATCATCTGAATACATCCTTCCTCTCAGCCAAGGGCATTCCAAAGTTAACCTGAAAAACGAGTTCAGGCCATGATGGAAAGGAGGGGTCAGATATGCCTCATTATACCCTCCTCCCTGTTGGAGTTTAGGCACAGCTGACCAGCATTAATATTAACACAGATCTTAAGACTGACAAAACAGACTTTTTGTAGCAATAAGAGATATCAAATTCCAGCCTGACTCTAGTATAGCATCACATGACAGGTAGGAGTCCTTGAAAGAAACTGAAGTATTTTACCCCCAAATTATGTTTCTTTGACATATCTTGAAAGAATCCTGTAAAGCTGTCTCTTGCGGGGAAATTCCACATTCTAAAGAGAATCCCCTTTCTTTTCCAGGCCTCTTTCTTGATCCAGGAGAAAATCAACTCTGATAAGAAATATCTACAATCTATTCTTTCTGAAGCCTGCTACTTGGAGGCTTCTTTTGTGTAATGGGAACTTATTTCCCACTTAAGGGGAACCATTAGGGGTCTCCACAACCCCTTATCTTAACCCAGACATTCCCTTCTATTGATTTTAGGTCTTTAGACAATAACTTAACCTCTCTCAACCAATTGCCAATCAGAAAGTCTTTGAATCCACCTGTGACCTGAAAGCCCCACCTTGCTTCAAGTTGTCCTGCCTTTCCAGAGCAAATTAATGTACATCCTACATGTACTGATTGATGTCCTATGTTTTCCTAAAATGTTTGAAACCAAGCGGTAGCCTGACCACCTTGAGCACATGTTCTCAGGATCTCCTGAGGGCTGTGTCACAGGACATTGGTCACTCATATTTGGCTCAGAAAAAATCTGCTAATATTTTACAGACTTTGACTCTTTTTGTCGACCCTTTATTTCTCTACCTTTCCTTGTTAGGCCATTTTGTGTTTTTTTTTTTCATGGGTGTGTGTGTGTGCGTGTGTGTGTGTACTTCACACACATGGAGACCAGGAAAGCCAAGATTACAGAAAATCAGTTCCAGCTAGAGGTGTTGCTCATCAGTAGTGAAATAAGAGGACAAGGAGGCTGTATCTAATGCCTAAATCACATCCTTGCACTTTCCTCTGCACCTTGAACATGCTCTAACATGAGAGTTGCAGTCGTGATCAGAGCAGGTGTCTTAGGTAAAGGAGTGAGTTTGCTCTGTCTGGCGCACCTTGTGCTCTCTGCCTGGTCAGATACCCTCCTGCCCTTTTCTTTGTTCGAAAATGCTTTGGAGACCTCATGGGAGAGGTAAAAACTCTTAGGTGTAAAAGATTTCTAAGGTTTACTAAATAAACCTTCGCAGAGCCAACTGCTTTTAATCCCTCAAGCAAAAGGAATCAACCTCTATTCCGGAAGCTGGGGTCTAGAAGCAGCAAACTCCCTCAGGTAAGGGAATAATTCCTGAGCAAGCTGTTCCTTAAGCACATGAAAATGGGTCTTCCAGATGGCAACTTTTTTTGGTCTATGCCTGAGGTGGGCCTCAGCCACAGTTAATCCGGCACAAATGCAAATCGCAGAAAGCTCTTGACTTCTGTAGGCATGTTTCTCTATTTAGGCAATCTTTTTAGAAGAAGAAGCTTGAGATATAACATCTTACATGGTGCTTTCACAAGGCTAGATAAAAAGGCCTCCAGCCCACGCATGGTGGCTCATGCCTGTAATCCCAGCACTTTGGGAGGCTGCGGTGAGCAGATCACCTGAGGTCAGGAATTTGAGACCAGCGTGACCAACATGGAGAAACCCCATCTCTACTAAAAACACAAAATTAGCCAGGCGTGGTGGCGCATTCCTGTAATCCCAGCTACTGGGGAGGCTGAGGCAGGAGAATAGCTTGAACCTGGGAGGTGGAGGTTGCGGTGAGCCGAGATAGGACCATTGCACTCCAGCCTGGGCAACAAAAGCAAAACTCTGTCTAAAAAAAAGAAAAGGCCTCCATCACCAACTGTTAAGCAAACAGAAAGAGTTGGTCTTCTTTATTTCCCTTCCCTTTTCTTTTGTTCACCTTAGGGAGGCCGCTTAGAGCTTGTCTATACATGTCTTGAGTGTATTAAGGCAAAGGAATGGGCAGAAAGGAAAGGAAAACATGAGCAAAGTAATGAAAAACCAATAGGAAAATTTTGTAAGGAAGTTATAATGATTGGCACTACAAGGAAATCACCTGTAAAACTCTAACTTTTAAAACTATAACTCTGTTTTCTATAAACGGTTAACTAAATGTTAATTCCATTTTGGTTGGGTGTGGTGGCTTGTGCCTGTAATCCCAGCACTTTGGGAGGTCAAGGTGGGAAGATCCTTTGAGCCCAGGAGTCTGAGACCAGCCTGGGCAACATAATGAGACCTCTCTACAAAAACTTAAAAAAAAAAAACAAAGTTAACTTCATTTACAATGTTTATGCAAATTCCATTTAGGATGGCGTGTAAAATAATAAAATACTTTGGAACAAGCTTAACAAAAGAAGTATAAGATTTGTATGCTAGCCAGGTGCGGTGGCTCATGCCCGTAATCCCAGCACATTGGGAGGCTGAGGCAGGCAGGTCACAAGGTCAGGAGTTCGAGAGCAGCCTGCCCAACATGGTAAAACCCTGTCTCTACTAAAAATACAAAAAATTAGCTGGGCATGGTGGCAGGTGCCTGTAATCCCAGGTACTTCGGAGGCTGAGCCAGGAGAATTGCTTGAACCTGGGAGGCAGAGGTTGCAGTGGGCCAAGACTGTGCCACTGCATTCCAGCCTGGGCAACAGAGCATGACTACAGCTCAAAAAAAAAGATTTGTATGCTAAAAACTACAAAATGTTGAAATAAATTAAAGCAGACCTAAATAAGTGAAATATATATTATCAAAAATTATGAGTTAATATTGTTAAAATGGCAATACTATTCAAATTGATCTACAGATTCAGTGCAATTCCTGTCAAAATCCTACCTGGCTTTTTTTTTCTTTTAATGGAAATTGACAAGCTGCTCTCAAATTTCTATGGAAATGCAAGAAACCCAGAGTAGTGAAAATAATCTTGAAAAGAAGAACAAAGTTGGAAGACTCACACTTCCTGATTTCAAAACAAACATAACTGCAATAATCAAGACTATGTAATACCGACAGGCATAGACATATAGATCAATGGAGTAGACTTGAAAGTCCAGAAATAAACGTTTACATTATAGTCAATTGATTTTCAGCAAATGTCCCAAGACAATTTAATGGGGAAATAATGAGTTAGATGGGTGTGATGATGTGTGTCTGTAGTCCTAGCTACTTGAGAGGCTGAGGTGGGAGGATCATTCGAGCCTAGGAGGTCGAGGCTTCAGTGAGCCATGACCGTGTCATTGCGCTCCAGCC
>NW_022437029.1:4631279-4821706 GCF_009761245.1 Sapajus apella | reverse complement strand
CCTCTGTGCCTTCCACCGTGAGTAAAACCTTCCTGAGGCCTCCTCAGAAGCCAAGCAGATGCCAGTACCATGCTTGTACAGCTTGCAGAACTGTAAGCCAATTAAACCTCTTCTCTTTATAAATTACGGAGCGTCAGGTATCATAGCAATGGAAGAATGGCCTACTACACCATCCAAATGTCCAGCCACTGATGAATAGACAAACAAAATATGGCTTATGCATACAATGGAATATTATGCAGCCACAAAAAGGAATAGAGTACTACATGATACAACATGGAAAAATCTTGAAAACATTAAACTAAGAGAAAGAAGACAGACAGAAAAGGCAACATATTGTATGATTCCATTTATATGAAAGGTCCAAGATGGACAAATCTATAGAAAGCAGAATGGAGGTTGTGAGAACCTGGGGCCAATGGAGAATAGCAGTGACTATGAATGGATAGAGTTTCTTTTAGAATATTTGATGAAAATGTTCTGGAATTAGATAGGGGTGATGTTGTACAATCTTTTTCGTCTTAAAAACCACTGGGTTGCAGAGTTTAAAAGGGTGAATTTTATGATTGTGAGTTGTCTCTTAGTAAAGATATTTTTTAAAAAATCTTCAAAAAAATGTATGCAAACATAAAATTAAAAGTATTTTTTTTCTTTTCTTTTTTTTTTTTTTTTTTTGAGAGAGAGTCTGGCTCTGTCACCCAGGCTGGAGTGCAGTGGCATGATCTTGGCTCAGTGCAACCTCTACCTACCGAGTTCAAGTGACTCCCTGCTTCAACCTCCTATGTAGCTGGGATTACAGGCATGTGCCACCAAGCCTGGCCAATTTTTGTATTTTTAGTAGAGATGGGGTTTCGCCATGTCAGCCAGGCTAGTCTTGAACTCCTGACCTTGTGATCCACCTGCCTCGGCCTCCTGCCGTCTGCCTGCCTAATTCCAAACTGCTGGAATTATAGGCATGAACCACCTCACCCAGCCAAAAGTATTTTCAAAATGTAAATACAGTATCCAACATATTATTTTGTCCACTAAGTTAAAAGACTTTGGAAAGTCTCCAGGCCACTTAATTTGTTAGTTTTTCTTCTCTGGTCTTTTCCTGTTTAAAAAGTGATGAATTATGCATGATGATGGTTCCTTCCCATTTTTCTCCTCTGCCTAGAGCTGTACTCAGGAAGTGTGTTCTCAGCAAACAGTAAGCCCTCCTCTTACTGCTCCCCCATTCTGTTCTGAGGATGGCCGAGGTCAAGGGGAATATTGGTCTGTAAGTCTCAGGGCTCACTTCCCTCTGCAGGCCTGAGCAAGACACACTGCTTTTTTTTTTCAACAATTATACCACCTAATCTCAGTCTCCAAGCACTTACATTCAGAGACATGTAGAATGTAGATGATAAAGTGTGTTTGAGGAGGTGGGACTGGAGGAGCAGTAGGTGGGAGACAGATTTGTCAATGTGCATCATTGTGTACTCTTTGAATTTTTACCATGTGTTATGAACAGAATTGTGCTGCCCTCCCTCCAACCTCACCCACTGCCCCACATTAATATCTTTTTTGATTTCCTGTTTTGTTTTGTTTTGAGACAGGTCCCACTCTGTCACCCAGGCTGGAGTGCAGTGGCGTGATCTCAGCTCACTGCAGCCTCTACCTTTTGGGCTCAAATGATTCTCCTGCCTCAGCCTTCTCTGAGTAGGGGGGACTATAAGTGGCACCACCATGCCCAGCTATTTTTTTTTATTTTGTAGAGTTGGGGGTCTCACTATATTGCCCAGGTTGGTCTTGAACTCCTGAGCTCCAGCAATCCACCTGCCTCAGCCTCCTAAAGTGCTGGGATTACAGGTGTGAGCCATCATACCTGGCCACCAAATTCATTTAAGTCTTAATCTCCAGTACTATTCCAAATATTTGGAGATAGAACCTTTGAGGAGGTGATTAAGGTTAAATATGGACAGGCCTTGATCCAACAGGACTGGTGTCCTTATAAGAAAAGACAGAGGCAAACGATGCCCAAATGAAGATACTGTGAGAGTGCAGCCATCTGCAAGCCAAAGGGAGAGGCCTTACCAGAAACCAAAGCTGTGGCTACCTTGATTCTCTACTCCCAGCCTCCAGAATAACGAGAAAATATGTATCTGTTGTTTAAACCACCCAGTCTGTGATATTTTGCTATGGTAGAATAACACACCATGTGAACATGTTTTGGTTTTTCCCTAGTAAGATTACAGTAATACAAAAGAATTGAGCAATCTAATTTTAAAACATGAGAAGACAATGAATGAATGAGATGAAGTAATATATTGCTAATCAACAAATGGATGTGATAGTGTGCAGTCTTCTTATTCCTGTTCTCAAGCACTCCCCCTCCAGTGGGCCTTTCTCAGCCAGGCCTCTTTGGTGTTGTTCATTCCGTAACTTCCTCTTTCCTTGTCACACCTTTGACACCCCAGCTTGGGGAGGACTCCTTTCCCACTGAAACCATCCCCACAGGGTTGATGAGAATTGCGTTCTGGTTTCTTCCCACTTCCTTGTTGCTGAAAGTTACCCAACACTAGATTCTGACCTATCTGCGTTTTCATTGTAGTTGGGATTACCATGTGAGCCAACATGTCCTGGTAATTTGCATCTCCATTGTCCCTATAGGTAGGATTTCTGACATTAGAGCTACAAGGCTGTTTTGAAATTGATTTGCAGCCAGGCACAAAGGCTCATACCTATAATCCTAGCACTTTAGGAGGCTGAACCATGCAGATAGCTTGAGCCCAAGGAATTTGAGACCAGCCTGAGCAACGTAGCAAAACCCCCTCTTTACAAAATATACAAAAACTTAGCAGGGGGTGAGTGGTGCACATCTGTAGTCCCAGCTACTCTGGAGGCTGAGGTAGGAGGATCATGTGAGCCGGAGGTCAAGGTTGCAGTGAGTCAAAATTGCACCACATTGCACTCCAGCCCAGGCTACAGAGTGAGAGCCTGTCTTTAAATAAATAAATAAATAAATAAAACAGAATTGATTTGCATTTCTATTGTTCCTATAGATAGGATCTCCAACATTAGAATCATAGGCTTTTTTCTTTTGAGACAGGGTCTTGTTCTGTTGCCCACGCTGGAGTGCAATGGCACAATCATAGCTTGCTGTAGCTTTGACCTCCCAGGCTCAAGCTATCCTCCCACCTCAGCCTCCTGAGCAGCTGGGACTACAGGTGTGCCTGACCACACCTGGCTAATTTTTAATTTTTTGTAGAGATGGGGTTTCTCTATGTTGAACAGGCTGGTCTGGAACTCCTGGCCTCAAGCAATCCTCCCACCTCAGCCTCCTAAAGTGTTGAGACTATAGACATGAGCCACTTAGCCTGGGCAGAATCATAAGGCTTTCGATTAATGATCGCTTAGAATGTTTTTCAGACACCAAATCTCAGCAATCAGTTTGAAGACCACACCCTCCCTTCCCCCCGCCCTGTAGAGGAGCAGGATCAGCCTGAGAATACAGCTTCTTCCTCTCTCCGTCTCATGACTTCACCCCGTGCTATTCAACCAATCAACAATCTCCACACTTTGGGCCATTCCAAAACCCTTAAAAACTCTAGCCCCAAACTCCTCAGGGAGATAAATTTGAGGTTACCTCCTATCTCCTCATTTGGTGACCCTGAGATCAAACCTCTTTCTCTGCTGCAATCTGGTATCTCAGCATTTTGACTTGCTGTGTGCATTGGGCAACAAACCTATTACACTTACACCACCCGTCTGGAAGGTGGTCTTGTCTTCCTCCAGAATCTTACAGAAATCACTGCCTCCAGGACTCACTCATTTTAACAGTGGGTCTTTCCTTTTTCTCATTTGTTTTGTAAAGTCTGTGAAGACTGAGCCCACCTCAGGTGTCTATACAGCTCTCCCAGGAAAGCTTTTTGTTGTTGTTGTTGACTGATTGAGTCTAATTGTCAGAGGCATTTGAACCAGAGTGACTCCATTTTGAATAGGGGCTGAGTAAAGTAAGGCTGAGATCTAACGGGCTGCATTCCCAGGAGGGTTAGGCATTCTTAAAGGATGAGATAGGAGGTTGGCACAAGATACATGTCACAAAGACCTTGCTGATAAAATAGGTTTTGGTAAAGAAGTTGGCCAACACCAAGATGGTGGTGAAAACGACCTCTGATTGTCCTCACTGCTCATTATATGCTAATTATAATGCATTAGCATGCTAAAAGACACTCTCACCAGACCATGGCAGTTTACAGAGGTCATGACAACATCAGGAAGCTATTGTATATGATCCAAAAAGGGGAGGGACCCACAGTTCTGAGAATTGTCCACCTTTTTGCTGAAAAACTCATGAATAATCCAACCCTTATTTAGCATATAATGAAGAAATAACTATAAGCATACTCAGTCGAGCAGCCCATGCTGCTGCTCTGCCCAGGGAGTAGCCATTCTTTTGTTTCTTTACTTCCCTAATAAACTTGCTTTCACTTTATGGATTCGCCTTGAATTCTTTCTTGTGCACAATCCAAGAACTCTCTCTTGGGGCCTGGATTGGGGCTGTTTCTGGTAACATAATTAGCATCTCCAACCAGAACAGGAAAGAAGTTAAAACCCAGTATTTCTTCTACTTAGTTTCTTTGGTTAGAAAAAAAATGTCAATTGTTATTGTAAGGGTTATTGCCGAGTTTAAAATGAGGAAACTGTGGCCGGTATAAGAAAATTAAATGCCAATTTATTCAGCTTCCGGGCGAGGTTCCATGGTCCGGGGAAAGGGGGCCAGGGAAGTCGCGCTGACTTCCTGGGGCGGGGGTTGGTTTTATGGCTAGGAGGAACGAGCAACAGCAGGACGCCCTGATTGGGTCCAGGGGAGCGGGATTGAGACGGGGCAGGCTGCTATTGGTTGGCGGGTTGTTGGGTGGGTTTTCCAGTGCGAGAGCTGGCCAGGGTTGCATTAGCCGGAGCCTTCCAAGGGAGCCATGCCGCAGAGCTAGGTGCCAAGTGCAGAGCCTGGTGCCGGGTGCAGAGTCAGGTGCTGAGTGCAGAGGTGGGTGTGTCCGGCCTCCCTGCGAGGCAACTGGCCTTACATTTGTAATTGTGGGATTGAAAGGCTGGTTCCAATAATTAGAATTTTTAAAATGTTTATATCGATTTAATCTTAGTCATTGTTAAGGTATAATTTTCAGAAAGGTTGGCTGGGTGCGATGGCTTATGCCTGTAATCCCAGCACTTTGGGAGGCCAAGGTGGGCTGATCACCTGAGGTCAGGAGTTTGAGACCAGCCTGACCAACATGAAGAAACCCTGTCTCTAGTAAAAAAAATACAAAATTAGCTGGGCATGGTGGCACATGCCTGTAATGCCAGCTACTTGGGAGGCTGAGGCAGCAGAATCACTTGAACCTGGGAGACGGAGATCGCAGTGAGCCAAGATCACACCATTGCACTCCAGCCTGGGCAACAAGGGTGAAACTCTGTCTCAAAAAAAAAAAAAGGAAGGTAAAATCATGACTCTTATGTAAATATAAACTGAAAATATATCAAATATTTAGTTTAACTCATTAATTATAAGGACACAAGTAAAATGTGGTAATTAATAAGGTATTATAAGCTTTTGAGAAACTAGGTATATAATTGGCAAATTTATACATTGCTGGTTTAGGTGTAGAACTGATTAATGTCCAACAAGGCCATAAACTATAACCCGTGGGATTATCTATTTCACTGGACAGAAACTAGTTTGCATTCCCATGAGACAAAACTCTAAAAGTCAATCATTGTCCCTACAGGCTTGCAAAATACGTCTGACAACAAAATGTGAAGCCCAACCTGCTACAATGAATGAATGCCTGGCATTTTAGTCTGTTCAGACTACTACAACAACATAGCTTAGTCCAGGAAGCTAATAAACAACTGATATTTATTTCTTACAGTTCTGGAGGCTAGAAAGCCAATAGTCAAGGTGCCAGCAGAGTCCATATTTGCTGAGGGCCTGCTTCCTGATTCATAGATGGCCATCTTCTCCCTCTGTCCTCACAGTGTGGAAGGGGTGAGGGATCTCTCCAAGGCATCTTTTAAAAGGGCACCAAGGACAGGTGCAGTGGCTCACACCTGTAATCCCAGCACTTTGGGAGGCCAAGTAGGGTGATCATTTGAGGTCGGGAATTTGAGACCAGCCTGGCCAACATGGTGAAAGCTCACCTCTACCTAAAATACAAAAATAAGCCAAGTGTGGTGGCATGTACCTGTAATCCCAGCTACTTGGAGGTGGAGGCCCAAGAATCGCTTGAACCCAGGAGACAGATGTTGCAGGGAGCTGAGATTGTGCCACTGCACTCCAGCCTGGGTGACAGAGCAAGACTCCATCTCAAATAAAAATAAAATAATAAATAAATAAATAAATAAATAAATTAAAAGGGCACTAATCCCATTCCCAAGGGCTCTACTTTTAAGATCAAATTTCCTCCGAAAGGCCCCACCTTCTAATACCATCTCACTGGGGATTAGGTTTCAACATATGAATTTTGGGGGTTGAGATCTCACACACTCAAATTGTGATCTTTTTTGCTCATTCCCAAGCATCTAAAATAATGCCCAATCCCTTAGGACGGGAGTTTAAGGGTGTGCCAAACTGAGAAATCGGAGCTGGTGCCACCAGAAACCCAAATATTAATTGTAGTTATTAAGCAATGAGGAGGAATCTGTGACTTTTGGTGACTCATTTTCCCATGCCACCAGTAACTGAAATAGAAAATTCAGTGTTGGCCATCTGTCTTCTTAGGGGTAAAGTAAGGAAATTATAGGCCGTGGTCCTCTGACACAAAATTAAACATTCCTACCTCTAAACATTATTTTTTCCCTAAACTTATACTATCCATTTCTAAAGCTCCTGCTCACGCTTTAAAATTCCTTAAAAATTTTACATTTCTGGAGGGATCCAAGATGGCCGATTAGGAGCAGCACAGGATTGCAGCTCCCAGTGAAAGCGTGGAGGATGAGCGGATGCCGCATTTCCAGATGGATTTTTATTGCCCACAGACCAGGAGATTCCCAGGCGGAGGAGCTCCATGGGTCGCCAGCACAGCTGGTTTGGCTGGCACGGCTGTTTGGCTGGCATGGCTGTTTTCACCAGCACAGCTGTTTTGCCAGTGGTTCTCCATACAAAATACACAGGTCTGGGTGCCATTATAGCTGGCAATTGGAGCTCCTGGCAGACAGAGGCGCCCATTCAACTGATTAAAAAGGGGATTGAAACAGGGAGCCAGGCCAGGAGATTCCTGGGCAAAAAAGCACCACAAATCTCAGTGTGGCTGTTTCAGCCAGTGCAGGCGCAGTGGGTCACTGCACAGGAAATCACACAGATCCCGGCACCTTTTCAACAGGTGACTGGAACACCTGGTAGACAGAGTCAACCGTTCAACAACAAAAAAAAAAGGAAAAAAAGGCTCTGAGGCAGGGAGCCAGGTGATCAGGCTGGGCTGGTACCACCCCCAAAAAAGAACAGCAATCAGAAACACTCTGGATTGAGAGTTTCACAGCAAGCACAGCTGAACCTGGGACAGTCCAGCTCTGTGGGGGAGGGGCATCCACCATTACTGAGGCAGTCCACCACTGTGGAGGTAGTTTGCTGTTGCCGAGGCAGCCCGCTGTTGCCAAGGCAGCCCACCATTACAGAGAGAGTCGACCATTATAGAGATGAGCTGCCATTGCCGAGGCAGTTCTAACTACACCCGTATAAACAGGATTGCAGAAAAGTTCACACGGCACCTGGGCGGAGCCCACAGCAGCTCAGCGAAGCCTCTGCAGGCAGACAGTGACTAGGGTGCCTCCTTGCTGGGCAGGGCTGCCCTGAAAAAAGACAGCAGCACAACAGAAACTCATAAATAAAGCCCTAATTCCCAGGAAAGACAGAGCATGTGGGGGAAAAAAAAATTAGAAAAGGGGATTATGAACTCTGCTGCAGCAGAGTTAAATGTACCTGCCCAGCAGCTCTGAATGAACAACAGAGCTCACAGCTCAGCACTTGAGCTCCTATAAAGGACAGACTGTCTCCTCAAGCAGCTCCCTGACCCCTGTATATCCAAAGAGTCACCTCATAAAGGAGAGCTCAGACTGACATGTGGCGGGTATTCTTCTGGGACAAAGATAGCAGAAGAAGAAACTGGCAGCAACCCTTACTGTTCTGCAGGTGCTGCAGGTGATTCCCAGGCAAGCAGGGCCTGGAGAGGACCTCAGCAGTCCTATAGCAGAAGGGCCGAACTGTTAGAAGGAAAACTAAGAAACAGAAAGAAATAACTTCATCATCAATAAACTGGATGTCCACTCAGAGATCCAATCTGAAAGTCAACAACTGCAAAGACGACAGGTGGTTAAATCTACAAAGATAAGAAGAAACCAGTGCAAAAAGGATGAAAACACCAGAAACCAGAACGCCTCTCCTCCTACAAGGGATCACAACTCCTCACCAGCAAGGGAACAAGGCTGGATGGAGAATGAGTGTGATGAATTGACAGAATCAGGCTTCAGAAGGTGGGTAATAAGAAACTTCTGTGAGCTAAAAGAACATGTCCTAACCAAATGCAAAGAAACTAAGAGCGTTGAAAAAAGATTTGATGAAATGCTAACAAGAATAAACAACTTAGAGAGGAATATAAGTGAATTGATGGAGCTGAAAAACACAACACGGGAACATCACGAAGCATACACAAGTTTCAACAGCGGAATTGACCAAGCAGAAGAAAGGATATCAGAGGTTGAAGATCAACTCAATGAAATAAAATGAGAATGAAAGATTAGAGAAAAAAGGGTAAAAAGCAATGAACAAAGTCTCCAAGAAATATGGGACTATGTGAAAAGACCTAATCTACGTTTGGTAGGTGTACCTGAATGTGATGGAGAGAATGAATCCAAGCTGGAAAATACTCCTCAGGATATTATCCAGGAAAACTTCCCCAATCTAGCAAGGCAGGACAATATTCAAGTCCAGGAAATACAGAGAACACCACAAAGATATTCCTCAAGAAGAGCAACGCCAAGGCACATAATCGTCAGATTCACAGGGTTAAAATGAAGGAGAAAATGCTAAGGGCAGCCAGAGAGAAAGGTCAGGTTACCCACAAAGGGAAGCCCATCAGACTCACAGCAGATCTCTCAGCAGAAACCCTACAAGCCAGAAGAGAGTGGGGGCCAATATTCAACATCCTTAAAGAAAAGAACTTTCAACCCAGAATTTCATATCCAGCCAAACTAAGCTTCATAAGTGAAGGAAAAATAAAATCCTTTGCAAACAAGCAAGTACTCAGAGATTTCACCACCACTAGGCCTGCTTTACAAGAGCTCCTGAAAGAAGCACTAAACATAGAAAGGAACAACCAGTACTAGCCACTCCAAACATATACAAAATGGTAAAGAGCATCAACACAATGAAGAAACTGCATCAACTAACGGGCAAAACAGCCAGCTAGCATCAAAATAGCAGGATCAAATTCACACATAACAATATTAACCCTAAATGTAAATGGGCTAAATGCCCCAATCAAAAGACACAGACTGGCAAACTGGATAAAAAGCCAAACCCCATCGGTGTGCTGTATCCAGGAAACCCATCTCACATGCAAGGATACACAAAGGCTCAAAATAAAGGGATGGAGGAAGATTTACCAAGCAAATGGAGAGCAAAAAAAGCAGGAGTTGCAATTCTCATCTCTGATAAAATAGACTTTAAATCAACAAAGATCAAAAGAGACAAAGAAGGACATTACATAACGGTAAAATGATCAATGCAACAAGAAGAGCTAACGATCCTAAGTATATACGTTCCCAATACAGGAGAACCCAGATACATAAGGCAAGTTCTTAATGACTTACAAAGAGACTTAGACTCTCACACAATAATAGTGGGAGACTTTAACACCCCATTGTCAATATTAGACAGATCAATGAGACAGAAAACTAACAAGAATATCCAGGACTTGAACTCAGACCTAGACCAAGCAAACCTGACAGACATTTACAGAACCCTCCATCCCAAATCCACAGAATATACATTCTTCTGAGCGCCACATAACACCTACTCTAATATTGACCAAATAATTGGAAGTAAATCACTCCTCAGCAAATGCAAAAGAACAGAAATCATAACAAACAGTCTCTCAGACCACAGTGCAATCAAGCTAGAACTCAGAATTCAGAAACTAAGAATCACGCAGATTCATGGAAACTGAACAACTGGCTCTGGAATGTTGACTGGATAAACAATGAAATGAAGGCAGAAATAAAGATGTTCTTCGAAACCAACGAGAACAAAGACACAACATACCAGAATCTCTGGGACATGTTTAAAGCAGTCTGTAGGGGAAAATATGTAGTAATAAATGCCCACATGAGAAGCAAGGAGAGATCTAAAATCAACATCCTATCATCAAAATTGAAAAAGCTAGAGGAGCAAGATGAAAAAAAAACTCAAAACCTAGCAGAAGACAAGAAATAACTAAAATCAAAGCAGAACCGAAGGAGATAGAGACATAAAAGATCGTTCAAAAAATCAATAAATCCAGGAGCTGGTTTTTCAAAAAGATCAACAAAATAGACCACTAGGAAGATTAATAAAAAAGAAAAGAGAGAATAATCAAATAGATGCAATAAAAAACAATAAAGGGGATATCACCACAGATTCCACAGAAATACAAATCATAATCAGAGATTATTACAAACAACTCTATGCACATAAACTAGTAAACCTGGAAGAAATGGATAAATTCCTGGACACTTGCATCCTCTCAAGCCTAAACCAGGAAGAATTCGAAACCCTGAATAGACCAATAACAAGGTCTGAAGTTGAGGCAGCAATTAATAGCCTACCATCCACAAAAAGCCCAGGTCCAGATGGGTTCACAGCCGAATTCTACCAGACATACAAAGAGGAGCTGGTACCATTCCTTCTGAAACTATTCCAAACAATTCAGAAAGAGAGAATCCTTCCCAAATCATTTTATGAGACCAACATCATCCTGATACCAAAACCCGGCAGAGACTCAGCAAGAAAACTTCAGGCCAATATCCATGATGAACACAGATGCAAAAATCTTCAATAAAATACTGGCAAACCAATTGCAACAGTACATCAAAAAGCTTATCCACCACGATCAAGTAGGCTTCATCCCGGGGATGCAAGGCTGGTTCAACATACACAAGTCTATAAATGTAATTCACCACATAAACAGAACCAAAGACAAAAACCACGTTTATCTCAATTGATGCAGAGAAGGCCTTTGACAAAATTCAACAGCACTTTATGCTAAAAACCTTCAATAAACTAGGTATTGATGGAACGTATCTCAAAATAATAAAAGCTATTTACGACAAACCAACAGCCAATATCATGCTGAATGGGCAAAAACTGGAAGCATTCCCTTTGAAATCTGGCACTAGACAAGGATGCCCTCTCTCACCACTCCTATTCAATATAGTATTGGAATTTCTAGCCAGAGCAATCAGGCAAGAAAAAGAAATAAAGTGTATTCAGATAGGAAAGGAGGAAGTCAAATTTTCTCTATTTGCAGACGACATGATTGTATATCTAGAAGACCCCATTGTCTCAGCCCAAAATCTCCTGAAACTGATAAGTGACTTCAGCAAAGTCTCAGGATACAAAATCAATGTGCAAAAATCACAAGCATTCCTATACACCAATAAGAGACTTAAAGAGAGCCAAATCAAGAACGAATTGCCTTCACAGTTGCTACAAAGAGAATAAAATACCTAGCAATACAACTAACAAGGAACATAAAGGACCTCTTCAAGTAGAACTACAAACCACTGCTCAATGAAATAAGAGAGGACACAAACAGATGGAGAAACATTCCATGTTCATAGTTAGGAAGAATCAATATTGTGAAAATGGCCATACTGCCCAAAGTAATTTACAGATTCAATGCTATCCCCATCAAGCTACTGATGACCTTCTTCACAGAACTGGAAAAAAACACCTTAAACTTCATATGGAACCAAAAGAAAGCCCACATAGCCACGTCAATTCTAAGCAAAAGGAACAAAGTGGAGGCATCACACTACTGGACTTCAAACTATACTACAAGGGTACAGTAATCAAAACAGCATGGTACTGGTACAAAACAGAGATATATACCAATGGAACAGAGCAGAGGCCTCGGAGGCAACACAACACAGCTACAACCGTCTGATCTTTGCAAACCTGACAAAAACGAGCAATGGAGAAAGGAGTCCCTGTTTAATAAATGGTGTTGGGAAAACCGGCTAGCCATGTGCAGAAAGCAGAAACTGGACCCCTTCCTGACACCTTACATTAAAATTAACTCCGGATGGATTAAAGACTTAAACATAAGACCTAACACCATAAAAACCCTAGAAGAAAACCTAGGCAAAAGCATTCAGGACATAGGCGTAGGCAAGGACTTTGTGACCAAAACACCAAAAGCATTGGCAACAAAAGCCAAAATAGACAAATGGGACCTAATCAAACTCCACAGCTTCTGCACAGCAAAAGAAACAGTCATTAGAGTGAATCAGCAACCAACAGAATCGGAAAAAATTTTTGCAGTCTACCCATCTGACAAAGGGCTGATAACCAGAATCTACAAAGAACTAAAACAGATTTAGAAGAAAAAAACAAGCCAATTCAAAAGTGGGTGAAGGATATGAACAGATACTTTACAAAAGAAGACATACATGAGGCCAACAAACGTGAAAAAATGGTCATCATCGCTGGTCGTTAGAGAAATGCAAATCAAAACTACATTGAGATACCATCTGATGCTGGTTAGAATGGCAATCGTTAAAAAAATCTGGAGACAACAGATGCTGGAGAGGATGTGGAGAAATAGGAACACTTTTACACTGTTGGTGGGGTATAAATTAGTTCAACCATTGTGGAAGACAGTGTGGGGATTCCTCAAGGACCTAGAAATAGAAACTCCATTTGACCCATCAATAAATCATTCTACTATAAGGACACATGCACACGAATGTTCATTGCAGCCCTGTTTACAATAGCAACGACCTGGAACCAACCCAAATGCCCATTGATGATAGACTGGACAGGGGAAATGTGGCATATATACACCATGGAATACTATGCAGCCATCAAAAACGATGAGTTCATGTCCTTTGTAGGGACATGGATGAAACTGGAAACCATCATTCTCAGCAAACTGACAAGAACAGAAAATCAAACACCACATGTTCTCACTCATAGGTGGGTGTTGAACAATGAGAGCACATGGACACAGGGAGGGGAGCATCATACACTGGGGTCTGTCAGGGGGAAATAGGGAGGGACAGCAGTGGGTGGGGAGTTGGGGAGAGATAGCATGGGGAGAAATGCCAGATATAGGTGATGGGAAGGAAGGCAGCAAATCACACTGCCATGTGTGTACCTATGCAACAATCTTGCATATCCTTCACATGTACCCCAAAACCTAAAATGCAATTAAAAAAAAAAAAGAAAAGAAACATGCAAGGGGCTGAGCTGAGAGTATGAAAAAAAAATTTTTTTACATTTCTTGGCTGAGTACGGTGGCTCATGCCTGTAATCCCAGCACTTTGGGACAACTAAGCGAGGGGATCACTTGAGCTCAGGAGTTTGAGATCAGCCTGGGCAACATGGTGAAACCCTGACTCTACAAAAAAATACAAGTATAGGCACATGCCTATAAGTCCCAGCTACTCAGGAGGCTGAAGTCGGAGGATTCTTTCAGCCTGGGAGTTTGAGGCTGTGGTGAGTTGTGATCATGCCACTGTACACCAGCCTGGGTCACAGAGTGAGACGGTGTCTCAAAAAAATTCTATATTTCTTACAGTATATAATTTTATGACATATTGTTGTTTAAATGTATAGTGGAAAACAACGGCCTCCTGCTTCGTTTTTACTCTCCTCCCATCTCATGCCTATGCCCTGCAGACAACCTTTTTCAACTTGTTTCTCAAACTGTCTGTCAGAACTTCAAATTCCTCTGAACCCAGTTCCTCTCCATCTGAAAATCTCTCAAGTTTCTAGCTCCCTTGGTGCCCTGGGACTTCCTGCTTCACAGCAGATCTGGAGCCTTCTGGCCTTTTGCAAGACTGTTGTGCTAAGATTCACTTGCCTTGACCTTCATTGGGGGAATTCCCTTTGACTCTGTCCTGTGTTGGGTCCTTTACTTTCTGGCTCCCATTTCCTTCCCTTTTTCTTGATTTACTCTCTTGTTTTATTTTCTTCAGTATTTCCCAAGAAAGCATATTTGGCAAGTAAAGTTTTACAGATGTCTGGAAGTGTCTTTATTTTACTCTCATATTGGATTAATAGTTTAGTTGGGTATAGAATTCCTAGTTTAACACCATTCTCCCTCAGATTTTCCTCTTTTTTTGAGACACAGTCTTGCTCTGTTGCCTAGGCTAGAGTGCAGAAGCACAATCAAAGCTCACTGCATCCTCGAACTCCTGGGCTCAAAAGATTCTCCCATCTCAGCCTCTGAAGTAGCTGGGACTGCAGGTGTGTGCCACCACACCCAGCTAATTTTTATTTTGTAGAGATGGGGTCTAGCTAAGTTGCCTTGGCTCATCTTGAACTTCTGGGCTCAAGTGATCCTCTCATCTCAGCCTCCCAAATTACTAGGATTACAGGTGTGAGTCACTATGCTTGGTCACCCTCAGATTTTTGAATATTTTATTCCACTGTCTAGTAGTTTCAGTGTTTTACTGAGAATTGCAATGTTGATTTGATTTCTCGTCATCTGTTTGTGATCTTTTTCTTCTTTTTGAAAGGGTTAGGGTCTTTTTATCGTGGCTGCTCTGAAATAACCTTGGCAAGCCTATTTTTTTGGGGGGTGAGGGGACAGGGTCTTGATGTCATCCAGGCTGGAGTGCAGTGATGCAATCATGGGTCACTGCAGCCTTGACCTCCCTGCCCAGGAAATCTTCTCACCTCAGCCTCCTAAGTAGCTGGGATCACAAGTAAATACCATAAATTAATTAAAGTTTTTAATTAAAATTTTTCAATTTTTTAAAAATTATTTTTTTAGAGATGGGGTCTTGCCATGTTACGCAGGCTGGTATTGAACTCCTGGGCTCGAGTGATCCTCCTGACTCAGCCACCCAAAGTGCTGGGATTATAGGTGGGAGCCACTGCACCCACCCCGTATGGGTGTTTTTTTGTTCACTGGGCTATATATCCTTCAAACTGGGTCCTTTTAAATTTTATCTTTCATTGAAAATAGGCCCTTGCAATATAGAGACCCATTTCCTCTAGCTTTGGGAAATTACCTTGTGATTTTTGCTTCTTGTGAGTAATGCTCTCCCTCCTTTTGTCTATTCTTTCTTTATGTACTTCGATTTGTCAGATATCCATTTACCCATTTCGATTGACCCTATCTGTTTTCTCCTTCTTTCAGTATCTTTGTGTTTACTTTTTTGTTGTTGTTTGTTTTTGTTGTACCTCCTGGGGAATTGTCCTCAACCTCATTTTCTAGTTCTTCTATTAAACTTTTCATTTTTGCAATTATATTTTTAAATTTCATAGAGTCTTTCTTGTTCTCCATTCCTTTTTTATAGTCTCTTGCTCCAGTGTTATGGTGAAATATTTTACTCTTAGTTCTCTGGGGACTTTTATTATAGATTTTAGAAAAGTTTTCTTAGGGCAGACGCGGTGGCCCACGTCTGTAATGCTAGCACTTTGGGAGGCCAAGGTGGGTGGATCATGAGGTCAGGAGATCGAGACCATCTGGCAAACATGGCAAAACCGTGTCTCTACTAAAAATACAAAAATTAGCTGGGCATGGTGGCACATGCCTGTAATCCAAGCTTCTCAAGAGGCTAAGGCAAGAGAATAGCTTGAGCCAGGGAGTCGGAGGTTGCAGTGAGCTGAGATTGCGCCACTGCACTCCAGCCTGGTGATAGAGCAAGACTCTGTCATAAAAAAAAAAAAAAAAAAAAAGAAAAGTTTCCTTCCACTTCCTGCATTGTCTCTGTTTTCATTTTATTTTCCATTGTCTTTTGTTTGTTTGTTTTGGTTTCTGTCTTTCCTAAAAAGGCATTCTCTAAGTGTCCTGAGACACAATGTGTTCCATTCATATTTCAGAATGAGGATGGACATTGTGTGGGTGTGCATTGTGCTTATTGATGGGTAGTCCTTATAGTGGAGACAAGGTACTTAGCTGGCATTTTTCATGGAGAGAGCTTCAAATGACAACATATGTAGGTCATTTTTCTTGAACAGGCAATTTCCCCATTGTATTAGCTTGTTCTCACATTGCTATAAATACCTGAGACTAGGTAATTAATAAACAAAAGAGGTTTAATTAGCTCACAGTTCTTTAGATTTTTGTATTAGTCCATTTTCACACTGCCGATAAAGACATACCCGAGACTGGGCAATTTACAAAAGAAAGAGGCTTAATTGGACTTACAGTTCTATGTGGCTGGGGGGTCCTCACGATCATGGCAGAAGGCCAGGAGGAACAAGTCACATTTTATGTGGATGACAGCAGGCAAAGAGAGTGTGTGCAAGGTAATTCCTCTTTTTAAAACCATCAAATCTTGTGATACTCTATCAAGAGAACAGCACAGGAAAGGCCTGCCCCCATAATTCAATAACCTCCCACTGGGTTCCTCCCACAAGACATGGGAATTGTGGGAGTTACAAATTCAGGATGAGATTTGAGTGTGGACACAGCCAAACCATACCATTCCACACCTGGCCCCTCCCAAATTTCATGTCCTCACATTTTAAAACCAATCATGCCTTCCCAACAGTCCCCCAAAGTCTTAACTCATTTCAGCATTAATTCAAAAGTCCACACTCCAACATCTCATCTGAGACAAGGCAAATCCCTCTGCCTATGAGCCTGTAAAATCAAAAGCAAGTTAGTTAATTCTTAGATACAATGGGGTACAGGCATTGGGTAAATACAGCCATTTCAAATGGGAGAAATTGGCCAAAACACAGGGGCTACAGGCCCCATGCAAGTTCAGAATCCAAAGGGGCAGTCAAGTCTTAAAGCTCAGAAAATGATCTCCTTTGACTCCATGTCTCACATCCAGGTCACCCTGATGCAAGAGGTGGGTTCCCATGGTCTTGGGCAGATCCTGCCCTGTGGCTCTGCAGGGTACAGCCTTCCTCCCAGCTGCTTTCACTGGCTTTTGGTGAGTGTCTCTGGCTTTTCCAGACACATGGTGCAAGCTATTAGTGGATCTACCATTCCAGGGTATGGAGGATGGTAGCTATCTTCTTACAGCTCCATTAGGCAGTGCCCCAGTAGGGACTCTGTGTGGGGGCTTCAACCCCACATTTCCCTTCCACACTGCCCTAGTAGAGGTTCTTCATGAGAGCCCCGCCTGTGCAGCAAACTTTTTTCCAGGCATTTCCATACATCCTCTGAAATCTAGCCAGAGGTTCCCAAACCTCAATTCTTGACTTATTCTTTTTTTTTTTTTTTTTTTTTTTCTTTCTGAGACAGAGTTTCCGCTCTTGTTGCCCAGGCTGGAGTGCAATGGCATGATCTCAGTTCACTACAACCTCTGCCTCCCGGGTTCAAGTGATTCTTGTGCCTCAGACTCCTGAGTACCTAGGATTACAGGTATGTGCCAACACGCCCAGCTAATTTTTGCATTATTAGTAGAGACAGGGTTTTTCCATGTTGGACAGGCTGGTCTTGAACTCCCGACCTCAGGTGATCCACCTGCCTTGGCCTCTCAAAGTGCTGGGATTATAGGCCTGAGCCACTGCACCTGTCCAATTCTTGACTTCTTTGCACCTGCATGCTCAGCATCACATGGAAGCTGCCAAGGCTTGGGCTTGTACCCTCTGAAGCCACAGGCCGAGCTGCATTTGGCCCTTTTAGTAATGGCTAGAGCAGCTGGGAAGCAGGGCACCAAGTCTGTAGACTTCACAAGCATGGGGACCCTGGGCCTGGCCCACAAAACCGTTTTTTTCTCTTATACCTCAGGGCCTGTGATGGGAGGGGCTGCCAATAAGACCTCTGAATACCCTGGAGACATTTTCCCCATTGTCTTGGGGATTAGCATTTTGCTTCCAGTTACTTAAGCAAATTTCTGCAGGGGGCTTGAATTTCTCCTCAGAATATTGGATTGTCTTTTCTATTGCATTGCCAAGCTGCAAATTTTCTGAACTTTCATGCTCTGCTTCCCTTATAAAACTGAATGCCTTTAACAGCACCCAAGCCATTTCTTGAATGCTTTGCTGCTTAAAAATTCCTTCTGCCAGATACCGTCAATCATCTCTCTAAAGTTCAAAGTCCCACAATCTCTAGGGCAAGGGCAAAATGCTGCCAGTCTCTTTGCTAAAACATAACAAGAGTCACCTTTGCTCCAGTTCCCAACAAGTTCCTTATCTCCATCTGAGAGCACCTCAGCCTGGACCTTATTGTTCGTATCACTATCAGCATTTTTGTCAAAGCCATTCACCAAGTCTCTAGGAAGTTCCAAACTTTCCCACTTTCTCCTGTATTCTTTTTTTTTTTTTTTTTTTTTGGGACGGAGTTTCGCTCTTGTTACCCAGGCTGGAGTGCAATGGCGCGATCTCGGCTCACCACAACCTCCGCATCCTGGGTTCAGGCAATTCTCCTGCCTCAGCCTCCTGAGTAGCTGGGATTACAGGCACACGCCACCATGCCCAGCTAATTTTTTGTATTTTTAGTAGAGACAGGGTTTCACCATGTTGACCAGGATGGTCTCGATCTTTTGACCTTGTGATCCACCCGCCTCGGCCTCCCAAAGTGCTGGGATTACAGGCTTGAGCCACCACGCCCGGCCTTTCCTGTATTCTTTTGAGCCCTCCAAATTGTTCCAACCTCTGCCTGTTACCCAGTTCCAAAGCTGATTTCACATTTTCTGGTATCCTTTCAACACCCCACTCTACTAATACGAATTTACAGTATTAGTCTGTTTTCATGCCACTGATAAAGTCATGCCCAAGACTGGGCAATTTACAAAAGAAAGGTTTAAGTGGACTTACAGTTCCCCCCATGACTGGGGAGGCCTCATAATCATGGCAGAAGGCAAGGAGGAGCAAATCACATCTTAGGTGGATGGCAGCAGGTAAAGAAAAAATGTGCAGGGGAACTCCTCTTTATAAAACCAACAGATCTCATGAGGCTCATTCATTATCACAAGAACAGTGCAGGAAAGACCCGCTCCCACCCCGATAATTCGATCACCTCCCACCGTGTTCCTCCCACGAAGTGTGGTAATCGTGGGAGTTACAATTCAAGTTGAGATTTGGGTGGGGACACAGCCAAACCATATCAGCTTTATAGGAAGCATGGTGGCATTTTCTTCAGGGGTGGCCTTAGGAAGCCTCATGGCAGAAGGCTAAAGGAGAGTAGGCAGTCTCACATGACAGGAGCAGGAGCAAGAGAGAGATGAGGGAGGTGCTTTTATTTTTATTCTTATTTATTTATTTAATTTTTATTTTTTGAGAGGGTCTCTGACACCTGGGCTGGAGTGCAGTGGTGTAATCATGGCTCACTGCAGCCTCCACTTCCCAGGTAGGCTCAAGTGATCCTCCTACCTCAGCCACCCAAGTAGCTGGGACCATAGATGCATGCCACCATGCCTGGATAATGTTTGTATTTTTTTGTAGAGATGGGGTTTTGCCATGCTGCCCATGCTAATTTTGAACTCTTGGGCTCAAGCAATCCACCCACCTTGGCCTCCCAAAGTGTTGGGATTATAAGGGTAAGCCACCACGCCTGGCCTGTCACACACTTAAATAAACATATCCCACAAGGACTCACTATTGCAAAGACAGTACCAAGTGGATAGTACTAAGCCATTCACAAGAGATTCATCCCCATGATCCAGTCACCTCCCACCAGGCCCCACCTCCAAAATTGGAGATTACATTTCAACATGAGATTTGGGTGGCATCACACATCCAAACTATGTCATTCTGCCACTGGCTTCTCCCAAATCTCACGTCGTTTTCACATTGCAACATACAATTATGCCTTTCAAACAGTTCCCCAAAGTGTTAATTCATTCCAGTATTAACTCTAAAGTCCAAACTCTCAGTAGAGACAAGGCAAAACCTTTCCACCTATGAGTCTGTGAAATATTTTAAAAAGTTAGTTCCTTCCAAGATACAATGGGGTATATGCACTGGGTAAACATTCCCATTCCAAAAGGGAAAAATTAGCCAAAAGAAACTGACTAGAGGCCCCATGCAAGTTCAGAACCCAGCAGGGCAGTCATTAAATCTTAAAGCTCCAAAATAATCTCCTTTGACTCAATGTTTTACAACCAGGGCACGCCAGTCCAAGGAGTTGGCTCCCAAAACCTTGGACAGGTCTGCTCCTGTGGCTTTGCATAGTTCAGCACCCCACCCCCAACCTGGGCTGGCATTGAGTGCCTGCAGCTTTTTCATTGTATGTTGCAGGATGTTGGTGGATCTACCATTCTGGCAACTGGAGGATGATGACCTACTTTTCACAGCTTCTCTACACAGTGCCCTGCTGGAGACTCTGTGTGGGGGCTCCAACTGCACATTTCCACCCTCCTCTACCCTACTTGAGGTTCTCCATGAGGACTCTGCTCCTGCAGCAGGCTTCTGCCTGGACACACAGACTTCTCCATACATAATCTGAAATCTAGGTGGAGGCTCCCAAGCCTCAACTCTTGCACTTCTGTGCAGCCACAGGCTTAATACCACATGGAAGCCACTAGAATTTATGGTTTGTACCCTCTGAAGCAATTGCCTGAGCTGGATATGGAGCCCTTTGAGCCATGGTAGGATCTAGAGCTGCCAGGATACAGGGAGCAGTGTCCCAAGGCTGCTCAGGGCAGTGGGACCTTGGGCCTGGTTCACAAAACTGTCCTTCCCTCCTTGGCCTCTGGGCCTGTGATGGGAGGGATTACTCACAGTTCTCTGAAATGCCTTTGAAGTCTTTCCCCCTTTATCTTGCTATGAGCACTTGGCTTCTCTTTAGTTATGCAAATATATCTGCTTCTCTTAAATATAAGTTCCAACTATCGGTCATTTCTTAGCTCACGCATATAAGCACAGCCTGTTAGAAGCAACCAGGCCACTTCTTGAATGCTTCACTGCTTAGAAATTTCTTCCACCAGGTACCCTATATCATCACTCTCAAGCTCAAAGTTCCACAGATCCTAGGGCAAGGGCGCAATGCAGCCAAGTTCTTTGCTAAGTCATAACAACAGTGACCTTTGCTCCAGTTCTCAATAAGTTCCTCATTTCCAACTGAGAACTCTTCAACTTGGACTTCACTGTCCCTATCACTATCAGCATTTCGGTCACAACCATTTAACCAATGTCTAAATCATTCCAAACTTTTCCTCATCAACCTGTCTTCTTCTGAGTCCTCTAAACTGTCCCAACCTCTGCCTATTACTTGTACATTTTCAGGTATCTTTATAGCAATTTCCCATTCCTTGGAACAAATTTTCTGTTAGTCTATTCTCACATGCTATAAAGAAATATGGGACTGGGTAATTTATAAAGAAAACAGGTTTAATTAATGTGAGGCATCTCACATGGCAGGAGCAGGAGCAATGAGAGATGGGGGAGGTGCCACGCACTTTAAAATGACCACATCTCACAAGAATTCACTCACTATAATGAGGACAGTACCAAGCAGGTCGTGCTAAACCATTCATGAGCGATCCACCCCATGAGTCAATCACCTCCTACCAGGCCCCACCTCCAACACTGGGGATTATATTTCAACATGAGATTTGGGCAGGGACATACATTCAAACTATATCACCTACTTTCCTGATTATGCATGTGGGAAGAGAGCCTGAAAGTGTTTCTTAAACTTTCAACCAACGCTTCTTTTTCTTTTAATTTTTTTTTTTTTTTGTAAAGTCAAGATATTTTGTTATGTTGCCCAGGCTAGTCTCAAACTCCTGGATTCAAGTAATCCTCTCTCCTTGGCCTCCCAAAGTGTTGGGATTACAAACACAGGCCATCATGCCTGGCTCAACCAACATGTCTTATTTTCATCCACATGTTTCAACCATCCCCCAGAAACCTGGGGACATTCGGAGCTAACTGTCCAGATGTTGCTCAGCTGTGTGCAACCAGGACTCTCCCACGTCTCTTTAGATTCATGCTTTTTCTGTCTTTTAGACCATTTTCCATTCCATCCCAACTTCAAAAGTGTTATTGCTATCTAGTCTGCTGTTTTCCACCCTTCTATTCTTTTTATCCTTGCAAGTTTATTTCTTTTTAATCCCATTTACTATAATTTTAATGGAGTTTTGGGAGATAAAAGATAAATGCCTGTGTTCATTCAGCTTCAATTAATGTAACATCTTCCTCCCAACTTTCCAATTACTAAATTAAATTTGAGATCATTCAGTATCTAATGCTTCTCCTTATAAGTTCTACAAGGCATCAGGATGCTGTTTTCTCTGTTTTCACCACCTACCCCAACATATATTTTCCCCCACCATCATTAAAAAGAAATAATTCACTCATAGAACTTCCCGGGCCTTTCTTTTCAGGCGTCTAATCTGGGTTTAGGGCTCTTTTACAATGCAAATAATTAGCTTAAAAACGTTCTAATTTGTTTCTTCTTTATAGATGTTCACACTAAGGAGAGCAATATAACTTTGTGAGGTATTTGTTTATCAAAGGAAACCTAAGGGGGAAATAAACATTTACAAAACATAATTCTGTTTATCACAGAGTTATAATTGGTGAGTTCCAACTACAAGACTCTACAGTTGCCACCAGCCACATGTGGCTATTAAGCAATTAAAATGTGTTCAATGTGAATGAAAAACAAAATTTATTTTAAAAAATACTTCATTACTTTACATTTAAATCTAGGACCATGTGAGTGGCTCACACCTGTAATCCCAGCACTTTGGGAGGCTGAGGTGGGCAGATCACCTGAGGTCAGGAGTTCTAGACCAGCCTGACCAACATGGAGAAACCCTGTCTCTACTAAAAATACAAAAATCATCTGGGTGTGATGGCAGGTGCCTGTAATCTCAGCCACTTAGGAGGCTGAGGCACAAGAATCACTTGAACCCAGGAGGCAGAGGCTGCAGTGAGCCAAGATGGCACTATTGCACCCCAGTCTAGGTAAGAGAGCAAGATTCCATCTCAAAAAATAAAAATAATACATACATACAATACATTTAAATCTAAATAGCCACACATGGCTAGTGGCTACTATACAGCTCTCACAGAAATTTTCCTTTTCTTCATTTCATAGCATTTTCTGTAACATGAAGGGAATTAAACATTTGGGCTTGCTTTCAATGAAGCTATGCACTAATGTGTCATCTTAGTCCATTAGCGTTGCTGTAAGAAATACTTGAGGCAGGTTAGGCTGGGCACAGTGGCTCACACCTGTAATCCCAGCACTTTAGGAGGTCTAGGTGGGGGACTGCCTGAGCTTGGGAGTTCGAAACCAGCCTGGGCAACATGGCAAAACTTTGTCTCTACTAAAAATACAAAAAATTAGCTGGGTGTGGTGGCAGGCGCTTGCAATCCCAGCTACTTGGGAGGTTGAGTCAGGAGAATTGCTTGAACCAAGGAGGCAGAGGTTGCAGTGAGCCAAGATTGCGCCACTGCACTCCAGCCTGGGAGACAGAGCAAGACCCTGTCTCAAAAGAAAAAAAAAAAAAGAAAATAAATACTTGAGGCAGGGTAGTTTATAAGGAAAAGAGGTTTATTTGGCCCACAGTTCTGCAGACTGCAGAGGAAGCAGGGCACCAGCATCTGCTTCTGGTGAGGCCTCTAGAAGCTTCCACTCATAGCAGAAGGCAAACAGGAAGCTGGCATGTCATATGGTGAGGGAGAAAGAGAGAGAGGAGGAGGGGCCAAGCTCTTTTTTACAATCAGGGAACTACCAAAGGAAGGATTCACTCATTACCACTAGAACAGCACCAAGATATTTCTCATAACCCAAACACCTCCCACTTGGCCCTGCCTCCAACACTGGGGATCATAGTATTACTGAGAAATCAATAGGCTCACTGCCCAATGAACATTGAGGCCGATACCATGGCACTAGCTTTTGAGAAAAGAAAAGCTTCTGCCCGGTGCAGCAGCTCACGCCTGTAATCCCAGCACTTTGGGAGGCTGAGGCAGGCAGATTGCCTAAGCTCAAGAGTTTGAGATCAGTCTGGACAACATGGTAAAACTCCATCTCTACTAAAAATACAAAAAAAAAAAAAAAATCAACCAGGTATGGTGGCGCGTGCCTGTAATCCCAGCTACTCAGGAGGCGGAGGCAGGGGAATTGCTTGAACTGGGGAGGTGGATATTGCAGTGAGCTGAGATTGCACCATTGTACTCCAACCTGGACAAGAGAGCGAGACTCTGTAACAAAAAAAACAAACAAACAAACAAAAAAAAACAAACAAACAAACAAAAAAAAGCTTTATTGCAATTCAACTGGCAAAGAGACAGAAGAAATGCTTTAACCTATCTTGCCAAGCTAAGGTTTGGGTTGGGTTTCTTAAGTATAGGGTAATGAAGTGTGATCTAATTAGATCTTGCAATGAGGTGATGCTGGGAGGCAATGATCTGACTGGATCCTGCCACAGGGTGATGCCAGAGCTCAATATGATTGGATTCTGGATTCTGCCAGGCAGCGTGGCTTCTTAATTCAGTCCCTTCTCCTTGATCTGAACATTTAGGTTACTCTAGGGATTGCAAAGCTTAGTTCCTCTGGGCATGCTCAGGTTACCTGACCTTCAACCTGGGCATCCATGGCAACCAATAAACAACTCATAACTTTATTACATGATAGTTGAACCATACTGCTCTGATGTGGTTACAAAATTTCAACCTGAGATTTGGAAGAGACAAATATCCCAACTATATCGTGTCCATAGACTATATATGTTACAACATAATTGGGACATGAATAGTTTTACATAGATTTTGGTAATTAGGGAGTAGATTAAATAATATGATAATCAATGCATACTTAAAATCTAGAAGAAAAAATATGTTAACATCAATAGGTATGATGAAAGAGGAAAGGCCACAATATAGTCTGGTGAATAACAATCAGAAATCAGACAGGATAAGAGGAGGTCCTGCTCTTACTGGTTCAGTGGTGGCTGAACATGCAAAGAAAACATTTTTAGGTCAAATCTTGGGCTCTCAGAAAGACAGTGTAATTTTGTACCTTGGGAAGATTCCAGTTTATGAAGGTCCTTTTAACTGATCGAAATTCTTTTCTTTCTGCTTAAGGAGCTTATTATTGAAATAGAATGCAGATTATGTATCAGCTGAAGATTAGTAACCTTTCAGAGCTAATTAGAGAACATTCCAAGGTTTTGTCCTCTGATTTAATACTATTATGGTGTGGGGGTTCTTAGTATGGGTTCTCTGTCTTATAAAGAAATGAAACAAACTGACCATAAAGTAGGGAAAGAATTTGGAATAGGACAAGACCATTCATACATTTCCTGCTGTAATTTTCCTTGGCATATGTGCAGACTCACAATCATTGCTATTTGTTATGATTTTTCAGATTCTAATGTGTGTGTGTGTGTGAGTGTGTGTGTGTGTGTGTTTTGAGACGCAAAAAGAGCTAAAAAGGAAACCTAAGATTTGCTTTTCCATGCTTAGTTCTGCTCCCCCATCTCTTTTGGCTTTTCCATGTTCCTTGTTTCTCCAGAGAGGAGTGCCTGGCACAGTCTTGGGAGGGGACTCTGATGAGCTGGATGCTAGCTTGACTTTTATTGGAGCTTTTCAAATATGTTGACATAATGTAAGTACAGAGATAGGGAAATGCAAGCAGAGATTAGATGAACTGTCCTAGATGACAGAGGGATCAGTGCACTGTCCCTAGGAAAGAGGATGCCAGGGACCCTCCTGCTCACCAACCCCTGAAAAGAGTGCTTTCTGTGGCTGAATTCTAACTATGCCACAGATCAAAAGGGCCCTGTGACTTGTGGAGGGAAGAAGGTGGTGGTGGTTGTGTTGGCTAAAATTTAGTTTAAAATACATTAGCACAGGCTATCAAATGACATACATGTGTGTGCTCACTGGTTTCAATCCACATGCTGGAGACAGCATCAGATACCCTAATCCCAATAATGAATGCATACTCCGGGGGCGGTTATGGCACATGTAATTAAATGCCTACACTTTTAGCCAGGGATGGCGGCGGGCTACTGCAACCCCAACTACTCATGAGGCTGAGGCAGAAGAATTGCTTTCTGGAGGCAGAGGTTGCAGCGAGCCAAGATCGTGCCACCCCACTCCAGCTTGGTCAACAGAGCAGACCTTTTCTCAAAAAAAGCAAAAATGCCTACACTCCAGCTGTCTTTTTCTTTAATTAATGAAAAGGATTTTGTTAATTATCCCAAGGGATATTAGAAGAGTGATTTTATTGGTGAAATTCATTGTATTCAAGAAGATAGGCTGGCTAAAATTGGTTGGTAGACGGGCGCGGAGGCTCATGCCTGTAATCCCAGCACTTTAAGAGTCTGAGGTGGGTGGATCACCTGAGGTCAGGAGTTCGAGATCAGCCTGGCCAACTTGTTTCCTCTACTAAAAATACAAAAATTAGCCAGCTGTGGTGGCGGGTGCCTGTAATCCCAGCTACTTGGGAGGCTGAGGCAGGAGAATTGCTTGAACCTAGGAGGTGGAGGTTGCAGTGAGCCAAGATTGCACCACTGAATTCCAGCCTGGTCAACAGATCAAGACTTTGTGTCCAAAAACAAACAACAACAACTACAACAACAACAACAACAACAACAAAACAGCTGGCACGATGGCTCACGCCTGTAATCCCAGCACTTTGGGAGGCCAAGGTGCATGGATCACAAGGTCAGGAGTTCAAGACCAGTCTGGCCAACATGGTGAAACCCATCTCTACTAAAGGTACAAAAATTAGCCAGGTGTGGTGGCAGGTACCTGTAAGCCTAGCTACCCGGGAGGCTGAGGCAGAGAATTGCCTGAACCTGGGAGGCGGAAGTTGCTATGAGCCGAGATCATATCACTGCACTCCAGCCTGGGTGACAGAGCAAGACTCCGTCTCAAAAAAAAAAAAAAAAAAAAAAAAAAAGAAAAGAAAACACAAGCCCCAAAAATTGGTTGGTAGCAAGGCCTTTGTCCCTCCATCTCCTGGAATGGCATTTGAGGCTTGACCTAAATGGCCCCATGTCCAGTGCCAACCATGAAGTTACTTCTAGGACATAATCACATTTTTACTTTGAGTGAACATTTAATGCAAGTTGTGGTCAAAGACCTGAGACTTCAGGAACTTACAGAATAGGATATAGGACTATTTTGGGCTCTTTTTCTAATCAATTAGTTTTAAAAATTTTTTAAATTTTTGTAGGTAGATAGTAGGTGTATATATTTATGGGGTAACTTTTTTTGAGACAGGGTCTCTCTCTGTCACCCTGGCTAGAATGCAGTGGCATGAACATGGCTCACTGCAGCCTTGACCTCCTAGGCTCAAGTGATCCTCTGGCCTCAGTCTCCTGAGTATCTGGGACTACAGGCACATGCCACCATGCCTGACTAATTAAAAAAATTTTTTTGTGTGTGGAGAATGGCTGCTCAGGCTGGCCTCAAACTCTTGGGCTCAAGTAATACTCCTGCCTTAGCCTCCCAAAGTACTGGGATTAAAGGTGTGAGCCACAGTGCCTGGACTCTAATAAATGTTTAATGCATGTTTGAATGTGCAGCAAAATTTAATCTATGAGATTTGCTTGCATTTTAACAAATTACCTCTCTTGAGTGTATAGTGGTAATGAAGGGGATATCAACACCCTTGCCTGTTTCAAACCAGTAGTGGCTACTGACACTTAGCGAAAAGAACCTAGTGGTTACACATAGCCAAACTAACTAATGTTTATTTGCAACAGAGATTCAATGTGGAGAGGTCTTTATTTCTGAGTTGCTATCATCCTTTCCTGGGGTGCTTGCCTCTCACTGTGCTTGGGAGAATGCCGGGGAAGGTCCTTTAGGCTGCAGGATCTGAAAGCAATTTCAGAATTGCAGACAGAGGTGAGATATGTCACAGGTATACCCAGAGCTAGGGTTAGAAGAACCCAGATGTGATTATAACAGTTGCTGTTTAGAAGAGGTGCACAGGACAAGCCTGAGGTAGGTGTTTCACTTAGGCTACTTCACTTAAGCCTTATAATATCTTAGTGAGAAATAGGTATCCCCGTGAAGAAACTAAAATTGTAAGATATTGAGGAACATGCCTGTGTTTGCATAGCTAGGAGCTAGGGAAAGGAGATTTCTGAATCCATATCTGCCTCCTTTGAAGCCCATGTTATTTGGACGATGGTGCTAATCTTTACTGACAGTAATGCTAAGGAAAAAAATGGACGCCACTCTGCTTCCACAAATAAGACTGAAACCAATTTAAGCTGTTCATTAATGGAAAAAGCACTAGGCTGAGATTCAGAAAAGCCTAGGAGCAAATCCTGGTTCTGCCACGTAGCAGATATGTAATATTGGCAAGATTCTAAGCTCTCCTGTGGGCCTTTTCTCAGCAGTAAAATGGTACTAATTTTAATTTCCTTTTAGATTTACTGTGAGAAATAAGTAAGACACTTATTGAAAGTACAAGCACAGAGCTTAGTCTATAGTAGTCTTCCATCAGTGTTCTTTTCCCTTAGGGGAAAGTCCTCCTACTGTGACATAAGGCCAGGAACCAGCATTTATTTATTTACTTATTATTTATTTTGAGACAGAGTCTTATTCTGTCACTTAGGCTGGAGAGCAATGGTGCGATCTTGGCTCACTGCAATCTCTACCTCCTGAGTTCAAGCGATTCTTATGCCTCAGCCTCCCCAGTAGCTGGGATTACAGGGGCCCGCCACCATGCCTGGGTAAGTTTTGTATTTTTAGTACAGACAGGGTTTCACTGTGTTGGCCAGGTTGGTTTTGAACTCATGACCTCAGGTGATCTGCCCCCCTTGGCCTTCCAAAGTGCTGGGATTACAGGTATGAGCCACGGCGCTCGACCTACAATTTTTTTGAATCCCAGGAATTTCTCATGGTGCTAGTCTGTTGAACATAGTTAATGACTGTTTCTTGACTTTGCAAATCCCTTGAAACATGTTAGCTTATTCCTGGGCTTCTTGTGACTGATTCTGAGCGTGCTTTGTGCCCATTGGATAGAAGGCACTATGGCAGAAGGTGTGAACACACACAGAAGGCTCCTTCACTGCATGTTACCTTACAACCCAGCTATCGAAATGGAACAGAACCTACAGTCAGGACCCATGATCTGCCCTTCACAACATTCATATTATAAGAGAAAATACAAAAGCATGATTTATACAAGTAATCTAGCGAGAAATGTGAGCCAAAAGTCAATGAGGAAAATGTGATAGCATTTTTCAAAAAGAAGTCAATAACATCCAAAGCATATATTTAAAAAATTATTTTAAAGATTAAAAAATTAAATCAATGAAAAACCAAAACCAACTACATTTAGTAGCTATCTGGACACTAATGGAAGCTTGTAGGTAACATAAGTGACAATTCTATTAAGAACTAAAGAGTATTAATTATGGGCCAGGTGTGGTGGCTCATGCCTGTAATCCCAATACTTTAGAAGGTCAAGGCAGGCAATCATTTAAGCCCAGGAGTTTGAGACCAGCCTGGCCAACATGGTGAAACCCCATCTCTACTAAAAGTATGAAAATTAGCCAGGCATGGTGGTGCATGCTGTGGTCCCAGCTACTTGAGAGGCTGAGGTGGGAGAATTACTTGAACCTGGAATGCAGAGGTTGTAGTGAGCCGAGATTGTACCACTGCACTCCAGCCTGGATGACAAAGCAACAGAGTCTCCAAAAAAAAAAAACAAAAAAAAAAAACACGAGTATTAATTGTGAAGGATAACCAGAAATGCCTTACCATTGCTTTCTTCCATTGGGTCTAACATTTTCAGAATATTTAGTTTTTCTTCCCCATTTCTCTCCTTTTCCTCCTTCCTTCCCTACATGTATGAAGGGAAGGGCAAGTGGCTGGTGATGCTGTCTGGAGGGGCTGACATGGACAGGCTAGGCTGCTATGGCAGGGACCTAGGAGCCAGGTCCTGGATCTAGGAGAAGAGGGCCCAGCCCAGCACCACCCCTCACCCCTAAGTGGAAGTAATCATCACATGGATAGACTTTGTATGCGCAGTTTCCTTCCCCTGCACAAAAAGGGATGTTTGGTATTTTTCACCTCACCAATGATCAGTTGGGCCAGTCACCTTCCAGCTGAGTTCATGTTTACTACAAGCAAGTGATAGTGAAGTGTTGACTGAGTGGGGTGCTTTCATCTTTGAATGCTTGCCATCCCACAGCAGGACATGCAGTGTGCTTGTCTTCCTATGACCTTTCTCAGACTGCCAGTCAGCACATGAGGGAAACCACAGCAGGGAGATGTCACTGCAGTTTGGGTGCTCTCAGAGGAGAGAGGTATCCTAGAGGCTGGGTCTACTTCTCAAGGGTTTGCCAAGGTCTGAGAGACTAACATCTTTTCTTGGGGCTAGGGTGTATGTTTGGTGGGGTATTTGTACCCTGGATAGGAGAGCAAAAGTATCGTTGAAGATCCTTTTCTCTAATCTCTACTTTTTTTTTTTTTTGTAGAGTTGGGGTCTCACTATGTTGCTCTGGCTGGTCCCAAACTCCTGGCCTCAAGTGATACTCCTGCCTCTGCCTCCCAAAGTGCTGGGTTAACAGGTGTGAGCCACTGTCCCTGGCTTCTCCTTTTTTTATCTTTCAACACAGCAAAATATTTTCAACACCCTACTAATCATATTCCCTTTATTCTTAATGCTAAAGTATAATTTCCAAAAGTTAAAAGCATGATTCTCATTGTAAATATAAAATGAACATGGATCAAAGATTTTATTCAACTCATTCATTAATAAGGGAATCAGTAAGATGTTAAGATGAGTTCAAAGGAGAATTCGAAGAACAGATACATAGGTATAGACATGAATGTTAGTCAGGAATGCTGAGTGAATTTGCTAGTAGATGCAAAATTAATTAATATTCTATAGGATATCTTTATGGACCAAAGTTTATTTGCATTTCTTTGGACAAGAGTCATGTGCATTACAATCTGTTTTCTACAACTTATCTTTTAAAGTATTCAGCATTTTCTGAATATTCATAGTATGTTAAGAAACATCGGCTGGATGCAGTGGCTCATGCCTGTAATCCCAGAACTTTGGAAGGCTGAGGTGGGTGGATCACCTGAGGTCAGGAGTTCAAGACCAGCCTGGCCAACATGGCGAAACACTGTCTCTACTAAAAATACAAAAAAATTAACCAGGTGTGGTGGTGGGCACCTGTAATCCCGGCTACTGAGGAGGCTGAGACACAAGAATTGCTTGAACCTGGGAGGGAGAGGTTGTAGTGAGCTGAGATCGCACCATTGAACTCCAGGCTGGGTGACAGAGCAAGACTCTATCTCAATTGAAAAAAAAAAAAATAAACATCACCACGTTTTCTAAAACATTTTAATCACTCTAATATTTTTCTTTATTCCAGTCAGGGTCTTGCTCTGTCACCAGGCTGGAATGCAATGGTGCCATTATATCTCTCTGCAGCCTTGACCTCCCTAGGCTCAAATGATCCTTCCACCTCAGTCTTCGAGCAATTGGGACCAGAGGCATACGTACACCACCACACATGGCTAACTTTTAAATTTTTTGTAGAGATGGTGTCTCACTGTGTTGCCGAGGCTGGTCTCGAACTCCTGGCCTCAAGCAATCCTCCTGTCTCTGCCTTCCAAAGTGCTGGGATTACAGGCATGAGCCACCATGCCTGGCCTAACCTGATAGTTCATCCCCCTTAGTCTAACACGTTAGAATTGATTCCTATACACAGTTCTCAGCTTCTTTGCAATACATCTTGGCAAGATTTTCCAGCTTTAGTGGTATATAATCTATTTCCATCCTCCCTTCTCTGGCTGACCTTGGATTTCTCCTTCTGGGCTCTGCAGAGAGTTTATTCTTGTTATGGTCCTAGAGTCAATGAAGTGCACCAGGGGTAAGTTTGGAGGAAAACAGTCATCCAGGTGGGAGGCAAAGACCCCAGTGAAGTCTTGAAAGGTCTTAGTGTAAGTGAAGGGTAATGTCCTTGCACAGGGGAGGTGGGGCTGCTTCTGTACACAAGGGAGCCTTGGGATTTGGGGATTCGGCTTGTCTGTGTCTGTCCAAATGTTCCTATCACAAGCCTGTAGTCCTATTCGTTCCAAATCAGTGTCCTAATCTTAGCAAACGAACTTGCTGAGGTTGAGCACTTAACCTTTGCCACAATTCTGTCATTCTTACGATTATATTTAGGATCTGAAGATGAACCTTTTCTGTCCTGTGCCTATCCTAGATAAGTGGTTCTTTGAATTTCAGCATATCTGTACCTTGAAATGAGAATTTAATACTTCATGCTTATCTTTTCCATTGTTTAAAAACTCTCCAGGGCAGTCAGAAGCATCCATTTCACTCTACAATCATTATAATTATCACTGTTGCCATAGCAATCAAGTGCAACAGCAGCAAATGCCCCCAAAGCCTTGTGGTCCATCTGCCCCTCACGCTACTCTCAGCGCTAACTGGAGTAATCCTGCTGCCTCTGTATGCCACGGGTTACGAGCATCCCTTTTGTTCCCTATGCACGCATGAATCTGTGGGTAACCCAGCCAGAATCCCACAGTTGAAAAACTGTTTCCTGGGGTCACTCTGCTATCAGCCAGGGTCTTGGTCGGAAATGCAGTCCATTTCCGAAAGGTTGAAGAGACTTGCTGCTGAACAGCTGTGGGGAGAATTACAGAAGCAACTGGATTAATTTGCTAGGACGGCTGTAACAAAGTATGAGAAGCTAGGTAGCTTAAACAACAGAAATTTATTGTCTCCCAGTTCTGGGAACTAGACATCTGAGATCAAGGTTGTTGGCAGGGAAGGATCTGTTCCAGGCCCCTCTCCCAGCTTCTGGAAGTTTCTTGGCTTGTAGCAGTACAACTCCAGTCTTCTCGTGGTGTTCTCCCTGTGGATTTGTCTTTCCAAATTTCCTCTTTTTATAAGGACATCAGTAATTATGGATTAGAGGCCACCCTAATAACCTGATCTTAACTAATTACACCTGTAATCATCGTTTTTCCAAATAGGGTCACATTCTGAGATGCTGGGGGTTAGGATCTCAACATATGAATTTGGGGAGACACAAGTCAACCTGTAACACCATCAAAGGTGATGGGCATGTGGAGATGAGTGACAGCGGGAAGTGGTCAGGGCTCTGCTGGATTTTCTCCACCTGCCCCTCCAGATCTCCTCTCAATCCTCCTTCACCTTGTTGTGTGCCTGGGAGGCTGACCGCCACAGATTGCAGCCTGAGCTCCCTTGCCTCCTATTGGCTTCTATTTGACTTGGGTAATGGCACAAGCAGGAGCTTGGAGGCGGGGAGAGAGATAATAGGAACACAGTACCTCATAGTGCCCTCCCATGGCTTCCCAACAACTTTCATATCCCTCTCCATGCTTCTGTCATATTTAATATTTGGCAGATTAGAGCTGAATAATGTTTAAAACATGGGTTAGGATGTGTGAACCGTTTCAGGAGTTTTTGTACATTTAATAATAATGGTGGATGTTCGTTGAGTACTTACTTTGTTTTCTAAGTACTTAACTACAATATGCTCTTGATAGTTCCTACAAAGGAGGCACTATGATTATCCTAATTTTATAGTTGAATAAACCGAGGCTTATTTGTATCTTGCCCAAGGTCAAGACCACACAGCTTACTAGCAGCAGTTGCAGGATTGGATTGGGGCTATCAGCCACCAGAGGCTGCTCTAAACCACAAGGTCATCTGTGCTGATCCATTTACCAGACATGACCTACCCTGCTTAACCTCCTGTCAAACAGTGGGCTCCTGTTAGGAAGCCCACTGCACTTTTCTGCCTGATTTTTCTACCTGTGAGTTCTTCAGGGCAGACAGGTCTCCTAGTTCATCTCTGGGATTCCGGGCCTGGCAGTGGGCCTGCGCAGGAGGTGCTAGTGAATGTCTCTGGAAGGAATGTTTTCTTACCGTCCCCGAATGTTCCATATGCCCTGGTGCACCCTAATGGTCCCGATTACCACTGACTTCCTTCCTCTGTTTCATTCAGAGGCTATTTGTTAGTGGCTGCCAGTCCTGGACCATGCTCTCCTGGCCTCTGGGTGGGCGTTCCTGTCCTCCACCCACAGGGTTCTTGTCTGCCAGGTCCGGTCAGGGTTTCTGAGCTGCTCCCTTCTGGGGGCGCTTCCCTTAGTTCCCAGGCGTCCAAGGGGGTCGGGGTGATGATGTGTGTGTGTGTGTCGAGGGGCGGTGGGATTGACTTTACTTCCAGTTTTCAGTTCTGTCCTAGTTATCAGTCACGTTTTTGTCAGGGATTCCTTTGTCAAAACCCCAGGGATGTTTTGATGGGGTTGTTCTTTCCTTCTTTTGCTTGGTAGGGTGTTGAATGTAACTGCTTCCCTGTGGAGACCGTTGGAGGTCCCCCAGCCTGCTCCACGCCAGCCACCGTGCGTCTGCTTCCACAACATCCTTGAGGAACTACGCATTTAAAACCTGACCTCTTCACATCGCCTACTCCATATTTTCCAGCTTTTCAATTTCTCTCAGAACAAAGGTTTTATTTCTGGCCAGGGCACCAACTGCGGTGGCCCTAATATCGGTACCTCCTGGCCCCTCGAGGGACGTCCAGAGCTGAATCTGGTCTGATGCTTTATTTAGGATCCCAAAACATAGCTGACGCCTCTACAGCGCTGTCGGATCCCCGGGGAGAGCATCCAAAATGTGCACCAAGTATTAAAAACGTGGGAAAATAATGTTTTTAATTCTTATGCTATTTTTTGGTTATTTATAATTGCTGTTGCTGCTGTTTTAAACCCAGCAAACTTAGGTTTTCTGGCGTGTATTTGGACCCCCGCCCCCGACGAGAGATGCCCTCGGTGGGGCAACCTGCAGCTGTGAGAGGAGGGCTTTTGCCCGGTCCCTCCTCCACGTCTCAGGTCGAGGTCGTGGCCCTGGGTTCTCCGGAGTTCCCCCTGGGAGCGCGGCGGGGCGGGAGGGAGAGAGCCTGGCGCAGGATTGGACTTCCTCCCTTCACTCCGGAACTGTGGGCCGGAGCTGCTGGGACGCGGAAACCCGGGAGGCGCCGCGGGAGCCGCGGGGTGGGGGCTGCCGGGGGCGGGGCCGACGGCTGGGGCGGGGCACGGGGCGGGCACGGGGCGGGGCCACGTGTGGGCTGCGCTGGGTGCGCGGGGCGAGCTGCGCCCGCTGTGCTCCGCGGGCTTCCACAGCTCTGGGCGCTGGCCGGGCTGCGGTCCCCGCGCGCCCTCGCCGCCTCCTCTCGAGCGGGCTTGGCCCACAGCGGCCGGCGGTCGGGGAGATGTGAGCCGGGGCCGGCAGGCGCGACCGGACCGTCGCGATGTGGCTCAAGCCCGAGGAGGTGCTGCTGAAGAACGCGCTGAAGCTCTGGGTGACCCAGAAGAGCAGCTGCTACTTCATCCTGCAGCGGCGCCGCGGGCACGGAGAGGGGGGCGGCCGCCTCACCGGTAAGCGGCGCGCCGGGGCGAGCGCGGTGGCCGGGCCCGGGGCCTTGCTCCCCGTCGGGCCCGCGGCCCCCGGTCCCGGGCTGAGTCGCTAGTGGCGATTTCCTGGGAGACGCGGGGCCCAGACGGCCCCGCTGCGGGCTTGTTTTCCTTTTTTCTGCGTTTCTCCCGCGGGCTCCCGTTGAGGTGGTGGCAGAGGGGCTCCCGGGCTAGTGCGTTTTCCCGGGCCAGGCAGGTGTCTTCGCCGCCTCTCCCGGTGAGCTGGAGGCCGGACTCGGTTCGGGAATCGATGGAGAAACGCCGGCTGGAGGGTGGCCGGAGGGGGCGGGGCCGCCCTGGAGCGGCGCGGCTCCTGTGCGGGGCCAGGTGACAGCGGGGTGGCCTGGCCGGCCCGGACTCGGCCATCTGGAGGCGCCCGAGGCTCCAGGTGGTGTCGCGGCTGGTGGCGCGCGGCGGTGCGCGCGGGGCGCAGCTCGGGAGGCCGCGGCGAGCGGGGACCGTCTCTGAGCCCAGAGGGGAAACCGAGGCTGGGTGAATCCCAAGCTCGTGATCTTAGTAAAAAAATTGAACAAATCAGTTTTTTCCTCTCTGTCAGTGTCTTACTGGGAATGGTAAGAAAAAAAAAAAAGGCTTGTAAAGTTGAAAAAACAGCTTTTTTTTCCCCTAAAAGTTGTGATCCAAAGCTCTTTGAAATTGACGCCAGCTTGCAGTAGCTGGGACACCTGTTTAAACAGGTCAGTGAAGGAACAGTTAGACTTTTTCATTTGTATCTAGGGGACCTGTATGATTTTTCTTTAAAATTTTGGAATCTGAATAAAAGGGACCTTAGATCTGTCTCATTCCTGTTCTACTGAGGAGAAGACAGAGGCCAGAGAGGTCAAAGGACCTACGTTAGGTCCCCTGGTAAGTTGGCGGCTCTGTGCTCTCAGACCATCTAGGGAAGGCTCCTCTGAGGTTGAGTCTGGTAGAGATGGTACCAACACACCTGGAAACCACAGAACCAAGTGCGAAGGGAATGGCCTTTGCTAGACTTTAGCTTCTGAGAAAGCTGGTGATTGGGTTAGGGGAGGGCAGGCTTACACTGAGACCCAGTAAGTGGGTGGGAGTTGGCAGGGTGCTGCATGGAGAGAGCCGTGGGCAGCTCAGGGTTCCCCATGGAAGTAGCAGAGGGTAGTTAGGATTACGGATGGGGGTGGATGGGTAGGGTGCTTTGGTAACCCGTGGTCCTGGTGAGTGGCAGGGTCAACTTGGACAACTTGGGCAGGGCGTGGGCCTGCTCCAGAAGCTGTTTTGAGCTTTGGGGGAGGGATTTGTGCAGGAGGCAGGGGCTGCAGTGGCCTTGTTGTGCCCCGGGCCGCACTGTGGTGCTTAGTGCCCAGGCTCTCAGGAAATGGAGGTGGGTGGTGTCCTGGGAGAGGCATTGGAGGCGAAAAGGCAGAAGAGGAATTTGTCTCTCTCCCTCTCATTGAGGGCAGTGTATCTTTATTTATGGTGCATTTAACACGGTTCCTGGTCTATAAATGTTTCATTTAGTAGAGAGTGAGGACAAGGACTTAAGATTTGTGAAGTGAGAAACATAAGGACAGTTTGTCCCTTAAACACTCATTCATTCACTTAGTTCCCTGCACATATGTGGGATGTTCTGCACTGCTCTGGAAAGAGTTCTGACAGCAGGAGGTGAGGGCCAGCTACCTTCAGCTGATTCACCATCTAATGGGTGAGATGGGTCCAGACACAGAGGGCAGAGTTGGCTATAGGATGCCTGGTCTGGCTTCAGGCCTGCGTCCTGTCCAGAAGGGTTTCTGACTGTTGTCCAGAGTCTCTCTGTGATCAGCTCAGTGAATTCCCTCCCTGTTCCATTCCAAAGTCAAGCAGGTTCCATGTTGTTATTATACCTGTGGTTTTGGCATTCCTTAGTATTTACTTTGGTTTGGACTTAGTGTGGATGTGCAGACTTGTCTTATGCTTAAAGGCAACAAGATCAACCATAAAGGGGGAAAAGTCTACAAAAAGACAGAGGACACTTGATGCATTTCTTGGAGATCCTGTTGATTGTGAAAGGATGACATCTGCAGCCAGACACTTTACCTTTGAGCATTGAGCTGGGAGGCCAGTGCTGATGAAGCAGTGGGGACCTACCACGTGTACTGTGGGGGCTGGTCTTCATGGGGCCACTTAGGATTGTTGTGAAGTCAAGACCCGTGGGACACAGGGCAGCTCTGGTGGTGGTGGTTTTGGAAAATGTGGAATTCTAATGTGGCAGATTTTTAGCAATTTAAGACTTTAAAACCTAGATTGAGTTTATTAAACTAATGGGGGCTACAGTGATACATTCTGGTGGGTTCTAGACTTTTGTTTGGAGGGAAGGAAGCCGTGGTGGCCTAAGAGGGATTGGAAGTAAAATGCAAGACAGCAGTAAAGGCTCTTTTCCTTTATTGTGATGCTGAATTTGTGTTAGACAGTAGGAGTTTAGACAGAGGAGGTCTGGTGGTTGAAGTAATCTGAATTGCCTAACTTCAGAAGTATTATCAGCTTTTGTTTCCTTGAAGATTATAATTGGCCCTCCTGCTTACATACATGCATATACACACACTCTCTCTTCACGTCACCAGGTTTATTTTTCTCCATAGTTCCTTTTCACATTCTCATATACAATATACCTATTTATTTTCTTCATTGCTAAATCATAGGCAGGTATTTACCTATGACAGTGCCCAGCACATATGCTCAGGAAACATTTGTAGGATGGATGAATGGGTGACTATATGCATGAATGACAGATCCCACTTTTTTCTTAAAAGCTGGATGGGAGTAGAGGCCCAGTGTTTTGGACTGATTGCCTGAAACAGGAACATCTCCTGTCTCTTCTCGGCTTCCTGTTTACCTGGCAGTCTGACTGTTATGGAAAGCTGGAGGGGTATGGGTGGGAAACACAGTTGTTTCCTCCAGTGTTTTTTTGTAGCTCTCTCTTTTGAGGGGGCAGGATCATCACAACAACTTCTCTGGTGGCCAACTTCTCTGGTGGAAGTCTGTACATCCACACTAAGTCCAAACCAAAGGCACAGATGTGGCTGCCATTGCTACCTCCTGGGCTCTGAGCACTGTTAGGGAGGCACCCATCTTTCCCGCAGGTTAGAGCATAGATGTTTCCAAACTTCTGCTTGCAGAAGTGATTTTGCTACTCTGAAAAGGAAGTAAAGTTATACAGTGTTCACTTTGATACCATCTCCAGCCTCTTGTAACAAGTTCAGCCAGCTCTGAAGAAAACAAAGAGCAGGTGACGTTAGCGTGTGGGAGAGAGACAGTGCAAAGAACACACAACATTGCTGCCCCCTCTCCTAGGGTTTCTGAAGCACTTCAAGTGAGTGGGATAATAAGGAACTTCAATAGCTCAAGAGCAAAAAACCTAATAACTGGATTGAAAACTGGGCAAAAGACCTTAATAGAGGTTTTTCAGAAGAAGACATACAAATGGACAACAGGTACATGAAACATGCCCAGCAACACTAACCATCAGGGAAAGGCACATCAAAACCATGAGGAAATACGGCACTCCAGTTAGAATGGCTATTACTTATTTATTTAGTTGATATTTTTCTTAGAATGGCCATTATTAAAAAGACAAGGGAAAAACAAGTGGTGATGAGGATATGGAGAAAGGGAACACCTGCACACTTGGTAGGATTGTAAATTAATACAGCCATTGTAGAGAACAGTATGGAGGTTCTTCAAAAAACTAAAAATGTAACTGCTGCGTGATCCTGCAATCCACTACTGGGTATATATTCAAAGGAAATGAAATCAGTATGTTGAAGAGATGTCTGCATTCCTGTGTTTATTGAAGCATTATTTATAATAGCCAAGATACGGAATTGTCCTAAGTGTCCAACAAGAGATAAATAAAGAAAATGTGATATATAACATGATATATATATATATACATATGTACATACATATATGTGTGTACAACAGAATACTATTTATCTATACAAAAGAATGAAATCCTATCATTGGTAACAACATGATCTCCAACTCCTGACCTCAAGCAATCCTCCCTCCTTGGCCTTCAAAAGCACTGGGATTACAGGTGTGAGCCATTGTGCCTGGCACATCTGCAACATCATAGATGAACCTGGAGGAGGACATCATGTTAAGTGAAATAAACCAGGCACAGAAAGACAAACACTGCATGATCCCACTTATATGTGTAATCTTAAAAAAAAAAAGTTGATATTATAAAAGCAGAGAGTAGAACAGTGGTTACCAGGCTGGGAGAAGATGGATGGGGAGAGGTTGGTCAACAGGTACAAAGTTACAGTTAGATAGGAGAAGTAAGTTCTGCCATTTTCTTGCACAGTAGGGTATCTGTGGTTAATAGCAAGGTACTGTATATCACAGAATGGCCATGAGAGGCTTTTGAATGTTCTCACCACAAGGAAATGAAAACTGCATGAGGTGATGGATATGCTAACTACCTGAATTGGATAATTACATGACATATATGAGTATTGAAACATCAAATTGTACCCCATAAGTCTATACAATTACAGTGTGACAATTAAAAAATAGTGAGTGGGATAAACATTACTCTTAAAGACCAAATATCACCCACCACCCAACTGTGCCCTGTGAAGGATTTTATTTCTCAGTGTTTTATTGCGTGTATTCCTGTATAATCTTGCAATTCTTTTCCTAAATTGGCTGACAATTTGAAAATTGTAATTTGAAAAAATATTGATGTTTTCTGCTTTGCAACATGGTTACCTTAAGCCCCTGTTCCTGTCATTGCATTTGTAGTAGTGATGGGCTGGTTCCTTAAACAGTTAGGGTCAAGGGAGAGAGTATGGTATAGTGAAAAATAGTGTAAAATACAAGCCATGGAGTCAAGGTAAGTCTGCTGGTTAGGAATCTGGACTGAGAGGCCTTGAGTTAGTTTATCCAGTTTCTTTGAACCTTAGTTGTAACTCAGCCTTAAGAAAAGAACAACAATGTAACTTACTTTGGAGGGTTAGAAACTGTTTTCCAGCAGCTGAACCATTTTTCATTCCCGCCAGCAATGTACAATGTTTATGATTAAAATAAGGCTTAGAATTAAAGTAAACAGTATACATCAAGAGCTTGACTGTGCTTGGCATCTAGTAGGTTTGAAAGAAGAAAAGCAAAGTACAATTTAAAAAAACTGAATAACGAAGGCTTCTGAGAATAAAGGTGTAAAGACATTTGCATTGTAGTGAAGGACATAAGAAACATTCACATATCTGTTAGTGCAGTATTTCATATGTGTAATTAAAAGATGAAATATTTGAATAACAGCTTGGGCTAAGTATTGTTCAAGAGAAAGGCGTTTTTATGGGATTTGGGCACACGGCTACTCTGACCACATTAAAGCATAGTAAGTAAAGGGAGCTTCACCTTGTTTCAAGTGTTGAGTGTGAGTGCTCATGCTGTGCCTTCAGTGAATCACCTACTACTGCCTTTGGAAGAGTGTCCTAAAGACTAGAGAAGGCAAAACTGACAGGCTGAGGATTCACTTGGGGTTACAAGGCATGCTCAGAAGGACTCCGTCGGAGGTCGGAAACTGATGAAGCCCAACATGGATGTTGCGTTTCTTGGCTAGTCTGTCTGAGGTTGGCTGGAGTCCTGCTCATATTGCTGAATTTGTTGGTGAATTTTGTCTCCTCCAGCAGTGAAAGTCTTTGACTCAACAGGGCAGCCTGTTGCGTTGTACAGAAGTCCCAGATGTTGACTCTAGAGTCTTACATGCTTTGGTCTTTTTTCTTAAAAGCACAATAGGGAAGAAACCACACATAAAAGAAGTAGTTTGATTTTAGGAGTATAACTCTGAAAAATTAAATAAGTTAAATAACATATATCTTTAGGGGCTGATAAGCTATTAATAAAAGCCTTGAGATTTCCAAGAGTTGCATTTAATGAGTGCATAATAAGGGCAATGTATTTGTAATTAGATAATCAAACAAGGCACAGACTGTGTCACTCCAGGAAATAATATAAGGTACAAATTGTGCAGGTGGTGGGGTACGGGAGGGTGGCTTTTTCTGCCTAATTGGAACTCCTTAGGAAGAGCTGAAAATTATTGAGAGGCTGGCAGCTTGTAAAGAATTCATTTACTAGCAGTGAAAGCAGAAGGATTTTATGATCTTGATTCCACATTCTAGGTAGCATTGGATAAAGGAGGAATTTATTTAAAATGAAAGCAAATCTGTTAATTTTTTCAGCATGGGTTTTTTCCCCCTATTTTAAAAAACTTAATATCAATTGTATTAAAAAGCAGCCGTGAGCATATTTTAATTACTTCTGGGGGTTGCAGGAGCTCCCCCTGCGCTACCTCTTGGGTTGCTTCTCTTCCACCTTCTGCTGTTAAGCACAGACCCTGCAGCATGTTGGCACTTTTCTCTCCCAGGACCCTCATGGCTGTCTCCTCCCCAGCCCCCAAGCATCTGGCTAATTCTTGTGAACCTGTGGGGCTCAGCCTGAGCTCCATTTTCTGGAGATGTACCTGAGCCTTCCCCTACTCCCACCACTGTAGTCATGAAGAGGCTCCTTGAGGCTTTATCTGTTTAGGGTAAACCAGATCATGAGCCCCAGGAGGGAGGTCACAGGTCTGTTCCCCTCTCTGCTGTGTCTTTAGTGCTGATAGTTCTTGTCATCAGAGCACTCTTGATACATATGTGTTGAATACGTGGGTGTAGACATCAAGTAGTGCAATCTTGAGTAGATCAAATACAAATTTCATATAGATGTCACGTAGGAGATACCAAATTATACATATCAAGTAAAATTGATAGATGTGAGCCTATGCATTTGAGAAGTGTTTTGTATGTTTCATCCTGGAAATGGAAATTATGTAGACTGCAGGAATAAATAATAGAGTGTTATTCTTAACTGGCTCACACCAGCGCTGTGTGCTGTAAGGTCTAGCAGTAGTTTGCGGCTGAATCAGCCCAGCTATTAGGACTACCTGTTGATGCCAGGCCAGGTGGCTCTCGCCTGTAATCCTAACACTTTGGGAGCCAAGGTGGGCGGATTGCTTGAGCCCAGGAGTTTAAGACCAGTCTGGGCACCATGGCTCTACAAAAAAAATTCTGTCTCTACACCTGCATGCCTGTGTGGACGTGGCTGTGTCTTCAGGCCACGCCCACGGGGGTTTAAAGCAACCTTGCAGGTCGCTCCTTTCCCAGCCTGGATAAAAACTGAAGCCAGGAATCTAAAGGAATGCTGTTTCCTCAGTTCCATTCTGAGGAATGGGGAAGGATCTTCTAAAGAAAAAAAAGCTGGCACTGGTTTTCTGGGCAGATCTGCAAGGCTGGTTTTAAAAGCACAAGGAGGGACATAACGAAAGGGCCGGACTGCTATAAAAGTTACAAATACGTAGTTAGATCAATAGATTTCTATAGTCAGGTTTTTGTCATGTAATTTATTAACTATTACAGAAATACAACTAAGAATATCAAGTATTTCTCTGGCTCTTGACAGGAAAAAACAAATCAGTTGACTTAACGCTTTGCTGTCAAAAGAGTTGGCGTTTCCTGTTTTGGGTGCTACTGCCAAACGTTCTGGTACTTAGAGTTGGAATGCACAACTTCACCGACTTCTCAGTGCAGCTGCATGTGTATTCCAGTTGGCCGTTACGTTAAGCACTGAGCCACCCAGGTTTAGGTCAGCCATTTCAAGAAGTATATTTAACGTCAGTAGTTCTGCTTTGTTAAAATGCAGCAGAGGTACTCTTCTGTCCTTTCCGTTTATAGTTCTCTGAGAGAGTTCTATTTTTTGTTTTGTGTTTTCTTTTGCATTTTATATCTTGTATTTATCCCTGCATTTGTTTTGTACTTTTTTTTTTTTTTAAGAAAAGGAATTCTTTTGTGTATATATAGATACTTGCATGATATACTGTAGTCAACGTTCCGTTCCGCGAAAGATCTTGCTGCTGTCAGGTGTTATGCACTCCATCCATCATAACTGTATGAAGCACATTTCATACGTAAATAAACATGGAACATTTGGCCCTTGTGCTTAAAAAAAAAAAAAAATTCTGTCTCAAAAAAAAAATTAGCTGAGCATGATGGCGTGTGCTTGTAGTCCCAGCTACTTGGGAGGCTGAGGTGGGAGAATCACCTGAGCCCTGAAGGTTGAGACTGCAGTGAGCTTCCCTCCAGCCTCGACATCAGAGTGAGACCCTGCCTTGAAGGAAAAAAAAAAAATAAAGAACTACCTATTTTTAACCTTTATGTAAATGATTTCATACCAGACTTATTTCTACAGTGTATCACTAGCCAATAATCACAGGTGTATGAATTTGAGTCATTCATATTCTTTAACATTTGATGAGTCATTCTACTGGATTTTATCTTTCTGCTTCCTGCTTTTTACTAAAAAAAAAAAAAAAAAAAGGAAAGAGAACAACAAAGTAAACAGTACCCTAATAAGATCTCCTTTTGAAAATGTACTGTATTTTGAAGTTTTTTAGTTATGGACTTTTCTGTGTGCATAAGTGTATTTAAGGTAAGTTATAGGTAATGGAACAAACACTATATATCTACTACCTGTAACTAAAAAATAAAAGTATATCCTATGCCTGAGAGACTCCTTCTGTGTTTTCCTGATTACATTTCCCATCCTTCCTTGTGGGCACCACTACCCTGAATTATATGTTAACACAGACTTGCTTTTCTTTATAGTTTTAACACATTTGTATGTATTCCTAATCAATACATGGTTTTGTTTTTTTTGTGTGTGCGTGTTTGTAACTATTACAAAATATACTTTACTTTTATTCATAGTTTATGTATTTTTTTGCCACTTGATCACTCTGCCCCCGGCATTATGTTTTTCTCGCACTGAACCATGGGAGCCGCCATAATTCATTCATTTTCATTGTTGTGTAGTAATCCATTGAGTGAATATATTATTATTTATTCATTCTCCTGTCCATGGATATTTGGTTCTAGTTGTTTTGGTAAATAAAACTGCTGTGAGCGTTTTTTTGTAGTATTCACACAGGTATACATTTCTCTAGAGAATATATCTATGAGTGACATTGTTGGGTGTATCCATTGGGATGAGTTAGGTTATGCTACAGTAACAAACACCCTGACACATGAACTTATTTCTCCCACATGCTGTATATTTAGTGTGGGCTAGCAGGGGTCTCTTCTGAGGAGAACTGGAACATTTATCAACAGCCCTAGTACTGAGTCACGGCGATGTGCATTTTTGACCTTTGTAGATAATTCCGAATTGTTTCCAAGCAGAGCATGATGGTGCATGGCTGTAATCCCATCTAGTTGGGAGGTCGAGGCAGGTGGATTGCTTGAACCCAGGAGTTACGGTCCAGCCTGGGTAACATAGTGAGACCACTCTTTCTAAGAAAAAACTCCCCACAGTGGTACATCCTCGCTAATACTTGATATTGTCAGAGATGTTACTTTTTGCCAAACTGGTACATAGTATCTTAAAACCACTGAGATGCTATTTCTCATTATTACTAATAAAGATGAGAATATTTTTATACGTTTAGTAAGTATTTATTTGTTTTTCCTTCTGAGAAAATTTGTGTCATTTGCTCATTTTTTCTAGTGGGTTATCTGTCTTTTTTTACTTTAGTTTTTTTTTTTATGACCCGTGTGTATGCACCCTTGTGTGGTTTTTCTGTATTCTTTTTCAATCGTATGTATTTTTTAAAAGTAAGGCCTTTTATTTTCATTGTAGATTTTTTGAGGAACTCACATTCTTAACTTTCATGCAGTCAGATGTATCAGTCTTTTCCCTTTTGTTTTAATTAATTAATTTACCTAGACCTTTTCTGGCAAGATCTTTTTCCTTCAGAGTTTTGTTCTTTTTGTTACTTGTTTAAAAAGAGATGCTTGGAGAGGGCTCTCGAAGATGATGGTGAAGGGAAATCCTGAAATGTCAGTGAGAACCTCTCCCTTTCCCTTCCCCGATCTAGCATTCAGTCTAGATCGGAGCCTGACAGGAGGCTGCAGGACAACTTTAGGAGAGGGGAAAGTGATAGACTGTGCAGTGCGTTTGCACATAGTGAATGAAGATGTGTATTTCAGGGGAGAATTTGTGGATGGATTATCCATAGATGGAAAGCTGAGTAAGCCAGAAATTCTGGGACAGTTGTTAATTTCAGGAAAAATTTAAAAGTTATGTAGGGCGGGAAAAGTATTATAGTTTTCCTGCAAAACTCAGCTCTTGCTAATGTTTTTGTAGTTATAATAATGTAAATACTGACTTGTGATCTGACCGAAATTATTGTGTAACGGGTGTGAGTGTTGGGTGGTGGTGGTAGTCAATGAAAGGAAGCTAAAGCTTCCATTTCTGAAAGTTGACAGCTAATGCCTACAGTAAATATTCAAGAAGTAAGCTAGGTGCTGTGGCTCATGCCTGTAATCCTAGCACTTTGGGAGGCTAAGGCAGGCAGATTACCTGAGGTCAGAGGTTTGAGACCAGCCTGGCCAACGTGGTAAAACCTTGTCTCTATTAAAAATACAAGAATTAGCCAGGGTGTTGGCGTGTGCCTGTAATTCCAGCTACTGGGGAGGCTGAGGCAGGAGAATCGCTTGAACTTGGGAGGTGGAGGTTGCAGAGAGCCAAGATTGCACCATTGCATTCCAGCCGGCGGAGAAGAGTGAAACTCCTTCTCAAAAAAAAAAAAAAAATTCAATAAGTAGTCATATGAATGTATTATTTGGAGATGCGAAGGTGGATACAAAAAGAATCCACTAAGCGTTGGAAGAGGTTGCCTTTGGGAAATTGGGAAGTGGGAGCAGTAAGCGATAAGGGGACTGTTTGTGTTTTTCTTGAGCCTTGCAGAATTATATGCTAATTGACATGCACCTGTAACATTGATATAACGAATCTAAACTCAGGGAGAGCTTGGAATTTTTTCTAGTTGGCAACTCTGTTTGAGTAGTGGCAGTCAAGAAGGCATTGAAGCCGTGTTCCCTCATTGCCCAGGGACCGTGATTTTCCCTGGACACCTGTGTGTCAGCTATTTGTCCTCTCAGTATGCTATATTTAGCCTTCAAAATGTCTAGCATGTGTGGGGTGTGTCATTTCACAGAGACTTAGAACTATTTCCAGAAATGCAGTCTAATTTAGTCATGTACTTTTATTTGAAATCAAAGATATCTGTTCTGGATTTTATTCCTTCTCTCAATTGAGGAAATAGGGTTACAGTTGTAAGCTCATGATCTTTGTCTTCTTTCTCAACTTTAAAGAGGGTTTCTGTGACCATAACCCACTCTTTATAGGGTCTCGGTTTATTAAACTGCAAAACAATAGCAACAATTGCAGTAAAAATAATAAAACAGCTTTTGCTAAGGGGGAGGTTTTATGCTTCATGTTTTCTAGATGTTATGTTTTCTAGATGTATTGGTTAAATCAATTAAATTACTTACAGATAAAGCAGCAGAAAGAATCTCAAAGAGCATTTCATTCACCAGTGCCGGGCCCTGTGCCGTCACACGGCTTAGGAGAGATGGAGTTCGTACTCGTGGTGGTGTGGTGATGATGTTAAGCCATGAAACACTGAGTTGTCAGTAGTGGTGAGTGCCAGGGGATGTGAGAGAGAATAAGGAAACGAATTTGGGTTGGAACATCAGGGAGCCTGTCTCTGAGGACCTGTGATCTCCACTGAGGCCTGCAGGGTGGTAGCTGGTTAGAAGTTGGGAAAAGAGCTGTCTGAGCAGAGGAAATGGCATGTGCAAAGGTCCTGAGGCCTCTGAAAGTCACTTTGGATGAGTTAAGTCTGAGATCCCTAGCAGTTGTCTAGAAAGGCCTGGAGAGGAGGAAAGGGCAGAGGGGACCAAGGCATGGGCAAGGGGCAAAGGGACCTCAGTGGTGTATTTTCCCTGAAGCCAGGAGGAGGAAGTGTATGTGAGAAGGAAGGAGGGATCCCCTCTGTAGTGCAGTACAGAAAAGGCTAGGAAGACCCCAGTGACCTCAGCCACAGCAACTTTAGCGCAGGCAGATGTGGCGTGGGAGTGGGCTGGAGACCGGAGGACGGTGAGGAAGTAGGGATGGTGGGTGAAGGCAGCTCTCTCAAGGTGGGATGTGGTGGTGTTTCGTTTTGTTTTTTTTTTTGGTTACGTATTTATTATTTGTCAATGTTTGTCAATGAATGGAGTCTCTTAAATTCTGGATCTACAGGTATTATAGATTTGGGGCAGAGCTGCTGGGTCTTGAGACGGTTTGGGGAAAGATTTGAATAGGTTGAGGGAGCAGATAAGGCATCTAGGTGAGGGAACCTCGGGAGCCAGTTCCTGAGGAGTGTTGTTTTAGAGATGAGGTTAGTACTCACTACTGAAAAAAAAATGTGTGGAAGAAATGTATTTCTCATTTGGGCTCTGCTTCTTGTTCCTGGCACAGAGCTCCTAATCCTTTGGAATTTCCTGGTTGCTGGGAGCATCTTTTGTTCTAATGAAGTGACTCTTGGTGGACTCCCAGGTGGAGACTGGTCACCAGAAAGAACATATTTGGAGCTTGGGGATTATAGTTCCATCTCCATCCTCTGGGAGGGGGCAGGGGCTGGAGATTAGTTAATGATAGTCATGCTCAGGTGATGAAGCCTCCTTCGGAATCCCTGGACTCTGGGGTTTGGGGAGCTCCAAGGCTGCTGAACATATGGAGGGTAGCCCACCCAGAGAGGGCAGGGAAGTGCCCCATCCCCTCCCATACACCTCGCCCTGTGTACCTCTTCATCTGGGTGTCCTCTGTATCCTTTATCACATAGTAAGCTGGAAATGTGTTTCCCTGAGTTCTGTGAGCTGTCCCAACAAATTACCAAACCTGAGGAGGAGGTTATGAGAACTCTTGACTTGTAGCTGGTTGGTCAGAAGGTCAGGTGACCATCTTGGGCTTGCAATTGGCATTTGGAGAGGGGCCAGTCTTGTGGGACCAAACCTTTAACCTGCACTAATTTCAGGTAGTTAGTGTCAGAATTGAATGGAATTGTAGAACACCCAGTGATGTCTGGAGAGCTGGAGAATTGGTTGGTATGGGAAAACCCCCATACACTTGGTGTCACAAATGTGAGTAGCAAATGATGTTTTTTTCTTTTGCCACCCAAAGAATTAACTAATTTAAATGGAACCTGATGTGGTTTGGATCTGTGTCCCCACCAATTCTCAAGCCAAATTGTAATCTCCAGTGTTGGAAGTGGGGCCTGGTGGGAGGTGATTGGCTCATGAGGGCGGATTTCCCCTTTGGTGCTGTTCTTGTGATAGACTTCTCCTAAGATCTGGTTGTTTAAAAGTGTGTAGTACCTTTCCCGTCTCCCTCTTCCTCCTGCTTTGATCATGTGAAGATGCCTGCTCTCACTTTGCCTTCTGCCATGAGTAAAAACCCCCTGACGCCTCTCCAGCCATGCTTCCTGTATAGCCTGTGGAAGTGTGAGCCAATTAAAACTCTTTATAAATTATCCAGTCTCGGGTTATTTCTTTATAACAGTAAAAGAACTCATGCAGAACCCAAGCCTGTTGGCTTAGCCCTAGACAGGGATGTTTTCACCTGGCAAAAGGAGTTCTTTGAGGAGACTGTGGCAGCTTAAAAATGTAATGTTACTTTTTGGCATTTCATGTCACATGGAGTCTGCGTGTGGAATGCCCTTGTACTGTTTTGCCTTGGAGAGATGGTGGTAGGAATCTGATGTGGCTTCACTCAATATGTTTCTCAGCTTCATAGATGTATATAATATTTTGTTAGAAATAATGCTGTCAGGATTCAAAAAATATCTGTTTCCAGAAGAACAATACAGATCAAAAGTCATTTCTGTGAATTACAGAAATTTCTGTGTGTTAGGCTGACCAGGAAGTTGGGCTATGCTGAATTTTTGGATCCATTTCACAGGGTTTTAGATCAATTTGCGGTCTATTGGTTGGGATGTCGGGAAGTTTTAATAAAGACATGTAGTGGCATTCTCAAAATGAGATTTGCCTAGTGATGAGTGGTTTAGAAGCAGTTTTTGGGCTTTCTCACTTGAAAAATAGTGTTTGCATGACAGAAACACTTTAAAAAGCCATAAACAGCATTGCACAACCTCAGATGGAGTTGTAGGTATTTTACCCACCACCGAAGCATAGAGAGCTTAAGTGGGTTCTGAGTATCTGTTATGTTGCTCTTTTGTTGTTATAATTAAAAATAAATGTGAAACATAAGCAAGGCATTAAGATTGCTTTCAGAATACGTAGCTCGTGATTGTCCATCATCAAGGATTCAGCCATGGCAAGGGTTTGGCTGGAGTGAAGGGTCAGACTAGATCTTGGTAAAACCAGTGTCCCAAAACTCTGTAGGTAGGTACAAGTGTACACACTTGTGTGTTTTTATTTTAATCTGTAGCTTCCCTTAGGTTTTTGAGGTAAGGAAGGCTTTGATGCTCGCTTAGGTTCCAAATTGGACTCTGGTTAATCCCAGTATAATATAGCTGCCTGTTAATGTTGGGGATTTGGTTCTCTCTCCGTCCTTGGGAACACCAGAGGCTGGGTAATTTCTTTTCTTTTTTTTCTTTTTTTTTTTTGGGATGGAGTTTCGCTCTTGTTACCCAGGCTGGAGTGCAATGGCGTGATCTCGGCTCACCGCAACCTCTGCCTCCTGGGTTCAGGCAATTATGCCTCAGCCTCCTGAGTAGCTGGATTACAGGCACGCGCCACCATGCCCAGCTAATTTTTTTTTTATTTTTAGTAGAGACGGGGTTTCACCATGTTGACCAGGATGGTCTCGATCTCTTGACCTCGTGATCCACCCGCCTCGGCCTCCCAAAGTGCTGGGATTACAGGCTTGAGCCACCGCGCCTGGCCCGAGGCTGGGTAATTTCTAAAGAAAATAAGTTTATTTGGCTTGCGGGTCTGCAGGCTGTACAATAATCATGGTCCTGGCATCTGCTTCTGGTGAGGCCTCAGGAAGTTTCCACTCATGATGGAAGGTGAAAAGAAGCCCCTGTGTACAGAAATCACATTGTGAGGGAGCTGGGAAGTGCCAGGCTCTTTTTAACAATCAGTTCTCATAGGAACTACTAGAGTGAAAACCCACTCATTAACACCAAGACAGCACCCTGCCATTCATGAGGGATCCACCCCCACGGCCCAGACACCTCCCACCAGGCTCCACCTTCAACACTGGAGATCAGATTTCAACAGGAGCCCAGGAAAGTGGCTCACGCAGTAATCCCAGCACTTTGGGAGGCAGAAGACTGCCAGATCACTTGAGTCCAGGAATTGGAGACCAGTCTAGGCAACATGGTGAAACCCTGTCTCTACAAAAAAATACAAAAATTAGCCAGGCCTGGTGGTGCCCACCTGTAGTCCCAGCTACTTTGGAAGCTGAGGTGGGAGAATCACTTAAGCCTGAAGGCAGAGGTTGCAATGAACCAAGCCAATGTGGCAGTGAGACCCTTCTCAAAACAAAACAAAACAAAAACCAAGAAACCAAATTTCAACATGAGACCTGTATGAGACAAACATCCAAGCAAAATCAGGTTCCAAAATCAATGTGAAGAACAAACATTGCTTGAGGTAAAAATGACTGCAGAATCGTAAGCCACCCCACGGCAGAAATCAGCGAGCCACCCGTCTTTTTGCAATCTGTGGATGTTATCAGGAGAGCCTGGGAAGTGACGACCCTGAGATAGCGAGGGAATTCCAGCCTTTCCATGAACTCAGGCCAGGGCCCGTGCTCCCTGATAGCGGGCAGTTTGTGTGAATTGTTGTTTTCCACTCTGTGTTTGGCCAGTGCATATTGCTGAATGTGATGAATTCACATGACCTGTTTGGGGTACCGCCAACTGCACCTCCACTTAGAGCACCTGAGGTGTCTTCACAGCCAGGTGAGGCCAGGAGTGATTATGCCTACATTTGGTTTATTACATGGAGAATTACTGTTAGGTGAGGTTGGCGGTGTTTTTATTTTTATTTTTACTTCTTTTATTTTGTTTTTTAGTTGAGCTACAATTGTGTTTTCTGCTATTCAGATGGCTTATAACAAAAAGGTCTGTTATAAGCAGATGTTGTTTCATCTTTCTGCCTTTTTCTTGCCTTCATTTAGCCAAATAAAACATTTAGATTAGAGGAGAAAAGAGGTTAGAGAGCCTCTTGTAGAACTGGAAGGTGCTCTTTGACAGGATGTGTATCTCACTGTAAAAACGGCTTTTTCTGTTTGGTTTTAACTTCATGTGCAACCTGGAAAGCCAGATTTCAACATTCTGCTTTAATACCAAAAGTTAAGTTATGTTGTGGATTGAATGTATCCCCCTTCCCCCCAAATTACTATATTGAAGCTCTGATCTCCAGTGTGATTGTTTTTGAACATAGTGCTGCAGGGAGGTAACTAAGGTTAACTGAAGCCATAAGGGCAGGGCCCTGATCCTATAGGGCTGGTGCCTTTATAGGAAGAGAGACAGTCACCAGAGAGCTTACCCTCTTGCCATTTGAGGACACTATGAGAAGGTGGCTGTCTGCAAGCCAAGGAGAGAACCCTCACTAGATATCAAGTTTTCTAGCTTCTTTATTTTAGACTTCCAGCCTCCAGAGCCATGAGAAAATAAATTTCTGCAGTTTAAGCCACTCTGTGATATTTTGTTATAGCAGCCTGAGCTAAGACAAGTTAGAGTCATGTAATGTAATGTAAATTTGTTTACTTTCTTTGAATTAAAATCTATAAAGTCTAACTTAGGCAAAGTCAGAGATCTGATTAGTATTAATGGTGCCTGAAATTATACTAAGACCCAAGACCAGACATAGGCCCCAGAGGTTAGCATCCATTTATATCAGAATGATAATTAGAAAGTGTGTGTGTGTGTGTGTGTGTGTGTGTGTGTGTGTGTGTGTGAGAGAGAGAGAGAGAGAGAGAGTGAGAGAGAAGAGAAGAGAAGAGAGAAGAGAGAGAGGTAGTACTATGGTGTGAATATTTATGTCCCCCCTCCAAATTCATTTGTTGAAATTCTGACTCTGATATTATGGTTTGGCTCTGTGTCCTCACACAAATCTCATCTGAAATTGTAATACCCACATGTTGAGGGAGGGAGGTGATTGGATCATGGGTGTGGTTTTCCTCCACGCTGTTCTCATGATAGGAGTTCTCACTAGATCTGATGGTTTTATAATTGTTTGATAGCTCCTCTTTCACACTCTCTGTCTGTCCTGCTGTGTTGTGAAGAAGGTGCCTGTTTCCCCTTAGCCTTCCACCGTGGTTGTATGTTTCCTGTGGCCTCCCCAGCCATGCAGAACTATGAGTCAGTTAAACCTCTTTCCTTTATTAATTGCCCAATCTCAGGCAAGTTCTGTATATTAATAGCAGAGTGAAAACAGAGTAATACAAATCCCTAAGGTGATAGTACTGGAGGTAGATTCCTTGGAGGTGATTAGGTTATGAGGGTGGAGCCTTCCTGACTGTGATTAGTGCCCTTAGAAAGAGACCCCAGAGAGCTCCCTATCCCTTTCCACCTTGTGAAGACAGTGTGAAGCCATCATCTGTGAATCCCCCTCACCAGACACCAAATCTGCTGGTGCCTTGATCTTGGACTTACCAGCTTCCGGAACTGTGGGAAGTAAATTTATGTTATTTATAAGCTATCCAGACAGTGGAGATTTTGTTATAGCATCCCAAGTAGACCAAGACAGGGAGAGAGGGAAGAGGGAAAGAGAGGAGGGAGCGAATATCTCAGAGAGAGACTTGAATGGTGAATGGACTCACACAAAAAGCGATCATGATCCCAGAAGCATTTGGCAGTGCTTGTTCTAATATGCTATATGTTTAATATTTCTATATAGATTCCTGAAAAGTTTTACTTAAAATCAGAATTGTTTGTTAGACAATTTTCTTATTACTTACATATTCAGAGAGGTGCGTATTTTAAGTAAAAGTAAACTGTTAAAAATTTATAAAAACATCTATAAATTTGAATAAGATAATAGTATTCAGATACAAGAATATTTTTATTACAAACTAAAAACAGACATGGCGGCTCATCCCTGTAATCCCAGCACTTTTGGAGGCTGAGGCAGGTGGATCACTTGGGCCCAGGAGTTCCAAGACCAGCTTGGGCAATATAGGGAGACCCTGCCTCTACAAAAAATTGCAAAACAAACAAAAAATAGCTGGGTGTGGTGGCATATGCCCATAGCCCTAGTTACTTGGGAGACAAAGGTGGGAGGATCGCCTGAGCCCAAGAGGTTGAGGCTACGGTGAACTGTGTTTATGCCATTGCAACAGAGTGAGACCCTATCTCAAACAAAACAATTTGTTCAAAATTGTCAAACATGAAACAGGGAGGGGATGGGGACTTAATATCTTCAAAAACGTCAAAGTCATAAAAGAGAAAGACAGGCTGTGTGTGGAAAAGTTCTTTATTAAAGGAGACTAAAGAGAGATGGTAACTCAATATAATACGCAACCACAGAATACATACTGTACTGGATAGAGCAGGCACTATAAAAGACATCATGGAGTCACCCCACAGCATTGGCATATGAAGGGTAGATCCAAGTCTACACGTGTAAAATCCACTGGAGTTGATAACTGCTCTTTTGTGTAGGACAGTGTCCCCATTCATAGGAACAGGCTTCCCCTAAAATGATTTAGAAAAGTGTGTGTGTGTGTGTGTGTGTGTGTGTGTGTGTGTGTGTGATTATATCATATATCGTATCATTATATTGAGAGGAAGAAAAATAGCAAATGATATAGTGAATGGTTGGTAAGCTGCTCACAGTAGATGATTCTGAATCTTGGCAGAGAGTGGATGAGTATTCCGTCTTATTTTAGTTCTTTTAGTTCTCTGTTAAGTTTGACTTTATTTCCAAATAAAACGTGAAATGAACATGCAAATCCAGGGTAAGTGTGAATCTGGAAGTACCTGTCTACTTTAATTGAAGTATTTTTAGTCTGTATTAACAAAAGGTAAAATATACCTGTATTTTAAAAAATCCTTTATTTAGGAAATTTCTGCAGAAAAATAACTTTATTGTAAGTCTGAAACTACTCCCTGCTTTTCTCATTGGACAACTATTTTTGGAACTTTGTTTTTAAAGAGGTAAGGGAGGCTGGGCGTGGTGGCTCATGCCTGTAATCCCAGCATTTGGGAGGCCGAGGCGGGTGGATCATGAGGTCAAGAGATCCATATCATCCTGGCCAACATGGTGAAACCCCGTCTCTACTAAAAATACAAAAAATTAGCTGGGTGTGGTGATGATGCACATCTGCAGTCCCGGCTATTTGGGAGGCTGAGGCAGAAGGATCACTTGAACCTGGGAGGTAGAGGTTACAGTGAGCTGAGATCGCACCACTGCACTCCAGCCTGGCAACAGAGCAAGACTGCCTATCAAAAAAAACGGAGGTAAGGGAGCCGGGCTCAGCGACTCATGCATATAGTCTCAGCTACTTGGGAGGCTGAGGCGGGAGGATTCTTAAGCCTAGGAGTTCAAGACCAGCCTGGGAAACATAGCAAGACCCCATCTCTCTAAAATAAATAAATAAAATAAAGAGGTGAGGTTTCCTGGGGTCCTGGGTGCCACACCCAGCAGGGCAGGTTGTGTATTATTTCATGTGTATATAGGTATGTCTACCCTCTTCCCAAAATTAAGTGACTTCGACACAGGACTTTTTGATATAATGTGTATGCATTATTTCAGTGCTCGGTTAGGGCTTGATTGTGGCCAATAACAGTTAGCTATTAAGAGAATGAAGATCTTGGAAAAGAAGGCCATTCAACAGGTATTTACTATGTGCCACTGAGTGCCCTGCTCTCTCCCAGGCACCTGCATGTAGCAGCGAACAAAACTAGATCCTACCCTCATGGGGCTTGGAGATTAGTGATTAATCTAGGGTTGGAATTCTCAAATATGCACTGCCAAGCCCTCTAAATATGTCAGCCTAGGCATCATTTTAAACTTATTTCATTAAAAGTTTGTGCTGTTTTCACTGAACCACAAAGAATTGACTTTTTGTAGCTCTTGCCCTTGGAAATGGAAATATCTAGTCAAGGGGCTTAGAGCCCTGTCTCTTAGGTTCCTGCCTGCATTAGCTGTGTTATCTGCAAGCTCTGTGACAGGCCCAAAAGCATTGGAATGAGGAACTTCTGCCACTGGAAGTCTTTCTGAACCCTTCCCTTTACCAGGGTCCGATTTGGTGCGGGGAAGCACAGCTTGGTTTAGCCCCCTGGGGCCCTGCAGTAGGCCTCAGGGTACAGGCACCTGTCTTGCTGGCCAGCCCCTGCTAAGCCACTGAAGTATCAGCACAGCTGGCCCAGCTAATGCTTCCAGGCCTCCCCGGCCTCACTCCCTTTTGGGAGGCAGCTCAGCAGTCTTCTGGAAGTGACTGGAATGCAGTGGATTCATTTTCTTAGTTAAAAATAACCCCAGCAGCTGTGGGTTCAAGTACCCCAGTGGCAAGGCTGGCCTTCGGCTCATTATTGGGACTCCTGGTCATTGTGGCTCTGAGGGTCATGGCCGGATGAACATCGTTCCTGGGGCCTTGAAGCCCACCAGCTCATATCGCTTTTTATAGATGAACAAGCTGGGGCCCAGGAAAAGGTCCAGTGACTGGTCTGAGGGAGGATGCTCTTATGTGATTTCACTTATTTGACTCTGGCTAGTCCTTTCTAGCAAAACTAGAAACCCCTGAAACGTGGGTGCCCCTGGCTGCCTTCTTCTAGCCCACCTCGGCTCTTCAGATCTCTCCTGCTACTTTTGTTCTTGCTGGTGACTGTAGAAACCCTTGTTTGTTTGTTTGTTTAATGGTTTAAGTAACAGATTCTTACAAAACTGTGTTATGGTCCGGACACGGTGGCTCACACCTGTAATCCCAGCACTTTGGGAGGACAAGGTGGGTGGATCACCTGAGGTTAGGGGTTCAAGAACAGCCTGGTCAACATGGCAAAACCCTGTCTCTACTAAAAATACAAAAAAAATTGCTGGGTGTGGTGTGTGCCTGTAGTCCCAGCTACTTGGGAGGCTGAAGCATGAGAATTGCTTGAACCTGGGAGGCAGAGGTTGTCAGTGAGCCAAGATCATGCCACTGCACTCTGGCCTGGGTCACAGCCAGACTCTGTCTCAATTAAAAAAAAACCCACAAAAACTGTGATAAAGATTTACCATCGTAACCATTTTTAAGTGGCATTACATACATTCACAGTGTTGTTCATCCATCACTACCATCTAATTTCTAGAACTTTTTCACCTTCTCCAAATGAGTCTGTACCTGTTAAATAATAACTCCTCCTACTCCCTCCCTCTATGGTAACCACCATTCTACTCTCTGTCTCTATGAATTTGGCTATCCTCATATAATTAGAATCATACAGTATTTGTCTTTCTGTGTCTGGCTTATTTCACTTAGCATAATGTTATCAAGGTTCTCAAGATTCTCAAGGATTATTATTTGAGGCTAATAATATTCAATTGTATGTGTATACCACATAAAAAAATTCATTTATTCATTGAGGGACCCCTGGGTTACTTCCACCTTTTGGCTATTGCAAATAATGCTGCCATGAAAACAGGTGTGCAAATGCTTGTTTGAGACCCTGCTCTCTCCCTTTTGGGTATAGACCCAGAGGTGGAATTGCTGGATCATATGGTGATTCTGTGCTTGTTTTTTGAGGCAATCCTAGACTTTTGCACTTGATTCTTAGTCTTTCCTGGCCTCCGAGGACTTGACTGTCCAGCTAGCATTGTACTGAGTTTTCTGGGGCTGAGACCCCTGTCATGGGCTCCTGGCTTCCTGAGTACCCTAAGCCTGGCTCTGAGACCCTCATTTCTCTTCCCAGGAAGCTTGAGTGAATTGGAAGAGTGCTGAAGCACTTGTTTAGAGGTGCATTGCAATTAACTTAAAAACAGAGAAGAATTAGAATTTGAATTGGGGCATTTTCAGGTTTACTATTCAGTCATTTTTTTGGATTTCATATAGTTTTTTTTTCATCACTAAGATATGGAGTAGAATTCTCAATCTGTATTTGGTAGATTTTTCTAACATGTTCTTAGTTGCATCTATACCTAAGTGTTATTGAGGGGAAAGAATAGGACTATTAGGAGGTGGAAAGGAAAAGAAATCTTTTTCTTATTACCTGAATGACCTTGGGCCTTGGTTTCTTATTTTGTGAAAGGGAGTTAATAATATGTAACTAATAAGAATGTTATGAGTAATTGGGGAAAAATGGATCTGAAGTATCTGGGACAGTGCTTAACAGCCAGTGTGCTTAGATAACATCTGTGTATCCTTCCCTGTTTGTGGTTACGGAATAATTATGTAAGCTATGTGTGTGGTCCTAGGCTTCCAAAGGGTGGAGCAGCAACAAAGGGAAGAGCCTGGAGCAGGACTCAGGATCTGCGACCCTCACATCCTCCTCCAACTTCCTCCAGCTCAGGCTCCTCACTTATCCAATGAGGAGGTTGGACTCATCTCTCTGGTTTCTCATGGCGCTAAAAAGTGAACAAGGCGGGGTGTGGTCACTAACCCTAAAGTCCCAGCACTCTGGGAGGCTGAGGTGGGAGGATTGCTTGAGCCCAAGAGTTTGAGACTGCAGTGAGCTGTGATTATGCTGCTGCACTCCACTCTGGGCAGCAGAATGATAACCTGTCTCAAAAAAAGTGTTAACGTTGTGTATAGTCTTCTTTTGACTGCAGAGTGCTTTCTTTTCTACACATTGATGTCTGTTTTCCACACGTGGTAGGCCCATCTCCTCAGCGGTGTACGAAGTGAGCTGAGAGATTGAAAAGCCCAGACACGGAGTTTTTGTCATTCTAAGATCTACTGCTTTAGGGCCATATGGGGTCTGATTTTCTTTCTTTCTTTCTTTCTTTTTTTTTTTTTTTTTGAGACTGAGTCTCTCGCACTGTCACCAGGGCTGGAGTGTAATGACGCAATCTCAGCTCACTGCAGCCTCCTCCTCCCAAGTTCAAGTGATTCTCCTGCCTCAGCCTCCCAAGTAGCTGGGATTACAGATCCCCGCCACCATGCCCGGCTAATTTTTTGTATTTTTAGTAGAGATGAGGCTTCACTATGTTGGCCAGGCTGGTCTTGAATGCCTGACCTCCTGATCCACCCTCCTTAGCCACCCAACATGCTGGGGTTACAGGCATGAGCCACTAGGCTCTGCTGCCAGGGGCCTGAATTTGTTGTTCTCTGTCTCTAGCCCAGAATTCCAATACCTATGAGGAAATCAACCCCCAAGCCTTTGTGACGGGGTGGGGGGTGGGCATCCATATCTGGCAAGGAAATGAGAAGGTGGAAGGGGCATTGGATGTGATTTTTGATTCCTCAGAAATAGAATGAAACTGTCTTCAAAGAATTGGACAGAAACTGTCTTGTTCACTCACCTCAAGACTTGGCCATTTTTATAATTGACCTTGTTTATCACTATTACTTACTTATCAATCTTCATTTTCTCCAAGGAAGAACAGCCAGCTTAGCTTGTAATGCCTCCTTCTTCCAGTCTTCCTATATTTGAGAAACATTTATTGCTTATTAGCATTGCAGTAGTAATATCATATGTTTTCATATTGCATTGCACTTTTCATAGGGCTTTCACCTACTTTACCTCTCTCAATATATGTTAAGATTTATCTAGGCCACCTGGTTAGCCCCATTTTGCAAATTGAGATCCACTGTGGTCATCTGATTTGCCAAGCTGTTGGTAGCAGGGCCCTGGTGTCTTGTCTCTTTCTGTGATGGTGGTTAGTCACTAGTGCTCACTCAAGAAGTGCTTATGGGAAGGACATATGTACCCAGCAGAGATGCTTGTGGTAGAGAATTCCTACCCTGAAAACATTTGCTATGGTTTGGATATGGTTTGTGTGGCCCCACCAAGTTTCATGTTGAAATTTGATGCCCAGTATTGGAGATGGGGCCTGGTGGGAGGTGTTCAGGTTTTGGGGATGGATCCCTTATGAATGTCTTGGCGCTATTCTCATCAGAGTGAATTCCTGCAAGAACTGGTTGTTGAAAAGAGCCTGGCACCATCTCCCCTCTTTCTTGCCTTTCTCTCCCACCATGTGATCTCCGCATATGCCAGCTCCCTTCCCCTTCCACCATGAGTGGAAGCTTCCTGAGATCTCACCAGACTCAGATACTAGTACCATGCTTCTTGTACAGCCTGCAGACCTGTGAGCCAAATAAACGTCTTTTCCTTATAAATGACTCAGCCTCAGGTATTCCTTTATAGCAACACAAATGGACTAAGACAGGATTATAACCTAACAGGGACTCAAGGGGAAGGGGAATGGAGTTCAAATTTGTTACTCTCTGGTAATGCTAGTAGTTAAAATGTCTGGTGAATGAAGTAAGAGCTATGCACTCAAATGAGGTTTGGGAATGTTTCTTAATTTAATGTCTGGCTATTGGTTACCCTGCCTCGCTCTGGCATTAAGGAAGGTAATGGTTTTTAAACAATGCATTTAGATATCCCTAAGCCTCTGGGCTCTACATCATATTGCTGCATCATAAAGGCTTCTGTACCTCATCTCTGTAAACAATTTCACACTATTGCTAGGTGTAAAAAGACAGGAAACATTGCCTAACATGCATTATTTATGATCTTGAGTGCTTGTGGTTAGGGGCTTGGTTTTTCAGGGGATCATTGGACGTAAGGGCATGAGGCTGACCCAGGACTTTCTTTGGAACAGAAATAAAGATTTTTAAAATAAGTGGCATTCTAATAAATTACACTATACTGTGCTTTGTGGAAATAAAATTTCTGGAAGTAGGCCTGTGTGTGTGTCTGTATGAGTAAATATCTGTATAAGTTTCTCAGATTCCTGACTTTGCAAGTGCTTCATAAATCTGTAAGAATGTTACGCATATCTGCCTGCACTAGACCTGGAAAATGTGATTTTTTTAAAACCATTTTTCTTGTGTACTCTTAGAAGGGAGTGGCTGTCAGTAGCCGGTTCAGGAATGTGGGATTGTGTTTTCAGAATCTGAACCCTGGCCCCGGGTGCCCCCCAGGCTCGGTAGGTGCTGCTTTACCGGATTGCTCTTGTTGGCTGGAAGTGATGTTGGCTGGAGGAGTGGCCGGAGGCTGCTTGATTGTTTGGATGATGAATGCAGTTGTCATGGGAGGCTGCTTGTTTTTTAAACAGGCATAAAAATATCATCTGCTCAAAGGAAATGGATTCACACACAAATGTCACGAACCTTGATGATCTTAGATTGTTCATCCGTGGGATAGTTTGGTTATTGGAGAGCTTGTTTCTAAGGCACATGGGAAGGTAAGGGCTCTGACTCACTTGAGGAGTACTTGGCCTCCTGTCCTGATGTTGTAGGAAGCCCTATCACGTCTCCAAATGCTTTGAAAGAGTATTCCTGACCACCCAGCCTCTTTATCACTCTCTGAGTGTAGTATTTTTTTCCACAGCTTCCTAAGTAATGAACTGCAAGTGCTTCTGGCAGCTGATAGACCTGGGTGTGTACCAACACAGAGACCATGTCTGCAAGAAAGTTAGGGAACAAAGTCACATTGGATCTGGTCCATGAGTTCAGGCTTGGCTTATGGTGGGCTCCAGAGATGATGTTCTCTGCTCTTGGGGGTTAACCCTAACTGACCTCATCATTTCAGCCAAGGGTTTATTTAGAATCTTTGCCACATCTCCTCAGTCAGCTGAGTGTACTGCATTAACAGCATGTTTTTTTCTAAATTTGAAGAGTTTTTTAGTATTTTTATTTTTGGATTTGGGGACTAGAAATGTGGTCGTTTTCATCTTGGTTAGCTTGCAAACAACCCGAATAGCACTCTCCAGAAATTATTTTTAGGAAATTTGAAGCATTTATTATAGAGCCTTGAGATAGGAAATGAGCTTGTCTTAGACACCTACTGCTTAGATGCCCTATGTAATGATGAAAATTCTTTTATACATGTGTGTACAGAAAGAGAAAAGATTGGAATTCTTTTTCTCTTGGCAATTATAATGAATCCCCCATCTCCTCTCTCCTGCTGTTTCTGGCGGCCACTGACCTTGTGTTTGTATGGTGTCGGAGATCCGGTGGCAGTGGGAAGGAAGTGCTCACTGGTTGGCAGAAGGTTTACAGCTTCAGTTTTTATTCCACGAGCCTCTTGCTGTATCTAAACAACGAGCTATCTATCAAAATAACGAATGCAGGGTCAGGACAACAAGGGCTGGAGATTGAGTCCAAGCAACATGGCCGAAGTTTAATCACTCTTGCCTATATGATGAAACTCTGATGAGTTTCATTACTCTAAACATCGAGGTTTGGTGTAGCCTCCTGGTTGGTGAGTACACTGATGTGCCATGAGGGAGAGGCCATGGAAGCTCCCTGTTGGGGACTCTGCAGGACCTTCTTTTTCCCACATGTGGCTGTTCCTGAGTTGTATCCTTCATCATAAAACTGTACCTGTAAGTATAGCCCAAACAAAACAAAGCAAACAACGGAATCCTCCTCTTTTTTTGTAAGGTAGACCTATATCTGTGGCAGTATACTGGCCCTTAAGGTGATTTGTTCCTAACAGTGCATGGGAAGTACATTCTGTCTTTGGAGTAGTGGTGAGACTCAAATCACAGGGTGAAACAGCCCAAGAACACAGCTTCCACAGATTGTGGCTGGGGCAGGTGAGATCAGGTACATGACTTACTTAGCCGTGCACACTGGTGCTTGAGAAGTTACATCTGGGGCAGTGGCTCCACAGTATTTTTGTGGTTGTAGCCTACTCTGGATACTGCTAGAACTGTTGCTAAGCAAATTAGCCACAGTGCTAATTTGCACTATGTGCAACTGCGGAATACTGCTGGAAGTCCTAGCCAGAGTGAGCGGGCAAGAGAAAGAAATAAAAGGCATCCACATTGGAAAAGAGGAAGTTCAGTTATCCCTGCTGGCTGACAATATGATCTTCTACCTAGAAAAGCCTGCAGACTCCACCACGCTGGTTGCGATGGCTGTTGCCCAGGCTGGAGTGCAGTGGTCATCATAGCTCACTGCAGCCTTCAACTCTTGGGTTCAGGTGAACTTCCTGCCTCAGGCTCCCAAGTGGCTGGGACTACATATGTGTTCCACCATGGCCAGTTTCCTGATCTGTGTTATGTATTTATTCCTAAGACCTTTACCATGTGTGTTCTGGTAAACACAGGTGCTGCCTTGATGCTGTGCATGCCTTTTACCTTTGATTGGCAGCTGTTTACACACCCACATCACGTTGCTGTACCACCTGCTGGGCCTGATGTTTTCTCCAACAAATGCCACCATACAAGCCTATATTCCCGGCTGTGGCAAAGCACATTTTACACCTTGATCAGTGTTTGACACCACTGTGAAGGGCTTGCGGTGGTGCTGCTCTGAGCTGCACACGGTTGAAAAACACAAGTGGATCTGTCTTCAAAATCTGGGGGGACTGTTTTGTTTAAAAATTTATTTTAGGGCCGGGCGCGGTGGCTCACGCCTGTAATCCCAGCACTTTGAGAGGCTGAGGCGGGTGGATCATGAGGTCAAGAGATCGAGACCATCCTGGTCAACATGGTGAAACCCCGTCTCTACTAAAAATACAAAAAATTAGCTGGGCATGGTGGCGCGTGCCTGTAATCCCAGCTACTCAGGAGGCTGAGGCAGGAGAATTGCCTGAACCCAGGAGGCGGAGGTTGCGGTGAGCTGAGATCGTGCCATTGCACTCCAGCCTGGGTAACAAAAGCGAAACTTCGTCTCAAGGAAATAAAAAGAAAATTTATTTTAAAGTCTTTAATTGAAAACTCAAAAAGTCTAATACTGTACATTTTGGTTTCATGTACAGTATTTTGTTTATGCATGCAACCAAGCTATGAAAAGGGCTGGCTGTCCTTAGGAATGAAACATAACAAAACCATCAATATAGTATTATTTGAAAAAATTGTTTTCAGTCATGAACTAGCTATTTAAATGAGAAAACAAATGTAATGATGCTTTCTGTCATGAGTTTATAACTAAATGTCAATTGTAGGAAATTGGAAAAATGAAGAAAAAAGAAGAACTCATAATCCCACAGTTAACATTTTTGTTTTGATTTCCTGGCGTTATCCATTCATTTTTTTTTTTTTTAATGGAGTCTGTTGCAATGCCCAGGCTGGAGTGTAATGACATGATCCCTGCTCACTGCAACCTCCACCTCCCGGGTTCAAGCGATTCTCCTGCCCCAGCCTCTTGAGTAGCTGGGGCACCACCACGCCCAGCAGATTTTGAATTTTTAGTAGAGACGGGGTTTCACCATATAGACCAGGCTGGTCTCGACCTCCTGACCTCAGGTGATCTGCCTGCGTCAGCTTCCCGAAGTGCTGGGATTATAGGCATGAACCAAATCGTGCTTGGCTGCATTTTGTTTATATAATTGGAATAATAGCATTTTGCTATGGTTTAAATGTTTGTGTCCCTCCCAAATCCTTAGGTTGAAACAGAATCACCAACAGGATGATATTAGCAGGTGGGGCCTTCCAGAGGTGATTACATCCTGAAGGTAGAGCTCTTAAGATGGGATTAGTGCCCTTACAAATGAGACCTCAGAGAGCTCTCTCCATCCTTTCATTGTCCTAGGACACAGCTAGAAGGCACCATCTCTAAACCAGGAAATGGGCCGTCCCAGACACGGAATCGAGATGTGAGTGCCAGTCCCTCTCCCACTCTGCCGTGTGACCGTATACCGGCTACAGAGCCTCCCTGAGCCCTGGGGATGGGACTGTGTCCACCTCTAGGGTGGCGAGGCTTAAACAAAGGCAATGAGTGTTTAGAGCTTGTCGCAGTCCCTGGCACTTGTCATATGTCTGATACATGTTAGCTAATGATGGGAGGGGCTGAAACGACCTGTTCAAACAGTCATAGCTGATAACAATGTTATAAAGGATAGAATAGAGTATTACTTTATACTTTTGTCAACAAAACCCTTTGGATTTTTCTTTTTCTCTTTTTGAGGTGGAGTCTCACTTTGTCGCCCAGGCTGGAGTACAGTGGCACAGTTTCGGCTCACTGCTGCCTCTGCCTCCCCAGGTTCAAGTGATTCTCCTGCCTCAGCCTCCTGAGTAGCTGGGACTACAGATGGGTGCCACCACACCTAGCTAATTTTTTGTGTTTGTAGTAGAGACGGGGTTTCACCATGTTAGCCAGGATGGTCTTGATTTCCTGACCTCATAATCTGGCTGCCTTAGCCTCGCAAAGTGCTGGGATTATAGGCATGAGCCACTGTGCTGGGCCTGGAATTCTTTTTCTCTGACTTCTTTTTTTCTTTTCCTGAAAAGAGGTCTTTAGTGATATGAGATACTTTAATATATTTTCTTAGGAAAGAGGGGGGTTTGCCCATTCCTAGGATCTGTTAGGTTAGGCTCTTCAATGTTATCATGCTACTTGTGAGTTCAGTATTTCTAGGCAGCTGAATTTAATAGGGCTAAGGAGTTTTGAAAAAAATGAAAATAAAGATACCCTGCAATGATTGCTGCACATCCAGCTGTAGTGTAGAGATCGGCTCTCACCTTTAAGGTGTCATTGCCCTACTCAGACGTGCTTCTGGGCATGGGAGTGTGCATGTGTACATGTGCCATGCCCTCTGAGTACTTTCTCTCTAACGGCCCCATGTCCCTGGCCCGTGGTTGTGAGCTAGCTGTTGTTAAGGTCGGACATGAGTCACTACCCGTAAGGCCCTTGGCTCTGTTCAGAGCTTCCTGGGACTTTGTTTCCTACCCAGTGTTTCTGCCACAAGGTTGAACCTGAGATCGACGTCTTTGCATGGGCCTTCTGTCTTTTTGCATTTAGCTATTTGATGAATGACACTGCCAGGTAGTTTCTTCCTAAGCGCAGGTTGGCTTTTTCCTGCCTGTATTTTATGTTCTCCTAGGCATATTTTAGCAGGCAGATGCATCAGATAACAAAGGCCCTGCTTAGTTGTGCACATAATAGGATAGACCCTGTGGTTCATATGCTTGGCTGTACAGGTGAGAACGTGGAGGACTGACAGTAACCCAGGCCGCACCACAGACCACTAGCATCTCTGGCATTGGGATTTCAAAAGCTCTTCAGAGGATTCCAGAGCTCAGGCAGGATTGAGAACCGGTGGAGCAACCCACAGCTCAGCCTAAGATGTGTCGGGCACCCGGAGGGGTGGGCACCAGGAAGGCCGGGCACATGAGAGATGGTTCGAGTTGGGAGCAGTGGCCAAGGAGGCAGAAGGGTCAGGATGACCCTCCAGCATGTCGTGGGTAAGATGTAAGGGGGATCTTCATGCTGCCCTCTGTCCTGGTCTGAGGAGCTGGCTTTCAGATGATGGAGCGTCCCTGTTGCCACCCCCACGTTGGTGTTGGTGGTGGCGGAGTGAGGGACCCTCTCTGCACTGTGGGGCTGGACCTGAAGTGAAGGCATGAGGGAGACCTAGCTCAATTGGGCCTCTAGCTCACTTGGGTTATTTTGCCTGTTCTGTGGAGGGGGCACTTCAAGTTCATCAGCAGGAGAGACTATTATCTTCATGTTGCAGATAAGAGAGCTAAGACTTAAATATTTGACTGGTGTCTTTTCAAGGACCTGCTATAGAAGAATTGTGTGGATGGCGGCTAGATGCAATGGATAAAGAAGGGGCAGCAGGTGCCTTCTGCTGCTCTGTAATTTTCAAGGTGAAAGTGACTAGAGAAGTGAAATTGCAGCTTAAGGGCAGACAATGGCAGAGTCAAGAGCCTTAGGGAAGAGGGAAGAAGAAAGATCTTAGAACAGTGGTCCTGGTCTTGGCTGCACAGTGAGTCATGGGGGATCCTGTGACAATGCCCGTGCCCAGGCAGCATCTCAAACCAATGACATCAGATTCTGGAGTGGGTCCCAGGCCAGCTCTGCACTACAGCCAAAGGTTGAGAACCCCTGCCCTAGAAGGAGACCCAGGGAGTTAATGCAACCACATCTAGAAGGAAAGGAGTCAGAGGGATTCTCACCTCTTCTGAGCCTGTTCGGAAGCGAAGCAAAGGAGTAGAGATGGGATGCTTAGGGTGGAAGAGGAGGCGCAGGCTCCTGAGTCCGCAGGGAGGAGGGTACCAGGTAAAGTGTGGAGTCATCTATAACTAGGGTGGTTTGTTTCTCACTGACATTGTTCCCCTATTGGCTGGACAGACATGAGGAGACATGGAGGGCCAGGGGGACTTAGTTGTAAGTTCATGTGGAATAGCTACTGGAAAACATGCATTACCCATGGTTCTTCATATTGGAACCACCTGAGGAGCCTTAAAAATTCTGAGGCCTTCTTGATTTCATTCTCAGCTAGATTGTTATTGGTGTATAGAAATGCTATGATTTTTGTATGATGACTTTGTAGCCTGAAACTTGACTGAATTCATTTATCAAATCTGAGAGTCATTTGGTGGAGTCTTTATTTTTTTTTATTTTTTATTTTTTTGGAGGTAGGGTCTCAGTCTGTCATCCAGGCTGGAGAATAATGGTGTGGTCACAGCTCAGTGCAACCTCCACCTCCCAGGCTCAAGTGACCCTCCTACCTCAGCCTCTCAAGTAGCTGGGACCATAGGTGCACGCCACCACACCCAGATAATTTTTGTATTTTTTTGGTAGAGTAGGGTTTCACCATGTTGCCCAGGCTAGTCTTGAACTCGTGGATTCTAGCAATCTGATGGCCTTGACCTCCCAGAGTGCTGGGATTACAGGTGTGAGCCACCATCTCCAGCCTGGTAGAGTCTCTAGGCTTTTCCACATAGAAGATCATATTGTCAGTCAACAGGGATAATTGGACTTGCCCTTTTCCAATGTGGATGCCTTTTATTCCTTTCTCTTGCCCGATGGCTCTGGCTAGGACTTCCAGCGCTATGTACAATTGCACTTGGACCCCCCAAAATTTATATGAATAAAAAAAAAATGTGCCCAACCTGGCCCAGTAGAACCCAGGCTCTGGAGGTAGGGCCTGGGGTACATGGCTATCTGGCTGTGTGGCCAGGCAGCCCCTTCCCCACGTTGAAGGGAGCCCAGTCCTCACTCATTTGTGACTTTGTGGTTGATGATGAATGTGATAAGAGTGGCATTTGCTATTTCAGGAACTTCAGCAAACCAGCATTGTGTTTGGGTCAAGGAGAAGGAAGTTTCTTAGAGAAGACTTTTCACTGGCCCTGCAAGAGGCTGGCTTTCCACCCTCTTCCATATGGAGAAAATTGAAGGAGGTTACTCTTTTTAAAGGTTAAAAAAAAATGTTCTGCCACCTAACCAACTGTCGTAGACTTTGAATGTACGGGTGCCTCCCCGCTGAATTTGCCCTTTGCTGGACTCAGATTATTGACAGGTCAGGGCAATAGGTAAAGTAAATAGCAACGTTAATGACTAGTAAATAGAAACTGGTTATGAAATCCCCTTAGGCTCCAGAAAGATTGATTGGGTGAGATGGTCAGTCTCTTGTGGGAGGCTTTGGAGAGCCATCTCTTTGTATACTTAAAGCTCTCTCACTCTGTGTATGGAGAAGAGCCAGGCCTTGAGTTGGGCAGTGTCTTAGTTTCTGAGGGCTGATCCTCAATCAGGTGGCTTAAAACAACAGACCACAGCTCCGATGTTCAGAAGTCCAAAGTCAGCTGGTTAGCCATGCTCCCTCTGAAACCTATGGCGGAGTTCTGCCTTCCCTCTCGTGGGATTCTGGGGGTTGGCTGGCCTGCGCCGAGGTTCCTCACAGCTGCATGGCTCCATCCCTGCCTTGGCCGTCATACCGCGGTGCTCTTCCTGTTTGTCTTCAGTGGCTGTCTGCTCATGACGATAGCAATCACATTGGATTAAGGGCCTGCCTCCTCCAGTGTGACTTCATCTTAAATAACATTAAATTTCACTTCTCTGCAGGGCTTAGGGTCACACACCTGTAATGTCAGCACTTTGGGAGGCTGAGGTGAGTAGATCACTTGAGACAAGGAGTTCGAGACTAGCCTAGCCAAAATGGCAAAACTCCATGTCTACTAAAAATACAAAAATTAGTTGGGTGTGGTGGTATGCGCCTGTAATCCCAGCTGCTGGGGAGACAGAAGCAGGGAGAATTGCTTGAGCCCAGGAGGTGGAAGCTGCAGTGAGCTGATTGCACCACTGCACTCCAGCCTGGGGGACAGAGCGAGACTCTGTCTCAAAAAAAAAAAAAAAATTACTTCTCTTAATTAATATTAACTAATAACATCATACCTCCAATGGCCCTATTTTAAAATAGGGTAACATTCTGAGGTATAGGGGATTAGTATTTCAACATACCTTTTTCGGAAGAGGGAAGTGGGCCCCTTCCAAGCTTCAGCCTGTAAGAGGCAAGTGGGCCAGGGCCTTTGCACCTGCTTGTTTAATCTCCACGCAGACCAGTGTGGTGGGGATGATCTCCGCTGGACACATGAGGAAGCTGAGACTGGGAGAGGTGAGGCTGCTTACCCAAGCCACACAGCTGATACAGAGCAGAGTGAGGATTGTGGGTCTAGAGCAGTGTAAAACTTCCATAGTTAGACCAAACGTAGGTTCTCTTATGACTTACTTGGACTGGGGTCCTTATGTCTGTTGGGCCTTCTCAGGGCCCTGTGGACATAACCCATCTGTGGGAAATCAGTCAAATACTAAGATAGTACTTTCCTGCCTCCTCAACCATCACCAGAAGGAAATGTGGAAACATGATGTTGGTTTGATTTGTTGAGGCAGTGAGATTGCTGGAGATTTTTCTTATATTTATTTTTGTTTCCATACTTACTGTTCTAACAACTTAAGCACCTTTTTTTTCCTTTCCTTTCTTTCTTTCTTTCTTTCAATTTTTTTTTTTTTGAGACGGAGTCTGTCTCTGTTGCCTAGGCTGGAGTGAAGTGGCGCGATCTCGTCTGACTGCAACCTCTGCTTCCTGGGTTCAAGTGATTCTCCTGCCTCAACTTCCTGAGTAGCTGGGATTACAGGCGTGTGCCACCACACCTAGTTAATTTTTTGTATTTTTAGTAGAGATGGGGTTTTACCACGTTGGCCAGCTGATCTCCCAACTCCTGACCTCAAGTGATCCTCCTGCCTCGGCCTCTCAAAGTGTTGGGATTATGGATGTGAGCTACCACACCCAGCCAAGCATCTTTTAAATGGAATTAAGAGGAGGTTTTTAGAGCTCCAGTAATAATCAGCACCCTCCTGAATGCTGCTGATCTCCTGGGATCTGTATATGTTGTCAGCCTTACCTGATGAGGACTTGCCCCATCTCTCCTGGTGGCCAGCCTCCCTGACGTGAGCGTAGGAGCCAGGTCATGGGTTGTCCAGGGCCCTGGTGGTGATGGCCTGGTGCCATCACTACCACTGCTCCTGTTCCTGCAGAATAAATGTCAAAGCATTTTTCAAACAAGCACTGTGCACTGGTTTGTCTCAGGGATCCAGAATCTTTTTTTTTTTTTTTTTTTTTTTTTTTTGAGACATAGTCTTGCTTTGTCATACTGGCTGGAGTGCAGTGGTACAATCTCAGCTCACTGCACCCTCTGCCTCCTGGGCTCAAACGATTCTTGTGCCTTGGCCTCCTGAGTAGCTGGAATTAATAGTCAACCACCATGCCCAGCTAATTCCTACATTTTTAGTAGATATGGGGTTTAAGGCCAGGCTGGTCTTGAACTCCTGGCCTCAAGTGATCCGCCCACCTCGGCCTCCCAAAGTGCTGGGGTTGCAGACATGTACCACTACACCCAGCTAATTTTTGTATTTTTAGTAGAGATGGGGTTTCACTGTGTTGGCCAGGCTGGTCTTGAATTCCTAGCCTCAAGTGATCCACCTGCCTCCACCTCCCAAACTGCTGGGATTACACGCATGAGCCACTGCTCCTGGCCGAGATTCAGAATCTTGAAGGCTGCAACTTCCCCTAAATGGAAGGCGCATTGAACAATCATTTCAAGATCAGAATTCCCAGTAGAAAACTCCTCCTAATGAAGAGACATGAGTCTGAGGAAGTAAATTGCTCCCACTAAGGCTCCTCCACTCCATCTTATTAAATTTTAACTTCATTTGTTTTTTTTCTAATTACTGGCTCCACATCTTTTTTTCCCACAGGTTGTCTGTCTGTGAATGTTGGCAGAGATGTATCTTGGGGTCAAAAGGACAGATTTTCTAGAGACAGCTTGGGCGACTGCTGTCCGTCGTAATATGTGATAGCCTTAGAGACAGAGTGAGCTGTTATTTTATCCTCATTCCCCTTTCTTCCTTGTCTTTACCTTGGACACTGTTGGGACCCACATGTGACTGAGTCCTGATCCAAAGTTTTCCTGGTCTTGGTAGGTGGAGAAAGCAACAGGTTCTGTGAAACACACCAGTTGGCAGTGTTTTTTGCAGACTAGCTGTATGTGTTGTCACTTTACAGGGAAGTCAGACCAGGGACCATGGGGCCGACTATGCTTCCTTATTTCCATGGGGTGGAACTCCTGTGTGTTCGCCTTCCTTACTCTAGCTTGCCCTACTCTCCTACTTTCTCTGCTTCTCAGAATTAGTGGTTGAATTCCCATACGTATGACTCTATAGAAGAGAAGACAGTATCTGCGAGTATGCATTTAGTACCTGCTGAAATGTCTGCACTGTGTGCTTCTTTCTAAAACCAGAACAAAATAAAAACAAAAAGAAACTCTGTGTAGTCCCTGATAGAAATTTAGTTACTGACACAGTATCTTCTGCCCAGTCCAGGATGAGATTAGTGGGGTACTGTAACAGAACCATGTAACTGTTGTGTTGCAAATTACTGAAAGAGAGTGACAGAAGACAGGCCTTGAGTAATCGGATTTCATGATCAGAAACCACAGTGAACAAAACTCCAGGTACTTAGAACATATGGAAAAAGTTTCCTGTAACTGAGTTTAAACAACTGGGTTCTTTGAATTTATTTTACTGAAAGAGCTGATTAAACAAATATTTATTGAGGGCACAGCAGGAACCAGGTATGCCAGGTGTTGGGAATCGATAAAGGAGCCCAGCCCTTACTCTTGTACCGCCTTATATGTGCACTTAAGAAAGCGACTATAGTTTGTAAACATCTGACATTTAATTGTAGCAAATTGGTAATTTGATGCTTCTGGTATGAGCTTACAGCAAAGGTTGTAAAGGGTATTGGAAACAGTCAAACACTTTTGTGTTAAGCTTGACTGCTGTTAGTATACCTGCACACTTCAAGATGAGTGGAACCCCTGTGGCCTCACTGGCTGCAGTTTGCAAATGATTAATCCTTCCCCCAGGGGAGGATTAATCAACTAGAGTGTCCTGAGCATGAAGTGGGTGTTCAATAGATAGTTGTTTGTTTTAGGAATTGCACATAAGTTGCTGTCTTGAAATGGATGTAGCTTGGTAAGCCTGATGAAACAGGCAGACTTATTTCTTTTCAAGATTTGTTTGTAGTTTTACAGGCTCCCTGGGGAGTTCTTTCCACGTGAGGAATCGGAATCCACTGTCAGAGCACTGTCTTTTATTTTGAACTTGAGCCTATGGAGTTGTTGTCTTCCTTCACTGACCCCTTTGCCTCTCATATTGATTTCCATTTTGCAAAGGAGGCACTCTTGCCTCGTCTTATTTATATGTTTTTCTCTGATTCATGAGTGCCTCCAAGCTCCATTTCCTGCCTTTTATTATGTACAGAGCCATTAAACAAGAGTGTGGTTTGCCAGGTGGAGGTAAAATTGTGTCTGTAACAGCATTCAGGGCTGTCAGGCAGCAGGCAGCGTTTGTGATTAAATCTGGCTGGGAAGCTGATTTGTGCATCATGAGCTGTGAGTCTCGCTGAGCAAGTTTAACAGCCTTTCTGCAACTGTCTCTGAGCATGAAACAAGAAATCATAGTATTTCATGTTGAGTCTTGTTTTCGTTTCGTTTTGTTTTTTGTTTTTACTTCCAATTCTTAGTATCCTGTGTGGGAACTGAATTGTCTAAATCTATGGCTAATGAGGAAAGAGGCTAGCGGGACATATACCAATTGGTTATTGTTGAGTGGCAAGATGAGCGATAAAGTTTAGTTTTCTTCTTTGTTTTCCAAAATTCTATAATAAAAATGGGTTAATTTTGAAATCAAGGAGAAAAATTGCTTTTAGGAGGACAAATTGAGATTGGACCTTATTTTCTTAAGGTTTTTGGAAAAGATATTCTTTATAACTGGTTCTCTAGATGTGATTTTGTTGGGCTTGTTAAAATGGGATGTCAAAAGTGATACATTAGTCAGACTCAAATGAGAAGTCTTGTGTTACAGTCTGCACCTGTATCAGAGTGTGCTGGGCTGTTAAAGTACTTGACCCAAGGCAGATACTGTCTCAATCAAATGGAGAAGTAGTCAAAAATGTTTCAGCAAGGGTTCTCTTGACATAGCAGAAACTGGCAAGAGAACTGTTATATTTGATTACAACATATGTCATATTGCTCTAGTCTTCATGAGTTAGGGGCTCCTGGTCTCTAAGGGAGGAAAGTTTAGAATTAAAATGGGCACGTCTAGGAAGAGCCCAGCAGAAAGGTAAGGGCAGGTTACATAGGGTTGGAACCGTCAGGACCGTGAGTGGCCAATACCTGGAGCAGTCAGGCCCCCATTTATGGCCTCTGGGAGACCAAGAATGGCACCTCGACATCCAGGGAAGAGCTATGGGTAATCCTGTATTCTGCATTTGGCAGCAGACGTGGCGCAGGTAACTGTTACAATCTAACCCTGATGTCTCTGGCACCTGGCATTTCATTTGAAGACTGTATAAAATCTTAAAGCCAAGCCTTTTGTGACATCTTGGTTTTCCTTCTCCCATTATGGCCCTGGCCTTTATTTTATAGACTTGAATCATCTGTTCACTAAGAAAAATGAAACCTAATTACTCTTCATAACCATCATGGCAGGAGACCACCTTAGATCAGTGAATGGCTGAGTGGATAGATGCGCTGGGGTGTTTTCACTGAACTGTATTCCTTATAGCCACAGCTACAAGTGTGAGAAAGACAAAGCAGTGACCGGGTTTGGATCTGGCTGCTATGATGCTAAGGATTCTTGCTGTCGTGCGTTTGAGCATGATATCACCCTGTATGGAGGCTCAATACAACAGGACCCCTACATTCCATCTGAGGCAAAGCAGATGACTTGGTCCCCATCCAGGGGTTATTTATGGAGCAGCTAGAGGACTGTGTCATGGGTGAGCAATGTGGACCCAGAGCACATTTATGTTCAGATGGATTTATGATTCATTGCTTGGGGAATGAGGTTAGGAAGGTTGTTTTTCTATTTACATTAGGAGCCCAACTGCAGAAATCTCTGACCACCAGAATTTCACATGTTGTTTAAATAAAACTATGGTCAAGTACGCAACATTTGAACATTGTAACCATTGTTAAGTGTACAGTTTGGTGGCACTAAGTACATTTGCATTGTTGTACCACCATCACCACCAGACACCTTTGGGATTCTTTTCATCCTGAAAAACTGAAACTCTGTACCCAGTAAAGAATTTTCAGGTTTTAAGTAAAGACTCAAACCAGTTTCTCCCTCCTTTAATTTGGTGTGCATCAGACAGTCAGTTCGGGCAGTATAACTTGCCCTGGCCACCTGAGGCTAGCAGCCACTCACATCCATTGTCCTCTCTTGGTTTCCTGAGAAAGCAAAGGACCATTGTGTAGATGTCATCGTTCCCACATATCTGGGGCCCCATGTGCAGGTGACTGCCCGTTCTGTTCTTGAGAACGAGGGCCAGCATCCCTCCCTTGCAGTGCCCTTGAAATACTCCTCCAGACCGGCACTCACGCATACTTCAGGCATTTGTGTTGTGGATTCGTCAGGCTCATTCCACCAGCTGTGGTGGACACAGGACCGCCTGTGTGGTTGGCTTAGTTATAAACGATAAGCTTGTCAGGTGGCCGCTGCTGGAACATCCTACATGATATGGTCACCCTGTGCCTTTGCCCACGCTCTGCTGCACTCCCTGAAAATGGCAGTCATCTCTTGGTTTAGTGGGAATTCATGGGGATCATAAGGGTTCTCATTAAGAGTGATACTGAATTATAAAATGCTTGGTAAGAACAAAATTTAAAAGTTGGGTAATTTGGAATTATGAATTTTACTTTGAATAGGTAGACTTTTCATGTTAACAATGCAAATTTCTCCAATGCTTTTCTTTTTAATAGTCATTAGAAAGGACTTCATGTGGTCTTTTTTGGTTGTGACTTTTCATGAATAAAAGCTTTTTCCTTTGTTCTGTTTTTTTTTTTTTTTTTTTTTTTTTCTTTTTGAGACGGAGTTTTGCCCTTGTTGTCCAGGCTGGAGTGCAATAGTACAGTCTTGGCTCACTGTAACCTCCGATTCCTGGGTTCAAATGATTCTACCACCTCAGCCTCCCAAGTAGCTGGGATTATAGGTGCCCACAACCATGCCTGGCTAATTTTTCTTGTATTTTTAATTGAGATGGGGTTTCACCATGCTGGCCAGGCTGGTCTTTTTAACTCCTGACCTCAGGTGATCCACCTGCCTCGGCCTCCTAAAGTGCTGGAATTGCAGACGTGAGCCACCATGCCTGGCCTGTTCTGGCTCTTTATTTGCGTTTCTCCTTAACCTTCAAAAACAGTGACAGCAGCCAAAGCAAACAGCCCTAGCATGAGGACAGAGATGTAGTGCAACTGTTTTCCCCACAGTGGCTTGTGGTGTACTGTGAAGGTGCTGTCACAGTTTAATAGCTTGTGTATAGTGAGAAGTCTTTCTGTAACTCCAGTAATAATGTTTTCTGTCATTGAGTTGCTCAGATGTGCTTTTTCTGGGCCCAAAGCTGCTAGGGAAGGTATACTTCCTTTAATGTGGGTGGGATTGGGGGCAGGGAGGAGGGATGGGTGTTACTATGTGCTATTATTAGTAAGAGCAGAGTACTCTGCCACTACTGCCTGTGGTTAGCACAAGGCCCAACACAGTGGTTATAAAAACCATTAAGCCATGGGAAGGCTTCTCTGAGTACTCCTGTTTGCCCTGAATCAGTAGCTGTCATTTTGTCTTATACTTAGGACCATCACTATGCATCAGATCCAGCCAGAATGAAAGAATTGCCGTACTATTGCTTAGAAGCAAATTATTAGTAGGCCTCTATTTGGGCCCTAATTATAAAACTCGTCACTCGACATCTATCTCAGCCAGAGTTGTTATTCTAAGAGCCTAAAAATAGGAGTGTTGTGCTCGCTTAGACGCCAGGAGGATTTTCCTGTAGCGCCAGACAAGCCATATGGAACTACTGCGGAAGGGAAAGCAGGATGCACGAGGCGGCAGCCCTGCAGCCCTCGAGAGGGGTCTCATTTCTGGAGATGCAGCAAACGTCTGAATGTAGATGGAAGTGTAGGTTATGATGGAGTATTTCTAAAAATAAGTGTTTTCCTGTCTCTAACCAGTCCTCACCCAGCGGGAGAGAACATGGGCTCTGGAGCCAGGGCTGGGGAGGTGTGGCATCATCTCTCCATGCTCAGGGCCTCAGCTGCTTCATCCCATCCGCTGAAAGGTGGTGGGAGGATCAGATGAGAAAACATGCATGCGGGGTAGGAAGACCAGCAGTATATATATATTTTTTATGACCCTGCTCATAAGTATTGCCCCAAAGGCCTCCTTGTGAGTTACCTTCAGCTCAGCTTCCTTATAAAAGGATATACTAAGTAGGGGGCACCCTGTTGTGGGAGCACGCATTAACATTTTGCCATATAGTTTCTTTCTTTATGTGTATATATGTATATATTTTTGTCTTTGACCCGTTTGAAATTTACAGACATATTATCCAGTTTTCTGATAATATTGAAGGCATTCTTTGCCACGTTAGCCTTTTTTTGTTTGCCCATTTAACAAAAACTTATGGGTAATTTTTTCTTCCTGAGTTTTCTTTTCTCACTGCTGTCTTCCCCTTGGCTACAGAGTTGTGCCAGGGACTGTCACTGCCCTGCCTGCCAACTTTGCATCTTCCCTTTGGTGCTGTCCTTTGTAGGGTGGGTGGTTCCACCCTGAGTGCTCTAGATTGCTGCCTGGTTTTGTGCTTCTCCGTCACCCCACCTTTGGTTCCTATAGGGGCATTTGCACAGATGTGGGGGTCACTCTCCCTCACTTCTCTGCAGGTCGGCACTGATTGGCGTGACTTTCCTTGACACTTTTTTAAAAAATAATTTTTTTAAGAACAGTTTTTGATTTACAGAAAAATTGTGAGTATACTACAGAGGATTCTGGTATACCCCATGTCCAGTTTTGGTTTCTTGTGCTACTGACAGCTTGTATGGGTGTGGTATATTTGTTACAATTAATGAACTGATATTGTTACATTATTGTGGTAGGCTGAATAAAGGCTCCATCTGTGAATGTTAGGTCCCCTGTGACAAAGGAGTATTAAGGTAGTAGATGGAATTAAGGTTGCTAATCAGCTGACCTTAAAATAGATTATCCTTGCGTATGGTGGGGGTCGGCACCAATGTGATCACAAAGTTTCTTATAGCTGGAAGAGGGGATCCAAATAGAGGACAAGAGAGTTGGTAGTGTGGGAAGAACTTGGCCTGATGTTGCTAGTCTTGGAAATGGAGCAAGGGGCCCCGAGCCAAGTAAAGTTGTCCATCTCAGAAACTGGAAAGGTCAAGCAGACAGAGACTCACACCTGTCACCACTTGGATCCTAGCTCAGTGTGTTCTGTATCAGATTCATGCATTTGTTTTGTTTTAAGCTGTTGTGTTTGTGGTAGCTTGTTATGGCAGCAGTAAAAAATGAATACAATTATTATTAACCAAAGTCCATGTCTTGTTCAGATTTCCCTAGTCTTGTGTTCCAGGATTCCATTCAGGACACCATATTACGTTTAGTTGTCAACATGGCTGGGGCAGTTTCTGAGACTTTCCCTGTTTTGGATGACCTTCGAAGTTTTGAGAAGTATGCTCCTGAATTTTATAGAATGTCCCTCAGTTGGGATTTGTCTGATGTTTTTCTCACGATAGATGAGGGTGATTGGCTTTGGGAGAGGAAGACCACAGAGATAAAGTGCCATTCTCATCCCATATCAAGGGTACATTTCCCCCTCCTTTCCTCTCCCTTCCCCTCCCTTCCCCTCCTCTTCCCTCCTTTTCCCTTTTTCTTTCTCCCTCTTTTTCTTTGTCTTGTTTTCATTTATTTTTTGAGACAGGGTCTTGCTCTCTCACCCAGGCTGGAATGCAGTGGTGATGATAGCTCACTGCAACCTCAAACTCTTGGCTCAAGTCATCCATCCACCTCAGCCTCCTAAGTAGCTGGGACTACAGGCACCTGCTACCATGCCTGGCTCAAGGGTACATTCTGTCAACATGACTTTTCTTTATTGATGCAGTCCTCAATCACCTGGCTGAGGTAGTATTTTTCAGGTTTCTTCAATGTAAAGTTACTTCCCCCACTTTCCATACTGTGGGGTGTGTGTGGTTAGCATTTCTTACTTTTTTGGCACTGTAAATGGTTCCAGGCTCATCTTGTATATTTCCTGTTCCAGTTCTAGAAGCAGCCATTTTTCCAAGGAGCCCTGGTTCCTTTTATTGGAGCATGGTAGTTGAAACCAAATCTGTGCCCTACGTGTGCTCATTGCTTCTAGGCCTTCTCAGAGGGCAAGGGATTTTTTTCCTGACAGAGCAAGGAAGTAAATCTGTATATTAACCCTTGTATATATGCATATCTATAAATATTTTTTCATGCAACTATGTTATGATTCTCCAGAGAGACAGAACCTCTAGGGTATAGGTCTTCCTCTGCCTTTTTTTTTTTCCTCTTGTCTGGGCCCTCAGCCAATTGGACAGTGCCTGCCCACAGGGAGATTGGATCTTCCATGCTTAGTCCACTGATTCAAATGCTTATCCCTTTTGGAAACACCCTCAAAGAAATCCCCAGAAATAATGCTTCAGCAGCTGTTGGGGTATCTCTTAGCACAGTCAAGTTGATACCTACAATTAACCATCACAGTAACTAACACTTTGTATCTATGGTAAGCTGAACTTGAGTTCACACCTGTCTCTGACTCTAGTTCATTATCATCTTGATCATTTTTGCCTCTTTCCCCTGCCTTGTCTGTAAGCTCCTACTGTAAAAATGAGAAAGCTGGCTCTCATGTTCTTCCATCCTTTTTCTTAATTGTTCATTTACAGTATACTGATGCTCCTTAGCTTACGATGGAGTCATATCCCAATAAAGTCATCCTAGGTTGAAAATACCATAGTCAAAAATGCATTTAACACAGCTAACCCTCTCAATATTATAGCTTAGCCTCACTCACCATAAACATGCTCACAACACTTACATTAGCCTACAGTTAGGCAAAGTCTTCTAACACAAAGCGTATTATATAACAAGTGTGAGTGTCTCATGTAATGTGTTGAATACAGTGTACTGTAGAGCACAATACCAGTTGTTTACCTTTGTAATCACGTGGCTGACTGGGACCTGCAGCTCATGGCTGCTGCCCAGCATCACGAGAGAATGCCGTGCCTTGCACCACTAGCTTGGGAAAAGGTTGAAAGTTCAAAATTCAAAGGGTGGTTTCCATCGGATGTGTATTTCACACCATGGTAAAGTCATAAAACCGTAAGTGGAACCATTGTTAGTCCGGGACCATCTGTGCATGTGTAGTAGTAGTATCAGAGTTGTTGACCTGTGTTCCGTGGAGTCCTGTACTTGTGTATGGTTCTTTGCCTTCCTTTCCACAGACTCCACTTACTTACAAAATTATTTAAGACTCTCCCCTATTTCCCTCACATCTCCCAGTGAGGCTGTTTCATACATGTGTAGTACAGTCAGGTTGCTGGGTCACATGCTGCATTAAATCCAGAGGTCCCCTGACCTCCTAAATGATTTATTTTTAAAACTTGCAAACATTAAGGTTTATTCTTTGTCCTGTAAAGTTCTGTGGGTTTGGACAATTGCACAGTGTCATGCATCCACAATCACAATATTATACAGAATAGTTTTCACCGTCCTAAAATCCTCCTATGTTTGACTAATTTAACCTTTTCCCTCTAGCAACCTCCTATCTTTCTACCCTTGCTATAATTTTCCTTTTCCTTTTTCTGGAATAATTGGAATCATACAGTATGTAGCTTTCTTAGGAGGGCTTATTTCTTAATTTTTTTTGTTTTAATTAATTAATTATTTTTATAGAGATGGGTTTCACCGTGTTGGCCAGGCTGGTCTTGAACTCCTGACCTCGTGATTCACCTGCCTCGGCCTCCCAAAGTGCTGGGATTACAGGAGTGAGCCACCACGCCCAGCCTGGAGGGCTTATTTCACTTAGCAATATGCTTTTAATTTTCTTGTGTGTGAAAAGTCATGGCTTGATAGATTTTTTTTTTTAAATCACAGAATAATGCTCTATTGAATGGATCTAACTGGAGTTTGCGTATCCATTCGCCTATTGAAGGACATCATGGTTGCATCCAGTTTAAGGTAATTATGAGTAAAGCTGCCGTAAACATTGATACACAGGTTTTTCTGTAGACATACGTTTTTACATCAGTTGGGTAAATACCTAGGCGTGTGATTAGTTTTGTACAGAACTACCAAATTGTCTTCTAAAGTGGCTGTGCATTTTGTATTACCATCAGCAATGAATGCGTCCCTGTTGTTACACATCCTCACAATTGGTATTGTCAGGTTTTGGATTTTAGCCATTCTATTAAGTATATAATGGTATCTTGTGTTAATGTGCAATTTCCTAGTGACAAATGACATTGGACAACATTTCATATATATATATATATTTTAATTTGAGGCAGAGTCTGGTCTGTCACCCAGGCTGGAGTGCAGTGGCGCAATCTAGGCTCAGTGCAACCTCCGTCTCCTGGGTTCAAGTGATTTTGCTGCCTCAGCCTCCCGAGTAACTGAGATTAGAGGTGCGTGCCACTACGCCCAGCTAATTTTTGTATTTGTAGTAGAAACAGCATTTCGCCATGTTGGCCAGGCTAGTTGCAAAACATTTCATTATGTTATTTGTCATCTGTGTATCTTCTGTGCTGAGATACCTATTCAAATTTTTGGCCTATTTTTAATTGGGTCATTTGTTTTCTTATTGTTGACTTTTAAGAATTCTTTGTATATTCTGGATATAAGTCCTTTATCAGATGTGTTTTGCAAGTAGCTTCTTTCAGTCAGTGGCTTGTCTTTTGGTACTCAAGTGTCCTTTGCAAAACAAAAATTTTAAAATCAAGTTTAACATCAATTTTTTTTCCCCTTGATCATGCTTTTGGTGTTATCTCTACAGAGTCATCACCATACTCAAGGTCATGTGGGCCTTCTCCTATGTTATAATTGTAGAAGTTTTATAGTTTTGTGTTTTACAGGTAGGTTTATGAGGCATTTTGAATTAATTTTTGTGAAAGATGTAAGGTATGTGTCTGGGTTCATTTCTTTGCATATGGATGTCCAGTGGTATAGTACCATTTGTTGAAAAGACTATCCTCCACCAAACTACTTTTGCTTTTTTGTCAATGATACGTATTTAGATGGGTCTGTTTCTGGGCTCTCTATTCTATTCCATTGACTTACATATCTAATCTATTGCCAGTACCACCACACTGTCTTGATTACTGTAGCTTTGTAGCAAGTCTTGAAATTACGTATTGTGAGTCCTCCAACTTTGTTCTTCTCCAGAATTGTGTTGGCTTCCCTGCATCTTGACATTTTTGTATCAACTTTAGATTCAGTTGTCAATATTTACAAAATAGCGTGTGGGATTTTTATTGGGATTGCACTGAATCTGTAGATCAAATTGGGAGGAATTACATATTAACAGTGTTAAATCTTCTAACCCAAGAACGTGGAATATCTGTCTATTTAGACCTTCTTTCATCAGAGTTTTATAGTTTGATACAAATAAAGCCTATGCATATTTAGTTAGGCTTATGCCTAACAAAAATACCCTTTACTGTTGTCAATGGTAATTTTTTTTTCAAATTCTAGTTGTTCAAATTCCAGTTGTTGCAGTTGCTGGTATGTAGGAGAGATGTTGTCATATTAACCTTGAATCCTGCAGCCTTGTTCTACTTGCTTATTGGTTCCTTGAGATTTTCTTGCTGGTTCTTTGAGATTTTTCTACAAAGACAAGCATATAATCTGTGAACAACATTTTGTTTTTTTCTTCTCTCTCTCTATGTATATATATATATATATATATATATATCTTTTATTTTTACTTTTTATCTTATTGTATTAATTAGAACTTTAATATGATGTTGAATAGGAGTTATGTAAAAGGACATTCTTGTCTTGTTCCTGATTTTTTTGGGAAAGTGTCCAGTTTCTCATCATTAAGTAGGATGTTAACTGTAGGGAGTTTTTCTGTAGATGTTCTTTATCAAGTTAAAGAAGTTCTTGATTCTTAGTTTGCTCAGAGTGTTTTTTTCTCCTGCTTCCCTGCTCCAAGTTTTTTTTTTTTTTTTTTTTTTTTGGACAGAGGTTTTCTTTTTTTTCCTCGGCTGGGGTGCAATGGCGCGTTCTTGGCTCACTGCAGCCTCCGCCTCCCAGGTACAATTGATTTTCCTGTCTCAGCTTCTCAAGTAGCTTGGATTACAGGCATGTGCCACCATGCATGGCTAATTTTTTTTGTGTGTGTGTTTAGTAGAGATGCGGTTTCACCATGTTAGTTAGGCTGGTTGCAAACTCTTGACCTCAGGTGATCCACCCACCTCAGCCTCCCAAAGTGCTGGGATTACAGCACTTTGCTTCTTTTGATTAATGTTAACATAGTATGTGTTTTTCCATAACCATTTACTCTTTTTCAATCCTTTACTTTTAACCTATGTGAGTCTTAAATGAGTTTCTTGTGGACAACATACAGTTGGGCCATGTTTTTTGTTTTTTGTTTAGTTTTTAATCCACTCTAAAAATCTCATTTAGTTGGTGTACTTAGACCATTCATACTTGAAGTGATTTTTTTTTTTTTTTTTTTTTTTGAGATGGAGTCTCACTGTGAGGTCTTTCTAGCTTTCTGATGTGGGCATTTAGTGGTATAAATTTCCCCCTTGACACTGCTTTAGCTGTGTTCCAGGGATTCCGGTACGTTGTCTTTTTGTTCTCATTGGTTTCAAATAATTCCTTGATTTCTACCTTGATTTTATGATTTACCCAGGAGTCATTCAGGAGCAGGTTGTTCGATTTCCATGAAATTGTGTGGTTTTGAGTGAGTTTCTTAATCCTGGGCTATAGTTTGATTACACTGTGGTCTGAGAGACTGTTATGTTTTCAGGTTTTTTGCATTTGCTGAGGAGTGTTTTACTTCCGATTATGTGGTCGATTTTAGAATACGTGCCATGTGGCACTGAGAAGAATGTATATTCTGTTGATTTGGGATAGACAGTTCCGTAGACATCTACAAGGTCCACTTGATCCAGAGCTGAGTTCAAGTCCTGAATATCCTTGTTAATGTTCTGTCTCATTGATCTGTCTAATACTAACAGTGGGGTATTAAAATTTCCCACTATTACTGTGTGGGAGTCTAAGTCTCTTTTTTATTTATTCTTTATTTTTTGTTTGTTCTTTATTTTTTAAAAACCTCACCTTTTCTGTCTTCTCTGGTTTTAACTGACTGTTTTATGTGATTCTGTTTGCTCTCTTTAGCATGTCAACTATACTTCCTTAAAATTTGTAGTAGTTGCCGTAAGGTTTGCAATATAAATTCTAAATTAATCTACATTCACCTTCAAATAGTACAATACTGTTTCACATTAAATGCGGCTTTATTTATTTTATTATTTTGAGACTGGGTCTCACTGTGTCATCCAGGCTAGAGTACAGTAGTGTGATCAAACATGGCTCACTGTGGCCTCAATTCTTGGGCTAATACAGTCCTCTCATCACAGCCTCCTAAATACTGGGACTACAGGTGCACTCAATCATGCCTGGCTAATTTTTACATTTTTTGCAGAGATGCGGTTTCACTTTGTTGCCAAGGCTGGTCTCAAATTCTTGGCCTCAAGTGATCTTCCCAAAGAGCTGTGATTACAGGTTTGTGCCACTGGGCCCAGTCTAAATACAGGTGTTTTTTTTTGTTTATTTGTTTGTTTTTTGTTTTTTAAAATAATATTTCCAAGCCTTCTATCCCATTTTTAGGACTTCACTATCATTCATGTCACTTATACATGTGCTATGATCCCTAGTACATTCTTACTATTATTACTTTAGATGATTATTTTTTTGATCTATTGAGAATAAGAAAAAATATTTTTACCTTTATTCTCAGACACATTTCCTTCTTTTATGTAGATTTCAGTTACTGATCTATGTCACTTTCTTTTTCTCTGGATAATTTCATTTAACATTTTTTGCTAAGTAGGTCTGCTGGAAATTATTTTCTCAGTTTTTGTTTAGGAAGCCTTTATTTCTTCAATTTGGAAAGATAATTTCACTGGATATAGAATTCTAGGGTTTCTTTCCTTTGAACATTTGAAATACTGCACTCTACTCTCTTGCTTACGTGCTTTTTTAAATGAGAAGTCTGCGGTAATTCTTATCTTTGTTCCTCAAGCTGTTTTTCCCCACATGGCTTCCTTTAGGATTTTCTCTTCATCTTTCATTTCTGCAATTTGAATATGATTTACCTAGAGTTGGATTTTTTTTTTTTGACATTTATTTTGCTTGATGTTCTTTTTGGTTCTGTGGTTTGGTGTCTGTCATTAATTTTGGAAAATCCCTGGCCGTTATCACTTCAAATGATTACAGTCTCTTTTCCTATTGCTCCAATTGTGTACATGTTGTACCTTTTGGAATTGTTCCACAATTGCTGGATGTTCTATCCTTTGTGCTGTCTCTTTTTCTCTGTCTTTGCTTTTCAGTTTGGGAAGTTTCTATTGACTTATCTTTCAGCTCACTGATTTTTTTTCCTTGACTATGTCCAGGCTACTGATGAGCCCATCAAAGGCAATCTTCATTTTTCCTTGGTTTTCTTTTCACGTCTAGGATTTCTTATTAATTCTTCCTCATAATTTTTCCACTTCTCTGTTTATGTTACCCATCTGTTCTTCCATCTTGTTTACCTTCTTCATTAGAGCCCTTAACTTATTTATTGTAGTTATTTTAAATACTGTCTGATAATTATAAGATTGTGTCATATGAGTTTCATCCTGATGCTTACTTTACCTTTTTAGACTGTTTTAGCATGCATTATTATTATTTTTTTGGGTCAAATGCCAGGCATAATATTTTAGGTAATAGAAACTGAGAAAATAGTCTGTAAGTGTGAGCTTTGTGTTATTCTGGCTCAGACTTGGGCAGTGTTTCATCTTCTCATCTTCACTGTAGTTGTAGGTGCCAGAACGTTCAGATTCCTCAGGTGTCCTTGTTACAGTCTCTCCTTTTGTCTTTGGACTTCTTTTTTTTTTTTTAATTTTTTTTTTGAGTCAGAATCTCACTCTGTCACCAGGCTTGGAGTGCAGTGGCATGATCTCGGCTCACTGTAACCTCTGTCTCCTGTGTTGAGGTGATTCTCCTGCCTCAGCTTCCTGAGTAGCCGGGATTACAGGCACGTGCCACAATGCCCAGTGAATTTTTGTATTTTTAGGAGAGAGAGGGTTTCACCATGGTGGTCAGGCTGGTCTCAAACTCCTGACCTCGTGATCTGCCCGCCTCGGCCTCCTAAAGTGCTGGGATTACAGGCGTGAGCCACTGCACCTGGCCATCTTTGGGCTTAAGAACTCCTTGGCTGAGCACTGTGGCTCATGCCTGTGATCTCAGCACTTTGAGAGGCCACGGTGGGAGAACTTTTTGAGTCTAGGAGTTCGAGACCAGCCTGGGCAACACAGAGAGACCCTATCTTTACAAAAAACGAAAAACGAAAAATTTAAAACAACAACAAAAAAACCTCCTTCTCAAATAGAGTCTGAATCTTGCAGAACTTCCAGCTGTCCTTACTGTCATTATACTGCAGCCTGTTGGTGTGGTGGTCAGGTGTGGGGGAGGGAAAGAGTTCTATAATCATAGCATCAATCTCAGTCTTCCATGGGTCTGTGTCCTTGGGTGTGACCTTCACAAGTGATTTCTGTTCCTCCTACCCTTACACCCCTAAGAAGACTAGAAAGCTAGATGGAGTTACTTTCTTACTAGAGAAGAGTAATCCTTGTTCAGTATCCTCAGGGCATTCTCCATAACAAAGGCCAACTCACCAGAGAAGAATTTTCTTTTTTTTAAAACATATATATATATATTTTTTTTTTAATTTTTTTTTTTTTTTTTTTGACTGTAAGTTTATTCAATGTAAAATAATCCTCTCCAGTTTTACTGAGGTGGCTGACCATGTCTACGACCAAATCTGCCTCTAAACTGGAATTTGGTTGCTGACCCAGCCCCCGCCTTGGCTTTTTTGGTCAGCACCAGGTGGCACAGCACTCCATCTGTAGGTATCTCTGTCGGCTTCCCCTCTTGTGAGTCTTGCAGGTTGCCCACACTCCAGACCTTTAGGCCGAGGCCTACCTGTCTCTGATAGCGTCAGCGCAGGGTGGCAGGCACAGTCTCCAGGGGCAGATGAAGGTAATCATGGAGATACTGGGTACCATCATTGGTAAGGTACCAGTAGAAATGTCTCCAGGCAAACTGTTCCTTGACGTAGTCTCGGGACTTGAGAGACTGCGTGTCCTTCATGACATGAAGGTTGGGCACATTCTTGTCTGCCAGCTCCAGTTGCTTAGGCATGTGGACATGCCTTGGCCATCCTTCTTGGCCACCATGAGTCCCTCCTTAAAAAGTAGTTCATAAATGGTAATCCGGTTCTTCTTAGGCATCGACATCTAAGTGGCTGTAGGGTCCGAGGCCCAGGCTGGAAAGCATATGTATTTTTTTATAGAGATGAGGTTTCTCCATGTTGGTCAGGCTGCTCTGGAACTCCTGACCTCAGGTGATCCGCCTTCCTCAGCCTCCCAAAGTGGGGTTGAGCCATCACAATCCCAGGTGTGAGCCATCACAGCTTTAACCCCTTGTTCCTAATCACTGAGCTCCCCTGAGCGGTGGCTAAGGTTCTGTATTAAAGTGGCAGGCCCTTTATCCAATAGACAGGTTTCCGGCCCCCTTTGTCATCTGGAACTTGGGAGCAAACCTGGAAGAAAGCAGGGATTCTGAGCAGCCTAAGGAGTATTTGCTATAAAAGCCCAGTGCTCTTCCTTTGTTTCTGAGGGTTATTGAGTGGGCAGATTAAGGAGATTGTAGGGGTGGGGTGTGTTGTACCCTGGATGGGGTGAAGAGGGCCTCTGCTGGGGAACGGGATATTGGTAGCAACAGGACTGATCAGATACGTAAATATTTTGACAATCAGCCAGGGGTGGTGGCTCATGGCTGTAATCCTAGCACTTTGGGAGGCCAAGGCAAGCGAATCATCTGACGTCTGATGTTCAAGACCAGCCTGGCCAACATTGGTGAAACCCCATCTCTACCAAAAATACAAAAATTAGCCAGGTGCGGTGGCACACATCTGTAGTCCCAGCTACTCGGGATGCTGATGCAGGAGGATCAGTTCAACCTGGGAGGCGAAGTTTGCAGTGAGCCGAGATTGTGCCACTACACTCCAGCTTGGGCAATAGAGTGAGCCTCTGTCTCTTTTTTCTTTTCTTTTTTTTTTTTTTTAAAGATGGGGTTTTACCGTGATGGCCAGCCTGGTCTTGAACTCCTGACCTCAGGTGATCCACCCACCTCAGCCTCCCAAAGTGCTAGGATTACAGGCGTGAGCCACCACCGCGCCCGGCCTGTCTCTTTTTTTCTTGTTCTGTTGCCCAGGCTGGAATGCAGTGGTACAATCTCAGCTTACTGCAACCTCGCCTCCCAGGTTCAAGCAATCCTCCTGCCTCAGCCTCCTGAGTAGCTAGGACTGCAGGCATGTGCCACACGCCTGGCTAAGAAATTTTTTTTCAGAATAATGGAAACCAGTTTACTTGGTGTTGGAGAAGGGGTTACAAATATGGAAAGAAATGAGAACTCTGTGGTATTGGGTTGCAGTTGGAGATATTAGTGTGAACTCATTTTTCTCTGTGTAGATATGTATGAAAATACAAATTGATGTAAATGTGTAAACAAATATGTGTGTATGTAAGTATGTAAATGCATATAGAGTTGACCCTGGAACAATGCTGGGGCTAGGGGTGCCAACCCCCATGCAGTCAAAAATCCTCACATATAACTTTTGATCCCTAAAAGTGTTACTGCTAATAACCCACTATTAACTAGAAGCCTTACTGATAAAACATTTGGTTAACACATTTTTGTGTGCTATTTGTATTATATACTGTGCTCTTACAATAAAGAAAGATAAAAGGTTATTAAGAAAATTATAATGAAGAGAATATATATTTACTGTTCATTAAGTAGAAGGGATCATCATAAACATCTTGATCCTCATGATCATATTCATGTTAAGTAGTCTGAAGAGGAGGAGGGGTTGGTCTTGCTGTCTCAGGTGGCAGAGACGGAAGAAACTCCACGTATTAGTGGACCCATACAGTTCAAACCTGTGTTGTTCAAGGGTCACCTGTACACACATATATATGTACAGACTTATATTGCCTGGATCTGTGCATTGAGGGGATGTGGAAGTACCCCATTAGCATGAGCATACCTGGCTTTCATATGCTGGCTTTTTTTTTTTTTTTTAATTCCTGAGTATTCTTTTTTTTAATTGCATTTTAGGTTTTGGGGTACATGTGGACAACATGCAAGATTGTTGCATAGGTACACACATGGCAGTGTGATTTGCTGCCTTCCTCCCCATCACCTATATCTGGCATTTCTCTCCATGCTATCTCTCCCCGACTCCCTACCCCCCGCTGTCCCTCCACTATTTCCCCCCGACAGACCCCAGTGTGTGATGCTCCCCTCCCTGTGTCCATGTGTTCTCATTGTTCAACACCCACCAATGAGTGAGAACATGCGCTGTTTGATTTTCTGTTCTTGTCAGTTTGTTGAGAATGATGGTTTCCAGGTTCATCCATGTCCCTACAAAGGACATGAACTCATTGTTTTTGATGGCTGCATAGTATTCCATGGTGTATATGTGCCATATTTTCCCTGTCCAGTCTATCATCGACAGGCATTTGGGTTGGTTCCAGGTCTTTGCTATTGTAAACAGTGCCGCAATGAACCTTTGTGTGCATGTGTCCTTATAGTAGAACGATGTATAATCCTTTGGATTTATACCCAGTAATGGGATTGCTGGGTCAAATGGAATTTCTTTTTCTAGGTCCTTGAGGAATCGCCACACTGTCTTCCAGGATGGTTGAACTAATTTACACTCCCACCCACAGTGTAAAAGTGTTCCTATTTCTCCACATCCTCTCCAGCATCTGTTGTCTCCAGATTTTTTAATGATCGCCAGATTTTTTAATGATCACCATTCGAACTGGCATCAGATGGTATCTCAAAGTAGTTTTGATTTGCATTTCTCTAATGAGCAGTGATGATGAGCATTTTTTCATATGTTTGTTGGCCTCATGTATGTCTTCTTTTGTAAAGTGTCTGTTCATATCCTTCACCCACTTTTGAATGGGCTTGTTTTTTTCTTCTAAATCTGTTTTAGTTCTTTGTAGATTCTTGATATCAGCCCTTTGTCAGATGGGTAGATTGCAAAAATTTTTTCCCATTCTGTTGGTTGCCGATTCACTCTAATGACTGTTTCTTTTGCTGTGTAGAAGCTGTGGAGTTTGATTAGGTCCGATTTGTCTATTTTGGCTTTTGTTGCCAATGCTTTTGGTGTTTTGGTCATGAAGTCCTTGCGTACGCCTATGTCCTGAATGGTTTTGCCTAGATTTTCTTCTAGGGTTTTTATTGTGTTAGGTCTTATGTTTAAGCTTTAATCCATCTGGAGTTAATTTTAGTGTAAGGTGTCAGGAAGGGGTCCAGTTTCTGCTTTCTGCACATGGCTAACCAGTTTTCCCACCACCATTTATTAAACAGGGAATCCTTTCCCCATTGCTTGTTTTTGTCAGGTTTGCCAAAGATCAGATGGTTGTAGATCTGTGGCGTTGCTTCTGAGGCCTCTGTTCTGTTCCATTGGTCTATATTTTTGTTTTGGTACCAGTACCATGCTGTTAGCCTTGTAGTATAATTTCAAGTCCGGTAGTGTGATGCCTCCAGCTTTGTTCTTTTTGCTTAGAATTGGCTTGACTATGCTGGCTCTCTTTTGGTTCCATATGAAGTCTAAGGTGTTTTTTTCCAGTTCTGTGAAGAAGGTCATTGGTAGCTTGATGGGGATAGCATTGAATCTGTAAATTACTTTGGGCAGTATGGCCATTTTCATATTGATTCTTCCTAACCATGAGCATAGAATGTTTCTCCGTTTGTGTCCTCTCTGATTTCATTGAGCAGTGGTTTGTAGTTCTCCTTGAAGAGGTCCTTTACATTCCTTGTTAGTTGTATTCCTAGGTATTTTATTCTCTTTGTAGCAATTGTGAATGGCAGTTCATTCTTGATTTGGCTGTCTTTTAGTCTGTTATTGGTATATAGGAATGCTTGTGATTTTTGTACATTCATTTTGTATCCTGAGACTTTGCTGAAGTTGCTTATCAGTTTCAGGAGATTTTGGGCGGAGACGATGGGGTCTTCTAAATATACAATCATGTTGTCTGCAAATAGAGACAATTTGACTTCCTCCTTTCCTATTTGAATACCCTTTATTTCTTTTTCTTGCCTGATTGCTCCAGCTAGAACTTCCAATACTATATTGAATAGGAGTGGTGAGAGAGACCATCGTTGTCTAGTGCCAGATTTCAAAGGGAATGCTTCCAGTTTTTGCCCATTCAGTATGATATTGGCTGTGGGTTTGTCGTAAATAGCTTTTATTATTTTGAGATACGTTCCATCAATACCTAGTTTATTGAGGGTTTTTAGCATAAAGCGCTGTTGAATTTTGTCAAAGGCCTTCTCTGCATCAATTGAGATAAACGTGGTTTTTGTCTTTGGTTCTGTTTATGTGGTGAATTACATTTATAGACTTGCGTATGTTGAACCAGCCTTTCATCCCTGGGATGAAGCCTACTTGATCGTGGTGGATAAGCTTTTTGATGTGCTGTTGCATTCGGTTTGCCAGTATTTTATTGAAGATTTTTGCATCTGTGTTCATCATGGATATTGGCCTGAAGTTTTCTTTTCTTGCTGAGTCTCTGCCGGGTTTTGGTATCAGGATGATGTTGGTCTCATAAAATGATTTGGGAAGGATTCCCTCTTTCTGGTTTACTTGGAATAGTTTCAAAAGGAATGGTAGCAGCTCTTCTTTGTATGTCTGGTAGAATTTGGCTATGAACCCATCTGGACCTGGGCTTTCTTTGGGTGATAGGCTCTTAATTGCTGCCTCAACTTCTGCCCTTGTTATTGGTCTATTCAGGGTTTTGACTTCTTCCTGGTTTAGGCTTGGGAGGATGCAAGTGTCCAGGAATTTATCAATTTCTTCCAGCTTTACTAGTTTATGTGCATAGAGTTGTTTGTAACAATCTCTGATGATAGTTTGTATTTCTGTGCAATCTGTGGTGATATTCCCTTTATCGTTTTTTATTCCATCTATTTGATTATTCTCTCTTTTCTTTTTTATTAATCTGGCTAGTGGTCTATTTTGTTGATCTTTTTGAAAAAACAGCTCCTGAATTTATTGATATATGCTGGCTTTTAAATACAATTCTTCACTAAATAAACCAGAGTTTTTTGAAGAAATGGCTGATTCCAGGGCCAGAGTAGTGAAATTACAAGATGAGGTTGGAATATTTTGTTGTTCCAGAAAATAGGAAGAACAATGGGGACATATCTGAAGGACACAGAAGCCTGCTTGAAGGGGTTGCCATTGGCCAAACCTGTAACAATTAGAGTATCAAAATATATGATAGAAATAGATTATAACCCATTGAATAAAACGGAAAAACATGAGGCCATACTGATATAAATAAGTGAATAATGAAATATTTGATGTGGAACAGGAAATTTTCATGGCTTCAGAATACATCTCCACAGAATACTGGTTTGTGGGTCAAGATGGCCAGGGGCAGACCTATGTTATTCTAGTTAACCAGTTAGAAGCTTGCTTTGCTTATTGTACACTGAAGTTTGTGCCTTGAACTAAGCTGTATCAAATACTGGTGCAGTAAAATAGAAATCAAGCAGCAACAGGAGGCCTAAGGTAAATACCATCTGAGAGCACTGTAAAACCATGGAACACCGCAGGGTGGTTGCAGAGCAGGAAATACTGCTTTGGTCCCAGGAATGCCTTCTCAACATGGAGGCTGCATGCGGATCTGGTAAAGAGGACTTGTGTAAGATCTCTGAGAAGGGAGGCAACCTCTGCTCACAAGATCCAGGAGGGTCTTTGCATATGGGAGCTTGCAAGGAGGAAAATCCTTGCAGGGCAGAGATACTGCACAGGCTCTGCCTAGGTTCTCAGAATATGGAGTAATTTTGATTGCTCTGTGTCTGCAAAAGCACAGTGATCCTTTGGTGTAGCACCTTAATCTGCTATGCTTCTGATGCAAATGCACCTTGATAGCAACAGGAGGGAGAACTCAGTTTCTCCGTTTGCCTAAGAATCACATCTGCTACTGAATACTGCAGACGACACCCCTCTCCCTTGGCTGTCTTTCCCACTTTAGTTTCAAGGCCTCTCCCAATAATTTCTAGTCCTCCCCTGATCATCCCTCTCTGCTCTGCCACCCCTCAGTTAACAAGTGTATACACGTAATAAAAGCATGTGGAGCCCAGAGCTCAGTGCCAATGAGGATCACCCCACGAGAGAGTGCTTTGGACCCCTGGACCCATGCTGTGAACTTCTACTTTTATCTTTGTCTTTATTTCCTTTTTGCACTCCCTCATCACCGCCGGGATATGGGGCACCCACACACAGGGTTGGGCTGGTTCCCAACACCGTTAATTACAAAGGAAAAAGGAATTACTTTATAGTGCAGAAGCTTGGCAGCCCCTATTCGAGTCAAGTGATTAAAGTGAACGTTACCAAATTGGGACAAGTAGAGGTCATCTGCTACCTGATAGGATGTGGTGAAAACACAGCATCATTTCTGTGATTCTTGCCAAAAATTTATAACCTTTATTTAATCATGACCCGGCCTCAGGCAAACTCAGACTTTGGGACATGCTACGAGAAAAACTGGCCTGTAAAGCTTCGAAAGTGTCAAGGTCATGAGTCAATTAAAGACTTCTCCAGACCTACGTGGTCTAAAGAGACTTGTCAACTGAATGTGACTATCAACTGGATCCATTGTAGCAAAAGGACTTTATTGGGACATTAGGCAACATTTGAATGGGATCTTATGATTAGATATTAGGGTCATATCAATATTAATGTTCTGAATTTGATGGTTGTGCTATGGTTATATAGAAGGATGCCGTGTTTGTATGAAATATATAATGGGGTGTTAAGTAAATAACTTATTCCCTAATGATTCAACTTTTCTTTATACTTGAGGTTGTTAAAGTATATAAAAATAGACATAGTAGTTGCTCAGGCAGCTGTGGCCCTTATTCAGGGCCCATTAGTTAAGGGTAATGTGTAAAGTAAATTGAGGTGCCTGATCTTCTCAGCCATCTTAGCCACCTAGATTCCCAGGCAATCAAGGATCAGGATGCCTTTTTTTTTGGAAACTGAGGTCCTGCTCTGTCTCCCAGGGTGTAGGGTGCAGTGGCACCATCACTGCTAACTGCAGCCTTTAACTCCTGAGCTCAAGCCATCCCTGCGCCTCAGCCTCCTGAGTAGCTAGGACTACAGGCACTTGCCACCATGCCCAGCTAATTCTTTAATTTTTTTATAGAGATAAGGTTTCACTGTATTGCCCAGGCTGGTCTCAAACTCCTGGACTGAAGCGATTCATCTGCCTTCGCTTCTCAAAGTGCTGGGATTACAGACATGAGCCATCGCACCCCTTGGGATGCCTTTTTTTTTGCTTTGTTGTTGTTTTTTGCCTGCCATTGATTTCTGATGCCACTCATTACAGCAAAATGCTAATCCTGCACTCACATTTCATGCTTTATAGTCTGTGAAGGACTTTGATAGGTTTTCTTTTCTTTTTTAATATGGAGTTTTGCTCTTGTTGTCCAGGCTGGAGTGCAACGGTGTGATCTTTGCTCGCTGCTACCTCCGCCTCCTGGGTTCAAGTAGTTTTCCTGCCTTGGCCTCCTGAGTAGCTGGGATTACAGCCACCATGGCTGGCTAATTTTTTGTATTTTTAGTAGAGATGGGGCAAACTCCTGACTTCAGGTGATCCTTCTACCTTGGCCTCCCAAAGTCCTGGGATTACACGGGTGAGCCACCACTCCCGGCTAGTTATCTTATTTACATCCCACGGTACCCTGGAGCAGGCAGGATTATTCTACCATATTGGAGAGGAGGATAATGATGATTAAATAATAATAATGGGTGATACAGAATACTTTTTATGGGCTTGCAATAGTTTAAGCACTTTGAATATTAAATACATTCACTCATTAATTATCACAATTACCCAACAAAGTAGGTAGACTGTGCTTATTTTATTTCACCAACAAGGAATCCAGGGCACAGATAAGTTAAGTGATTTGTCTACGGCCCACAGCTTGAAAGTGGTGGAGCCAGGATTTGCATTAGCCAGTCTGACTCCAGAGCCCCTGCTTATTTTTGTACTGGTTCATAGCACCTTAGCTAGGCTGGGTGACTGGTTTGGGGCCCTTCATTCACCTCTTCACTGATTGAGCAAATGGGTCTTGAGTGTGCCTTCAGGGCAGGTCCTGCTGCAGATGCAGAGCCCTTGGCTCCATGGAGCTCAGGCTTTGTGAGGTGAGTCAAAGAACTGGATATGAAACTGTCTCTACCACCCCAGTATGGAGTCAGCCGGCGGCCACTGCCTCACACACCTGAGGAGCTGGCCAGCCTGTGCTCACAGGTGCCCTTTCCTCTCTTTTCTTTTGAAGGTCGCCTGGTCGGCGCTCTGGATGCAGTGTTGGATTCCAATGCACGAGTCGCTCCATTCCGAATTCTGCTTCAAGTTCCCGGCTCCCAGGTTTATTCTCCCATAGCATGTGGTGAGTTACTGAATGGATCAGACGTTTACTGGGCCATAGCCACTGGTGAGTTTTGTTCCAGTTGGAATGCTCCAAACCTTAAGGTCTAAGCATGCTGAGTATCTGCATGTCAGTGAAGTTTGAAGGTAACCCCTTTGGGTGGCCCCCTCATTTGCTTTTAGGAACTTAATTCCCTTCCCCTCCACTCCCCTTCCCTCTCCTTTCTTCCTCTCCTCTTCTTCTGCCCCCTTCCCCTGCCCTGCTCTTCCTTCCCTACCCCTTCTGTCTCCTCCCTGCTCCTTTCTGCCCCTCCCTCTCAACCCCTGCTTTCCCTCCCATTTTTTCTTTTTTGCTTTTTTTTGTTTTTTAACCATCAAAAGCACATAAAGGTGGTAATCTTGGGCAGCATAGCTTGGGCATGCCAGGCTTTCGAGTGGTGTGTTTCCTGGTGCTCATATATTGCTGATAACGGATCGAGCCATTTTCTTCCTAATCTTGTTTCAGACTTAACAAATGTACTCCTGGATGTGTACACATATTGTGATGGTGTGGGGCAGATTCTGAGGGCTGTGTCTGACTCAGGGCAGTCTTCTCCTTTGTGATGTGTGGGCAGATTCTGAGGGCTCTGTCTAACCTAGGGCAGTCTTCACCCCTTGTTCACCTTTGCAATGAGAGAATGAGTCACTGGACAGCTGGGGGCTGAGAGAAGGTGGAAACTACCTGTTCATCTTCTCCCACAGGGGTTTCTGTTCCTCCCACAGACATTGCCTGGTCCTCTGTCTAACCACTCAGGTTCCTCTTCAACCAGGAATCATCACTTCTTGAGAAGACGGTTGTATTAAAAAAACAAAACCAAAATGTCTTTTTTTTTTAAACACAAATAATAAATGCTTATCTTTCAGAAGTGAAAAAGTAGATAAGAAAGAAGGAAAAAATAATCACCTGCAACCTTTACCCATGGCTAACCTTCCTTCTACATATATACATGGTGGTTTGTTTTTTTTAAATTTTGTTTTCTTATAGCACCTTATTAGATACTTGAACTTTCAAAATCACCTCTACATGTTCTCTAGCAACATTGAAATAAAAAAAAAAAATTTAAATTTAATTTTGTTATATTGAGACAGGGTCTTACTATGTTGGCCAGGGTGGTGGCCTTGAACTCCTGGCCTCCAGTGATCCACCTGTCTTGGCCTTCCAGAGTTGCTGGGATTGCAGGCATGAGTCACTATGCCCATCCAACATTGGAATTCTTTTTCCTGGAAGGGGCAAGAAAGTGTGAAGAGAATTCACATTCATATCCTACCATCCAAAACTAATCACTGTTAACATCTTGGCCCGTTTTTTTTGTTTGTTTGTTTGTTTTACTTTTTAATTAAGACAGATCATTCTGCATTTGCATAAAATGACAAAGATGATGCATGCTCAGTAGGAAGAAATCAGGCTGGGAACGGTGGCTCACACCTGTAATCACAGTACATTGGGAAGCCAAGGAGGGAGGATTACTGGAAGCCAGGAGTTCAAGACCAGTCTGGGCGACAAAGTGAGTGGGACCTGCATCTCCACAAAAAATTTAAAAATTAGCTAGGCATGGTGGCACATACCTGTAGTCTCAATTACTAGAAAGGCTGAGGCAGGAGGATCGCTTGAACCCAAGAGTTTGAGGCTGCAGTGAGCTGTGATGCTGCCACTGCACTTGAGCCTGGGCAATAGAGGGAGAGCTCGTTTCTTAAAAAAAGAGGCCAGGCGCAGTGGCTCATGGCTGTAATCCCAGCACTTTTGGGAGGCTAAGGCAGGTGGATCACGAGCTCAGGAGTTCAAGACTAGCCTGGCCAAGATGGTCAAACCCCATCTCTACTAAAAATACAAAAATTAGCCAGGTGTGTTGGTGGGTGCCTGTAATCCCAGCTACTTGGGAGGCTGAGACAGGAGAATTGCTTGAACCTGGGAGGCAAGGTTGCAGTGAACCTGCTGCACTCCAGCCTGGGCAACAGAGTAAGATTCCATTGCAAAAAAAAAAAAAAAAAAAAAAAAAAAAGGAGGGAGGAGTGTGTCAAAGAAATCAGCTAACTGAAAAATACAAAGAAGGTATCTATCTCCGCAAATCCCAACCACCCAAACTAACGTCTAGTTTTATGAGGTTTTTTTCAGCCCAGGCAACTTTCTAAGACATTTAGACACACAGAGATAGTTGAAAAGATGGATAGAAGTACTTTTATAAAGATACAACTTGTGCGTCTGTGCTTTTATAACAAAAGTATTACATTTACTTGATTTTAATAAAAGGAAATAAACTGAAATGAAACCAAAGAAATGTTAAATTTCAAATAAATGTTTCTTTAGTACAAGAGAGATTTGTTCTAAAAGGTTCAAGTAAGGTTAAGGGAAGAGATGTTTGAAAGCATTATAAGGTTAGAATTGTGCCTTTTGAAAAACAATGTTTTAAGTCTGATAGTGTTCACTGGCTCCCCACCCTCTGAGTCAAGGGTGCCAGCATTCTTATTCTTCTCCCTGCTTTCCCAGTCTCTCATTTGAAAAAGTTCTATTATTGGTTTTACATTGTGCTTCGCATTCTGTCACGTAAGGTTACTTCCGTTGTTTAGCTCAGTTCTCATTTACATTGATTTGATGCTTTTACTTAAGTATGGATTTCCCAGTCCAGAATCTTTTTTTTTTTTTTTTTTTTTTGAGACAGGGTCAATGGTGTGATCTCGGCTTACTGAATCCTCCACCTCCCGGGTTCAAGTGATTCCTACCTCAGCCTCCCAAATAGCTGGGATTACAGGCATACGTTACCACGCCTGGCTAATTTTTTGTATTTTTAGTAGAGATGGGATTTTACCATATTGGTCTGGCTGGCCTCAAACTCCTGACCTCAGATAATCCTCCCACCTCAGCCTCCGAAAGTGCTGGGATTACAGGTGTGAGCCACTGCGCCTGGCCCCAATCCAGAATCTTTTCTCTCTTATTTGGCTGGATTCCTGTTTTCTTCCCTCAATAATGTCAGCGTCCTGTTTTCTGAATATTTTTTCACATTTGCAAATATTTGCCCCTTGTTTCTGGACTCAAGTGACACCTTCACTGGGTGATAGTCTGAGGCTACACTTTAGAGCAAACTTGTCCAACCTGTGACCCGCTGGCTGCATACGGCCCAAGAGGTCTTTGAATGCAGCCCAGTTTATGAGGTAAGCATCAGCTCAGACAACAAATTAGTAAACTTTTTTAAAACAGGATGAAATTCTGCTGGGCACGGTGGCCCACTCCTTTAATCCCAGCACTTTGGGGGTGCGAGGCAGGCAGATCACCTGAGGTTAGACCCTGTCTCTACTAAAAAAACAAAAATTAGCGGAGTGTGATCTTGGGTGCCTGTAATCCCAGCTACTCGGGAGACTGAGGCAGGAGAATTGCTTGAGGCCAGGAGGGAGGTTGCAGTAAGTTGAGATCATGCCATTGCACTCCAGCCTGGATAACAGAGTGAGACTCCATCTCAAAAAAAAAAAAGATGAAATTTTTTTTTCTTTTAAGCTTATCAGCTATCGTTAATGTTAATATATTTTATGTGTGGCCCAAGATCATTCTTCTTTCAGTGTGGTCTAGGGAAGCCAAAAGATTGTACATCCCTGTCTAGAGGTTGGTCGCTGTTGTTCTAGGGTCTTCCGGTGTTTGCTAGGCTAATGGGAGAAATCTCAGGCAGGACTGATTTTTTTTTCCTTTGTGGGTAATAAGCTTTTTGTGCACATAACTCTGGCTTTATCATTGAAGTTTAGTAACTTGATTAACATCTGTAACTACTGTGAACACATTGTGTTACATTTTTGGGAACATGGTGTGCACTTGCAGTCTGCAGAGTTTGGTTTGAATTAAAGAAACCAAGATCATTCTTGGTTTCTTTAATCACTTTAGGAAATTTTCTTACATCATTCTGTGTATGTATTATATTTTTTGATGCATTTTACATTTTGTTTGTTAACTTTTCCACTTCAAGGATACTTTATGTTAGATAGCTGTCATCTGTTTTTCATTTCTGTTTTTATCCGTCTTTTTCATCTGTGCTCTCCATTCTGCTCATAGTTCTTTTGAGTTAATAATTTGGTTTGCAACAGTATATTTCATACTTTGCCTCTTTTAACTTACTACTCATTTTTTTGTCATGTTGTTTTGATCCTCATTTCATTTTGTTAGGTTTCCAACATCTTTTTAATCTGTTATTAGTTCATCTGTGAGCGCTTGTTTTATTGAATCCATGTTCTTCAGTGGTTTGGGAGTATGAAACATTTGTGAGAATTTTGTTTTCTTCCTTGAGTGTTTCATTCTCTTCTAGCACAGAATCTCTTCTTTAGAGCCTTCTGTTCTCATCTGTTCATTTTCTTTTACGGTCAAGTGTTCGCTTGCTTGCAGTGCTGCTTCCCCTCATCTTGCTCATACTTGGGCGTCGTTGTCCCAGACGTTATATTGGCACTAACATAGTGTGACTTTAACTTGTGTTACGGGAACAGAGCAAGGAGGACTGGTATCCCGCTAGACGAGACATGGTAGGTGAAGGAGTAGGATCCTCTTTTTCACATTTCTTGTGGATTTGGTGCTTTTGATGTATTTTTTTTTCTCCCCTGTAAGTTGGCTTCTGGAGAGTTGCCCACATCTCTGCTCTGTTCCTGCATCCATACCCTTTGTAACCACAGCCATACCATGTTCTTAATGGCCACACAGCATTCAATTCTGTGGCTATAGCTTGATTTACTCATCCATTCCTTATTGGATACTTAATTGGTCCTGATTTTTTACTATTCTAAAAGTAGAAGTGAATACCCATTCACTTCAGCTTTTCAGTACACTTAACAATCCCTAAATTCCATTCATTTGAAATATTTGGTGACTGCCATGTACCAGACACATGCTTGGTGTTGTGGATTCTGCCCTGAATGTGTGAGGGGCAATCTTCCTGCACCTAGCTTTTCAGGGCCCAGGGGAAGGCAGATAGCACCATGAATTACAGGTGTAGGTGGGCAGAGGGCTTGGAAGACCCAAGAGGAAAGCACCCTTGGAAAGCACATCCTAAAGAATGGCTGCATGGAAGGGATGTGTGTTTCTCTTTTTTTTGAGACAGAGTCTCACTTTGTCACCCAGGCTGGAGTGCAGTCATGCAGTCTCGGCTCACTGCAGCCTCCATCTCCTGGGTTCAAGCGATTCTTCTGCCTCAGCCTCCTGAGTAGCTGGGATTACATGCGTCCACCAGCATGCCCGGCTAATTTTTTATTTTTAGTGGAGGCAGGTCTTGAACTTCTGACCTCAGGTGATCCTCCCATCTCTGCCTCCCAAAGTGCTGGGATTATAGGTGTGAGCCACCGTGCCTGGCCAGGATGTGTGTTTCTAATGCGTTTTGTATTTATTGCCAAATCACCTGCCATGATGTTTGCACCGGCTTCTCTGGCTCTTCCCCTCCCAGCAGTGCAGGAGTCCTAAGCAGGTTAACTCCTAGACCCTCTTTCTGTTGAGCAGAGATCCGCTTCCTTTAGTTCCCACTGGGCGTGATTTCTGCCTCAGGCAGGTCTGCAGTTGCATCACTTTCTGCTGCCTTCTTGCCCACAGAACATCCCCTAAGTAAGAATTTATTTTTTCAATGCACTTTTCTTGGGTTAAGGAAGCGAAAATTGTTGAGTGTATTTCTATCATGGACCGGGGGTATTGATTTAGGTCCTTAGACCTCTTCTGGGAGTTCCTTGGGCATCTTGCATTGTGTTATTGACTCACCATAGTTAATATTTTATTGTGTCTTGAGCATTGAGCAAAGGCCCTTGCTCAGGGCTTCAAGTCTCAGATAAAGTGCAAACAAGAACTGTAGGAAAGGCCTGGGTGGCTCCAGGACACGGGTGGGAACAGGAAGAGTGGCCTACACGAATGATTTATATCTTCACTTGAGTTTGGCTGCTTGTACAGCAGGATGGGGAGACATAGGAGGGCTGAAGATAAGTTTTTTTCCTTTTTTTCTAAGCAGAGATAGGTAGATAATTTCATGGGTGGACTACATTATTATTTGGCAAAAGATATCTGTGGCTGACTGTGGTTGGAAGGAGAGATGAGTTGCTATTAATTTTAACTTAACATGGACTAGAGAATCCCAAGGCTTTATAAAGATTACCCGGCTTCAGTGGGTAGAGACTTCCTGGGAGAGAGTGGTTATGAGTTGTTTGGGACGTTGTGGGCAGTGTGATTTAGGTGACAGCTGAGATGTCACCTCCCCTGACTCCCTGTCACCTGCCTTCTCCGTCCTGGCAGTCACTCATCACCAGCTATCCTTTGAATTGATTTTTGTCTGTCTTTTACTTCATGGAAATAAAATTTCTCTGAGAGTCATGCTTGTGACCCTCTGATGCTTAGGACAGAGCTTGACGTGTCATCAATGCTCCGTACACCATGAGTGGGTGTATAAGTGGGCAGTATGGAGAGAAGGGGAGGAGTCTCAGCAGTTAAGACTCCTCCTGTATGTAAAGAGAGTGAAGGTAAGGCACGCAGTTTCAGATGAGATTCCTTGGATGCTTTCTGCTGAGCCGGGCCAGGGATATTCCAGGGCAAGGCATGGGCCTGCTTACCACCAACACACAACAAAAGAACTTGCAAAACAGAGATGTTCCTTCATTTCCTTAAAAAGATAAAGTTTGTGTTGTTGTAAAATATACATAAAATTGACCATCTTAACCACTTTTAAGTGTACAGTTTGGTGGCATGAAGTGTACTCGCATTATGGCACAACCATCACCACCATCTGTCTCCAGAGCTTTTTTCATCTTCCCAAACTGAAACTCTACCCATTAAACACTCACTCCCCACTCTGCTCTCCCCAAGCCCCAGCCATCCCAGGTGGGATCCACGTTCTGTCTCTAGGAATTTGCCTACTTGGGCACCTCATGTCAGTGGGCTCGAGCAGTGTTGGTCCTTTGGTGACCGCTCATTACAGTCAGCATCCTGTCTTCAGGGGTCCCTCATATTGCAGCAGGTGCCAGAAAGTTCTTCCTTTTTACAGCTGAATGATATTCCATTGTAAGTTGGCTTTCTTTTTGAAATCAGATCTGTATATGATTGGGCATAAGTGGAAACAAGGATGTGGGGTGTGGAACCAGGAGAGCAGAATCCCAGGAGCTAATTCCTAGTCAGGTCAGGGGGAACAGGAGTGCTGGGAGGGCCAGGGTACCCAGCATCCAGGAGGGCTGGTTTTGGCCAAATTAATGCCTATCTTGCACAGAGCCTTCTGAGTCCCTGGATGAACCAGGAGACTTCATTGCCATTTCTGTGTGTCTGATGATCTTAGTCATGGCTCTGTCCTGTGCTTGAAAAGTCCAGGCCATCATAGGCTGAGAGCTATCCTGTTTCTATGTGAGATATTGCTGTCTTGTGTTCTTTTTGGCAGGTAGTTCCCAAGGCGGTTACCAACTGCATTATTCACACATATATTTTATTTTATTTTATTTTTATTTGAGACGGAGTCGTCTCACTCTGTCCTTTTGGCTGGAGTGCAGTGGTGCAATCTCAGCTCACTTGCAACTTCCGCCTCCCGGGCTCAAGTGGTTCTCCTGCCTCAGCCTCCCAAGTAGCTGGGATTATAGATACCTGCCACCATGCCTGGCTAATTTTTGTATTTTTAGAAGAGATGGGGTTTCACCATGTTGGTCAGGCGGTCTTGAACTTCTGACCTCAAGTGATCCACCTGCCTTTCCTCCCAAAGTGCTGGGATTACAGGAATGAGCCACTGTGCCTGGCCACACATTTTATTCTTAACCATGGCACTGTGCATTGAGTGAATTATTCTTGCCCAGTTTTCAGGAAGCAGAAAGAAAAGACAGGCAAGAGCTGCAGGACTTTGAATTATCTGCTTAGATCATCCTAAGAATTGAATTGATTATGCAATAATTGGACTCCTTTTCCTGTAGATTAATTGAGGCACAAGGTGGACTGTCTCCTCTGGTTACTGGAAGAGGACTTCCTGATTTCCTTTCTTCGAGGCAGCCAGGGTGGGGTCCTCCCAAGAGCATGGTGGAGGCAGCCAGGATGAGGTTCTCCCACAAGCATGGTAGATGGTCCCAGGGGGCCCAGTTTAGGGTTGCCTTTCATGAAAAACTCATCAAACCTTTGTACAGATGGCCTTTTAATAATACAGCTTTGCATCTGAGTTTGGACTCTGGGCTGCTCTAGTAGTTTGGTGGCTCTGTTCATGGTAGCTTATGTAGCCAGTAAGGTCTGTCCCATGGTCTTGAGTTAAATGGGGAGCAGGAAAACAGAAAGAAAGGAAAGTGTCACATTGTAGTGGGGGGGGTCAGGAGACCACCTTACCTGGGCATGTGGTTGTGGGGGTCGGGGGGTGGTGCCAGCAGAGCAGGAGCTTACCTAGTGGGCAGGGTTACTGCCGCATCTTGGGAGGGGGTATTAGGTATTATATAGTTTGAAAAGGCTTACTTAATAGTTTAGATTTGGAAATGGAAAAAGCATCCTTTTGAAATGTTACTAAATAAATTTGTGATATTTTCATAAATCAAAATGTGGTATATGTTTTAAAAAATTGAGAATGGCCGGGTGCAGTGGCTTGCTTCTGTAATTCCAGTACTTGGGAGGCTGAGGTGGGAGGGTTGCTTTAGGCTGGGAGTTCAAGACCACCTGGGCAGCATAGCGAGATCCCATCTCTCCAAAAAAGTTTTAAAAATTAGCTTGGCCTGGTAAGGCTTCAGTAGTCTCAGCTACTCAGGAGGCTGAGGTAGGACGGGGCCTGGAAGGTTGAAACTGCAGTGGGCTGGGATTGTGCTACTGCACTCCAACCTGGGCAACAGAACAAGACCCTGTCTCAAAAAAAAAAAAAAAAAAAAAAATTGAGAATACGAGAATAGGGCTTTCCAGTTTTAACAGTCCTTTCCTTTCCCATACTTTCTTCATTTGTTCCCCTCAATATTATACTGGGAAGTGTGATGCTTTGCCTGGAGAGGGAAGGAGCAAGCCACAGGGAGCTCAGGGACTTGCCAGGGCTGCTCCAGGCATCGGTGACACCGTGGGTGTGTCAGGTGCTGGCCCTGACAGAATGTTCTTTCAGAGCGTGCTTTCTGACGCACTTTGTCTTATCTCTGCCCTTGACCACCGCTGGCGTCTTGGTTTCTTTCATTCCTCATCACTGTTTGCTTTGTCTTTGGAGAGAGAATTTTATTGAGGGAGGAAATGTTCCAGGGTGGATCAGATTAGCATCTCTGTGAACTTTGTACCAGCATGGCAAAGGAAGTGCCAACCCCATCTTTTTTTCAAGAACAGAACTCCCTGGGTGCTTCAAGGAAAATCTGGGAGGCAACCCAGGGGGAGGGAAGACAGCGCCTTCCCTGGGTCCCCACGCTGAGGTCAGGTGGTACGAGTTGTCATACTTGTTTTCAGTCATGCTGTATTTCCTTAAAACAACATGGGCTGGAATTTTCCATGTGGGGTTTACTCTCGGAAACAGCTGAGGGGTGCTATGGTTCACGTTTCTTTTCTATTATGCAGTTACTATCACCAGGCTCTTACTGTTTTAAATAAAGTCATTTTGCTTATGCTTAAATAATTACACTCATCCAAGGTGTTCGTTCATTAGGGTTGTTTCTAGTTATTTAAAAACCAGGGACATACGGAGTCTAACTTGTAGATCTAGTAAATGTGGATGTCAAAAGTGATGTTAAAAACTATTTTAAAGACTGGACCTGGTGACTCACGCCTTTAATCTCAGCACTTTGGGAGGCTGAGGTGGGAGGATCATTTGAGGCCAAGAATTTCAGACCAGCCTGGGTAACATAGCAAGACCTTGTCTCTTCAGAAAAAAAAAAAAATTAGCTAGGCGTGGTGGAGCTCACCTGTAGTCCTAACTACTCTAGAGGCTAAGGTGGGAAGATTTCTTGAGCCTGGGAGTTCGAGGCTGCAGCGAGCTATTATGGCTCCATGGCACTATGGCTCCATGGCACTCTAGCCTGAGTGACAAAATGAGACTGTATCTTTAAATAAATAAATGAATAAAAACCCCCAAAACAAAAAACCTATTTTTTAAGCTTGGAATCAGATTTTTATCTAGTATCTTACAGGTTACAGAACAGGTTGCTAACTTCTGCATACAGCGGGACTTGCTTAACAAGGAAACCATCTGGAAGGGATCTTAGCAGGCATCCGGTTTAATCTCTTTCATTTTTAATAGATGAAGAGACATTGACTGTAGCTGTGGGATTCAAAAGGAGATGACTCTAGCAAATGACTTTTTATTAAATGATTCCTTGATTAAAAACAACACCAGGAATGAGCATGGTGGCAACATCACACTGTGCTGCCTGGAGCCCTCCTTCTCGGCCAGTTTTACTGGTTTGACCCCAGTGGGTGTGTCTGCCTACCTACTTTGGTCTCTCCCATTCTGTGAGGTCCCAGGGGGCCCACTTCAGGGTTGCCTTTCTCTGACTTCCATAACATACTAGAGCCTTGTATATCTGAATTTCCTGGGGCTGGGAGTGATCCTGATCAAAAAAATAATAAGGAAATTTAGGGTATAAGCACTTCTTTGCCCTGTTTCTTGCCCTGCCTTTTTTACTTCTGATTATATGTTCCTAATAGGTAGGAGTCACTTATCCATATTTGTTCCTTTTTTTGCTAACAAAGGTTTGTTTTTCTTTTTTTGTTATGAAGATTTTCAAACATGTCCCAGAGTAGGGAAGAGAGTGTAAGGAAATCTGCAGACTCATTGCGTACCTGCATCAGGATTGAGGTTTTGACCTTCTTGAGTTATTTCGTCCTCTCTAAGCCCTTTCCCTACCCCAAAGCATTTTAAAGTAAATTCTAGAAATTATAATATTTCACCCCTACATATTTTAGTAAACATTTATGAAAAATATGGCCAGTTGGCCGGGCGCGGTGGCTCACACCTGTAATCCCAGCACTTTGGGAGGCCAAGGCGGGTGGATCATGAGGTCAAGAGATCGAGACCATCCTGGTCAACATGGTGAAACCCCGTCTCTACTAAAACTACAAAAAATTAGCTGGGCATGGTGGCGCGTGCCTGTAATCCCAGCTACTCAGGAGGCTGAGGCAGGAGATTTGCCTGAACCCAGGGGGCGGAGGTTGCAGTGAACCGAGATCGCGCCATTGCACTCCAGCCTGGGTAACGAGTGAAACTCTGTCTCAAAAAAAAAAAAAAAGAAAAGAAAAATATGGCCAGTCTTATCACTATAATGCCCACATTAAACTGATTAAGTTAACGGATTCCTCAGTGTCCCTGTACTCAGTCCATTCTAAGGCTTCCTGCTTGCTTCAGGAATCTTCATAGATCTGGGTTTTAATCTGTAGTTAACTAGAACTGCACACTCATTTGGTTGTGTTTCTAAAGTCTCTTTGAGTCAAGAAAACTGTAACTGTCCAAGTTTTCATTTTGCCCACTGCCCATTTAGAGCCAATTTCTCAAGACACGGGAATTGCAATAGAGAAAGCATTTAATATGCAGAGAGCTGCCTGAATGGAAGATTAGAGTTTTATTACTCAAATCAGTCTCCCTGAAAATTGGGAGGCTAGGGTTTTTCAAGGTGAGTGTCATGGGCCAGGGAATGGAAGCTGCTGGTTCGTTGGGGATACAATCATAGGAGTGTGGGAAATGGTCATTCTGTGTGCTGAGCCACTTCTGCAGGGGAGGGGGAGGGGGTGAGGGTGGGTGACCACCAGGCCAGTTGGCCAGTCTGGGTGGAGCCATCTGTGATCAGAAATGCAAAAATCTGAACAGACATCTCAAAAGGCCAATCTTAGGTACTGCAAGGGTGATATTTTCTGCAGGAGTAATTGGGGAAGTTGCCAATCTTGTGACCTCCAGGGATAATGGCTGGTAATTGTTTAAGTCCATACCTTAACAGAATTCAGCCTCCCCTCATCCACCTAACCTGATGGTCTTTCATTAGCTTTACAAGAGTACTTAATTTTGGGGAAGGGCTATTATCATTTGATGTGGTTTGGATCTGTGTTCCCAACCAAATGTCATGCTGAAATGTAATCTCCAGTGTTGGAGGCGGGGCCTGGTGGGAGGTGATTGGATTATGGGAGTGTATTTCTTGTGAATGGCTTAGCACTATCCCCTTGCTACTGTCCTCAGGATAGATAATAAGTGAGTTCTTATGAGATCTGGTTGTTTAAAACTGTGTAGCACCTCCCCGCCCTTGCACCTCCCACCCCTTGCTCCTCCCCCTCTCTTGCTCCTGTTCCCACCATGTGAGATATCCCACTTTGCCTTCCAGCATAATTGGAAACTTCCTGAAGCTTCCCAGAAGCAGAAGCTGCTGTGCTTCTGCAGAACTGTGATCCATTTAAATCTCTTTTCTTTATAAATTACCCAGTCTCTGGTATTTCTTTATAGTAATGTGAGAACAGACTAATGCATCATTTATATTATCACCTAAATGTCTCGCAAAGTTAGCTTGGCCCAAGCCCAGGAATGACTAAGGGCAGTTTGAAGGTTAAAGGCAAGATAAAGATTGGTTAGAGCAGATCTCTTTTGCTATCTTAATTTTCTCAGTTATAATTTTTGCAAAGGCAGTTTCAATGTTTTAGCCCTCTTGCCTCCCCCTCCCTCTTTTCATGCCACTGACTTGTTGAAGAAGTCAGGCCAATTTTTGTGTGATATATCCTGCCAGCTGCACAGTCTGTTTTCTCCCTCAGGGCATTATTTAACTTAGTGTGCTTTCCTTCATGTTTCCTGGAAACTGGAAATTACTAATAAAGGTTTAATTGAATGTAAGTTCAGCTGTTTTTAGGAAGAATACTCAATAGACAGTACCATGTATTTTATTTTGCATTCTCTCAGGAGGTATGTATCATCTGTATGTCTCACTCTTATTGATGCTAAGATTAGTTCACGAGTTCAGGTGACAGCTTCCAATGCATTCTCTCGCATCAAGCTTTTGTCAAAGATTTTTCCCATTATGATCATTGCCTGAATTCACTTTTTCTTTATGGATCATGAAATGTTGGTTTTCTAATTTGATCATTCCTTTTACAACTGCCAGCTTGAGTTTTCTGTAAAGAAGAACTTTGCCTCCTCAACTAGGGCTATTTGGTCACCCTGAGACATAGTTTATTTACAAAACATGGGGTAAGATGCCTCCGTTTGCCCTACAGTTACCTACTGTTAGGGTAAGGAGTTGGTGGCCTGGTCATCTGCAGTGATGACAAGTGAATTATTGTTCTTCTGTTTTAGCTTCCTTTTCTTTTTCTCTCTCCCTTCTCCCCTTTTTAATATGATTTTAAAGTTAAGATGCCCTGCTCCTAGCATTTCATTATGAAAATTTTCAAACATACAGAAATGTTGAAAGAAATATACAATGAATACTATAAGCCAGGAGTTTCAAAATATGCTCAGTGTGTTTCAGTTAATTGCTGGATTTTTTTGGTATGTAGATTGAACCATCTTCTGCCCATTAGAGCCCATTTGTAGTCCGTTTTATACTGCTATAAAGAACTGCCTGAGACTGGACAATTTATAAAGGAAAGAGGTTTAATTGACTCACAATTCAGCATGGCTGGGGAGGCCTCTGACAACTTAGAATCATGGTGGAAGGTGCAAAGGGGAAGCAAGGCACCTTCTTCATAAGGCAGCAGGAAGGGGGAAGAGCCCTTCTGAGGCTGAGTGAAGGGGGAGGATTCCCTGTAAGACCATCAGATTATGTGAGAACTCACTCACTATCATGAGAACAGCATGGGGGAAACTGCCCCCATGATATAGTTACCTCCACCTGGTCTCTCCCTTGACACTTGGGAATTATGGGAATTATAATTCAAAAAGAGATGCATGGGGACACAGAGTCTAACTATATCACCCTTCCTGTGACTTCTGTGACTTTTTTTTTTTTCTTGGCTCACTGCAACCTCCGCCTCCCAGGTTCAGGCAATTCTCCTGCCTCAGCCTCTCCAGTAGCTGGGACTACAGGCACATGCCACCATGCCTGGCTAGTTTTCTGTATTTTTAGTAGAGACAGGGTTTCACTGTGTTGGCTAGACTGGTCTTGAACTCCTGACCCCAGGTGATCTGCCCACGTTGGCCTCCAAAAGTGTTAGGATTGGAATACACCTAATAGTGTTAGGTGTGAGCCACCTTGCCCAGCCGACTTCTATGACTTTTATTCTATGACTTTTTTGTCTCAAGTGCTTCCTCACTTTCTTTCCAACAAGCCGTGAAATGCTCAGCTTGTACCTTTCCTACCTTTTATTTGGAATTAGCCATTCCTCAATTAGACATGGCTCCTTTTTAATGGGTATACAATGCATATTTAATGGTATTGAGAGACCACAGTTTAGGCTCTAGGGGTGCTCATTGTTACTAGGTTGTCATTGCCTGTAAGGCTTTTCAAGTAAGTGTGAACCTAAAAAATATGTGTGATGATAAAGAAAAATAAATAATGACTTCATACTGACTTTTCCAATTCAACTGTAAAACTACATAATTATAACTTAACTTTGATTTTATATTTGTTTTCCTCTTCTCTTACACTAAAAATCTTATTTCAAACAATGTTCACATAATTGTTTGTATATCTAGTATATATATACACACACCATTTCTAAATAATACCAATATTGCTGTTAAGAATAGTTGAATGAGATTTTAAGGCTTTGCAGCTCTATGTGGTATTAGAATACATTTAACTACAGGTGTACTTCCTTTTATTGTATTTTACTTTATTGTACTTTGAAGATTGTTAAAGTTGTAAATGCAAAGGTAAAGTTCTTGAAGGAAATTCAAAGTGCTACTCCAGTGAACACACGAATGATAAGAAAGCAAAACAGACTTATTGCTTCTGTGGAGAAAGTTTTCGTGGTTGGTATAGAAGATCAAACAAGCTTGCACCCTTTTAGCCAAAGCCTAATCCATGCAAGGCTCTGACTTCCTTAAATTCTATGAAGGTTGAGAGAAGTGAGGAAATTGCAGAAGAAAATTTGAAGCTAGCATACACTGGTTCATAAAGTCTAAGGAAAGAAGCCATCTTCATAACATAAAAGTACAAGCTGAAGCAGCAAGTGCTGATGGAGAAGCTGCAGGGAGTTACAATATCCAAAAGATCTAGCAGAGCTCATCGATGAAGGTGGCCACACTACACAACCTATTTTAAAACAATGTAGATTAAAGAGCCTTCTAGGAAGAAGATGCCATCTAGGAATTTTATAGCTAGAGAGAAGTCAGTGCCTGGCTTCAAAGCCCCTCTTGATAGGGGCTAACGTGCCTGGTGACTTTAAGTTGAAGCCAGTGAAAAATCCTAGGGCCCTTAAGAACTATGGTAACTGTATTCTGCCTGTACTTTATAAATGGAACAACAAAGCCTGCAATGACAGCACATCTGTTTATAGCATAGTTGACCGAATATCTGAAGCCCACTGATATGATTTGGGTGTTTTGTCCCCTCCAAACATCATGTTGAAATGTGACCTCCAACGTTGGAGGTGGGCCTAGCGGGAAGTGTTTGGGTCGTGGGGGTGGATCCCTCATGAATGGCTTAGTGCATGGGTCCCTAATCCACAGGCCACAGATTGGTACCAGTTAGGTACCAATTCATGGCCTCTTAGGAACTGGGCTGCACAGCAGGAGGTGAGCAGCAAGCAAGTCCGCATTACTGCCTGAGTTCTGCTTCCTGTTAGAGTGTGACCCCCTGTTGTGAACTGTGCATGCACGGTATCTAGGTCGAGTTCTCCTATGGAATCTAACCAATGCCTGATGATCTGAGGTAGAACACTTTCATCCTGAAACCATCCCCCATGGTCCATGGAAAAATTGTCTTCCACAAAATTGGGCTTTGGTCCCAAAAAGTTTGAGGACTGCTGACTTAATGGCATCCCCTTGGTGATGAGTGACTTCTTACTCAGTTCACACAAGATTTGGTTGATTAAGAGAGCCTGGGGTCTCCCTTCTCTGTCTTGTTCCTTTTCTCTCTCTCTCTCTTTCCCTCTTTCTCTCTCTCTCTCTCTCTCACACACACACACGCCTTTTGACACACCTGCTCCCCCTTTGCCTTCTGCCATGATTGTAAGCTTCCTGAGGCCTCAACAGCAGATGATGGTGTAATGCTTTCCATACAGACTGCAGAACTGTGAACCAAATAAATCTCTTTCTTTTATAAATTGCCCAACCTCAGGTATTCCTTTATAACAATGCAAATAGACTAACACACCTGCTGTTGAAACTTCCTGCTCAGAAAAAAAGATTCCTTTCAAAGTATTACTGCTCATTGACAATCCACCTGGTTACCCAAGAGCTCTGATGGAGATATATAAGGAGATTCATCTTGCTTTCATGCCTGCTCATACAGCATCCATTCTGCAGCCCATGAGTCAAGGAGTAATTTTGACTTTCGAGTCTTATTATTTAAGAAATACGTTTCATAAAGCTATTGCCGCATAGGCAGTGATTCCTCTGATTGAGCTGGGCAAAGTCAATTGAAAACCATCTGGAAAGAATTCACCATGTTATTTTATTGATTGGTTTTTTATTTGTAGTACTTTTATTTTGGGTCTTTAAAAACACTTTTAAATTTCACACAGCAAATTTTAAATTATATAAGGAAGCATATTTGAACCTAGTGAATTTAATGTGTTCCTTGAAAACTTTTTTTTTTCCTGCAAACTTGTAAAATGAGAGTACAATAGTAAATTATTTAAAATTAAACTGAGGAAAAACACATGCACACTTATCTCCATTGTTTACTGCTCTTATCTGGACCTTAATGAAATTTCTAAAACATGTAATACCTTTCAGCATTTTTAAATTCTATTACCAAATAATGGTTAGTGTTATAGGAAGCTAGTCTCTAATATCCAAAGCTTTTACATTTACTTAATATCTGAGAAAATATCACCTACCAATCATTAACAATTTACTAAAGAATGACCACATTTCTAACCTCCTTTACGGTGCCTAATAACTCAAGCAGGCCTTAAGGTCTATGCTAATTTAAATTGCATATGATTAACTGTAGCAAACCCCCAAGAATTATATTCAGAATTTACAAAGATACTCTTAGCAATATACCTATTATAGGCTTAGGTATACTCTTTTATAATTAAAAATCCAAGTTTAATGTTCATATTTACCTCATGGGGCCTTTCAAGTTGATATTATTTATGCTTATATAGATAATTACAGTAACCATTTTTAGGTTTGTAATTGTTTGATAGCTGGATGATAAAGGCAGAAATGTAGTTCTCAATCCTTGAAATTAATGTAATTGTAAGCTTAGCGGACTACAGAATAGACGAGGATTTCTTAAAAATCAGATTTGTTGGCCAGGCACCATGGCTCACGCCTGTCGTCCAGCACTTTGGGAGGCCAAGGCAAGCAGATCACCTGAGGTTAGGAGTTTGAGACCAGCCTGACCAACATGGTGAAACTCCGTCTCTAGTAAAAATAAAAAAAATTAGCCAGGCGTGGTGGTGGGCGCCTGTAATCCCAGCTACTGAGGTGGCTGAGGCAGGGGAATTGCTTGAACCTGGGAGGCAGAGGTTGCAGTGAGCTGAGATTGTGCCACCATGCTCCGGTCTGGGTGACAGAATGAGACTGCCAGGAAAAAAAAAAAAAAAAAAAAAGAAAATATATTTGTTTTAAGACACAGTTTTGTCATTACTGGTAGGATCAGTTCGTCACAAAAGATATTTAGTAGTATTTAATGTAACACAGAAAATTGGTTTAAAAAGTTTTTTTAAATTACATAATGTAAAAACCCAACATGAACTTTATTTAAGATTAGAATGTATCTTCAAATTTAGTTTTCTAATAAAAATGTAAACATGCTCTGTATATAAATGTTTTTAGTCCCTTGTGCCCAAGAATGTTATCTCTAAAACTGAAAGCAATAAGAATAGTGAATGATAAGTTAATTTGCAATCCTGAAAATATGACTTGCCATAAAATTTGGTTGAAAGTTTTAACTGCTTATGTTTAATGCAAACCAAAGTATTTAAATTTACAATACAAGTTTTATCAATCTTGGGTATTTTTATATTGTTTGTATGCATATTACTAATTTTATTGATACTATTAACAAATACTGCTTTCGGTGTACAGGTGCACCTTATTTTCTAGTTCTTGTTTTTTGTTCTTTTTTTTTTTTCCTTTTTGTGAGATGGAATCTTGCTCTGTTGCCCAAGCTGGAGTGCAGTGGTGCAATCTTCACTCACTGCAGCCTTTGCCTCTTGGGTTCAAGTGATTCTCCTGCCTCAGCCTCCTGCGTAGGTAGGTAGGATATAGGCACCCACACCCCACCCCGCTAAATTTTGTATTTTTAGTAAAGACAAGGTTTCATCATGTTGGCCAGGTTGGTCTCGAACTCCTGACCTTAGGGGATCCACCTGGTTGAAGTGCTGGGATTACAGGCATAAGCCACCGCACCCAGCTAAGTCCCTTTATTGTTAAATGGTAGATAAGGCTGATTGTTCCCTAAAGTGCTGAGTTGTCATCCAATGGGTTATTTACCATTGTTCCTTTTCTTCCATTTCTTGTTGGCTAATTGTATCCTTTGCTGCTTGGTGCATTTTCTCTAGTTTTTCCAGAGTCAGAGATTTTAAGGATAAAATTTGGGTTTGCACACCACTGCTGTGATTACATTTTCTAGAGACAGCTGCCTTTTTTTTTGGAAGAACTTCCTGGAACATTGACTTCACTTTTGCCTGATACAGTAAGTTCATTCCCGAAAGTTCTGGTCTTTTTTCTGCAACTTTGGACGTCCAACCCGGTATTACCAAGGTGACCAAGAGGTCTCTACTCAAGCCTACAGAAGAAAAGATGCATTCCTTCCCAGGTGTCTCAGCTGCTGCTGCAGGTCATGATCGGGATTTGCCATTTTAGATGCCCTTATGCACATTTCTGGTTCTTGAAAGGAGGTCAAAATACCAGCATTAATAGGAGTTTGGAAGAAGTTGATTCTGACCCTCATGGGTGACTTTGAGGGGTTTAAGGTTTCAGTGGAAGGAGTCACTGCAGATGTGGTGGAAACAGCAAGAGCACTGGAATTAGAAGTAGAGCCTGAAGATGGGACTGAAGTGCTGCAATTTCATTAAACTGCAGTGGATGAGGAGTTGCTTTTCATGGATGACCAAAGAAAGTGACTTCTCTAGAGGGAATCTATTCCTGATGAAGAGGCTGTTCATTGTTGAATGCTTTAAACATTGTTGGAATGACAACAAAGGATTTAAAGTATTTCATAAACCTTAGTTCATAAAGCAGCAGTTTGAGAGAATTGACTCCAAATCTGAAAGAAGTTCCACTGTGGGCAAAATGCCATCACCAGCATTTTCAAGAAAGGGAGGTCAATTATGTAAGAAACTTCACTGTTGTCTTATGTTGAGAAATTGTTAAAGCCACCCCAACTTTCAGCAACCAGCATACTGATCAGTCAGCAGCCATCTACATTGAGGCAAGACACCCTCCACCAGCAAAAAGATTGCGACTCACTGAAGGCTCAGATAATCATGAACATTTTTTTAAGCAATAAAGTAATCCCTAGTTAAAGTATATACTTTTTAAAAGACATAATGCCACCACACACTTAATGGACTACAGCATACTGTGAACGTAATTTTTATATGCACTGGGAAATTTAAAAACTTGTAAGTGACTCACTTAATTGTGATATTTGCTTTATTGCAGTGGTCTGGAACCAAACCCACAGTATCTCCAAGGTATGCCTGTCCCTAATCTCAATATCCCTGTGACAGTTTGTGAAAACTGTGTTCTTCAAGCTTGTTCATCTGTGATTGTCACCCGGGCTCTCAAAGAGGGAACATTTTACTCTTCCCATGCAGTATTTGGAACGAAATTAAAGGCCAGTACAGTAGATTGTCGTGGCTGTAGGTCCACCTTATAAGAGAGGAAGATTCATTATTTTAATAACGTGCGTGAGACCAAGCCAGGTTGTTTAGAGACAGCTGGTTGTTTAGATTTAGCAAGGTGCTTTTGGAGTAAGAATTAAAGTCGTGAACACTCTGCCAGCCAGAAAGCACATTCCTTCCATAGCCACTGGCTGTATCTCCATCATACAAATACGTGGCCAGAGGCCACCAGAAATAGCAGGAGAGAGGAGATGGAGGATTCATAATAATGTGATTGCGCACTTAATAGACTACAGTCTAGTGTCAATATACCTTTTTTTTTTTGAGACAGAGTCTTGCTTTGTTGCCTAGGCTAGAGTGCAGTGGCATTCGATCTCAGCTCACTGAAACTTCTACCTCCCAGGCTCAAGCAATTCTCCTGCTTCAGCCTCCTGAGTAGCTACGATTACAGGCAAACACCATCATGCCCGGCTAGTTTTTGTATTTTTAGTAGAGATGGGGTTTCACCATGTTGGCCAGGCTAGTCTCAAACTCCTGGCCTTAAGTGATCCGCTCACCTTGGCCTCCCAAAGTGCTGGGATTACAGGCGTGAGCCACTGCGCCTGGCCAATATAACTTTTATGTGTACTAGGAAGCCAAAAAATTTGTGTGACTTGCTTTATTGTGATATTTGCTTAATTTAAGGGGTCTGGAACTGAACCCACAGTATTTTTGAGGTATGCCTATACATATGTGTAGTTAAAACACTGTTTAATTAGTTATTTTTTTCTGTAATTATTTCAATCACCCAATAAATAGTTAAATCTATACATTTTTTAAGAATTGATTTCTACCCCTTATTGATTTAATCTTATTTAAATAGCGTATTTTTCATTCATAAAGGTTTTAGTGGGGTCTTTTTTAAATAAATATTTTCCATTTGGCTTCTTAACGGGCTTGTGCCTTCTTCTACCATTTGAACATAGAGAGTATATTTATATTTATTTTATTTTATTTTTTTGAAACAGAGTCTTGCTCTGTCACCCAGGCTGGAGTGCAGTGGTGTGATCTTGGCTCACTGCAACCTCTGCTTCCCGGGTTCAAGCAATTCTCTTGCCTCAGCCTCCTGCGTAGCTGGGACTACAGGCTTCCACCATCACACTCAACTAATTTTTATATTTTTAATAGAGTTGGGGTTTACCATGTTGACCGTGCTGTTCTCAAACTCCTGACCTCAGATAATCTGCCTGTCTTGGCCTCCCAACCTGCTGGGATTATAGGCGTAAGCGACTGCACCCAGCCTTAGAGTATAGTTATAATAGCAGTTTTATGTCTTGGTCTACTGATTCTATTGTCTGTATCATTTCTGACTGTTTCTACTTACAGATTTTTCATTTGGTCATAGATCATGTTTTTCTGTGTCTTCTATCCCTGCTTTTATTTCTGAAAAATGTGTCTAATGGTACTAATACAAGCACATTTTAATGACCATTTCAATTATAAATTAAAAGGCTATTTTACTTTTAGTGTCAAAGAGATTGTCTGTCACTCTTAGGATTCCTTAATTTCACTTGAAGGCAAAGAGAAAGCCAAGGAAATTTGTGAAAATAAACATTTAAAGCTTATTTTCTTAAACTCTTTAGTGAGAAATATACATGGCTGAAAATCTTATAAGTCATGAAGATGGGATGATCATTGAACTTTTATATGTTCTTGTAAAGATACTGCTTTAAACTTACAGATTAGATGATACAGTATTCACTTGAAGAATGTGAGCTTTCTGAAAATGGAAGGCTTTTTGTTCCAACCCTTTCTCTCCTTCGTTTGTAATTTTTGCTTGAATTCTTTGATCCTGAGTTGCCCTGTACAGGGTGAATGTTGAGTGAGATTTGGGAATGACACTGCTATGACAATTAACTTTTAACTAGCTCCTTTGTAGTCTGTATGGCTGTTAGCCCAGGCATATAGACAGTAGATGGTTAGTGTTTGGCCTGTAGAGAAATGTCTTGTCATTTCAGAAGAACAGATCTGAACTATGCACACAGAATGTCCATTTCATTGTTGATGAGGACTTAGGAGGCTGGAGAAGGCCCTTAATTCAGTTGGCTATTTGCTCTGCAGAGAGAAGCAGCTGCTTTTTAAAACAAGCTTGGATCAAATTATTTGTGGCATTGTTCGTGCAGAAGCTGTAGGCATAGACAATAAGATGCTTGTTTTAGTTCCCGAAAATACCTCTGGGGAAAACCTAAGAGAATAAATATTGTGTGTGTGTTTCAGTGTGACTCTGCTACTGGGAACTTCCATCAATGGTGATGTCACGGGCAGAGCCAGGCCTGAGTCATATGTACTAGCTTTCGGGTTGGTTATTTTCTTCACTTTGCTCTTCTCACCTAGAAAATTAAAATATTGGCAGTTACCTCATAATATTTTTGTGGTGATAAGCGATATTATGTGTATGGTATATGGAACAAAATTCCCGACACATGTCAGGCATGCAGAAAATGTGATCTGTTGACCACCTCTGGTTGTTCTTAGAACGTGGATTGTTTGGTTACTCCTAAGTCATCAGTGTTGTTTGTTTTGTGGTCTTACCTGAGGTTTCTAATACTGAATTTTAGTTTTGCAGAGGCATTTATAAGTCTGACTTTTGACTTCTTATGGGCTAAAGTTTAAGATTTACTGGAATTTCGTTTTCTTAGAAAATGAAAAAGTCTTTTTTTTCAAAATTGGAGGCCTTCATAAGACAGGCGTAGTTTTGCTAATTGAACTTCCATGACACTCCACGATAAATTTTGGTTTTAGACAGCTGCATTAGTTTGCTAGTGCTGCTCCCCACCCCCACCCCACCTGCAGCTCCCTATACACACTGAACAGCTTAAATAACAAGCATTTATTTCTCACAGTTCTGGAGACTGGGAAGTCCAGGATCAAGGTGCCAGCAGGGTTGGTTTCTGGTGAGGCCTTTCTCCTTGGATTGCAGACAGTGGCCTTCTCTCTGTGTCCTCACATAGCCTTTTCTCTGTGGATGCATTTCCCTGGTGTCTCTTCTTATAAGGGCCAAACTAGGGCCCTGCTTTAATGACCTTATTTAAGCTAACACCTCCTTAAAAGTGCCATCTCCAAATATACTCCCATGGGGAGCTAGAGCTTCAACATGAATTTTGGGGAGACAAAATTCAGGCCGTAGTAGCAGCCTCCCCTGTCTTGGTTTTGGGAAGTCAGCAGCAGCAGCAGTGAGAACATTGCTGTGGTACTGAGTTAATTTGTAGCCTTTTTATCATCCTGTGTCTTCAGTGGATGATGCAGTCTCAGTTTCTTGTTTTCTCTTCTCTGCTCTTCCCACTGCTTGTATGTCTATAATGCAGTGGCTTTCAATCTTTTTTTGACTGTGACCTAGAGACAGAAGTATATTCAGGTGTGTGTGCATAACTCTAACAAATATTTTACAAATGAGTAGCTACCATTAGGAGTTTGCATGTCTTCTGTTTTCTATTATATTTTTTTCTTGAAAAAAGGTATTTTCAGATGTGCTACTTTATGTAATTTGAAAAACACAGCTGTAGTATAGTTTCAGAACTGTGATATGTGACATATACTGAAGGACTTTCCCTTTTAATCTTTTGCGGTCATGGATGTGCAGTCGGCTTGCATTCATTTGTGGAATTTGTGGAACCCATCATAAGACTTTCCTGCAGAGGAAATTATAGTCTGGAAAATTTCCCTGCCATTTGGCAACTTTTCTAGGAAGTAGAAGCCAGTAGGGTGGAAAAGTTTCATCATATTGATTGTCTTTGCTGAGAAAAGCGTACAATTATGTCTTACATTCAGTAGCAGGGTAGATTGGAACAAAACCTTACTATGGCTCAGAGATAGATTTTTTTTTTAGTGTGTGGTTTATTTTCTCTTGTAAGATATGGGTTTGTTTTTGTTTTAGAATTATCTTTCTCTATGATAAGCTCCTTCCCAGTAGGCAGAATTTTTTTTTTAAAGAATGAAATTCTAGTTTTTTGATGACTTTGTCTCAAATTTTAATTCCATAGGAATATATTGTGTTGGGGCTTGATGATAATTTATTCACGTCATCTAAAGTTATCAGCTGAGGAAGCCACATGTAGTTAGCTGTTATCAGTTAACAGTGTTAGCCCCTGTGAGTTTAATAGCAGGATAAATGAAATAAATGAAAACCTGTATCAGGTCACCCGGAAAGATGCATTTGGGAGGATGGGAATGGAAGAAGAGAGCTTGCTGCAAGTGGAAGCGCCAAGTATTTTTTTTACTGCCCAGCCATAGCAAGAACTGGACTTCATGTAAGGGTGATGGTGATGAAGATGATGTAAACGATACTTAAAAATTCAAATGTAACAGGGCCAGGCACTGTCACTTATGCCTGTAATTTCAGCACTTTGGGAGGCCGAGGCGGGTGGATCACTTGAGGTCAGGAGTTCAAGACCAGCCTGACCCACATGGTGAAACCCCCGTCTCTAATAAAAATACAAAAATTAGCTGGGCATGGTGGCATGCACCTATAATCCTAGCTACTCGGGAGGCTGAGGCAGGAGAATTGCTTGAACCTGGGAGGCGGGGGTTGCAGTAAGCTGAGATTGTGCTGCTGCACTCCAGCCTGGGCAACAAGAGCGAGACTCCGTCTCCAAAAAAAAAAAAAAAAAAAGGGTGGGGGGGAAAGGAATTCAAATATAGCTTTTTACGGAAGGACTTGGGACCCCAGAGTACTTTGAGGTTGTAGAGAGCCATTTCGTGCTCTGGTTTGCCCTTCACTTGATAAACTTTTGGACAAATACTTGAGCCTCTATTTTCTCTTTCAGTCTTTATCACAGATCAGTGAATAGTGCCTGGAACAGCCTAGTATCACAAAAGTGAGTCTTCTCCCTGCTTTAGTTTTTCTTCGTTCCTACAAATTTTGGTTTTTCTTCTTCTCGATCAGTGAGAGAGTCCATGAAAACATATAGCAAAAGATCAAGGGACCATAAAATGCTCTCTTTTCAGCTTATTCTTCACTTTTTTTTTTTTAGTATTCTGAGTAGTGGTTTTTATTGTAATGGATAATAATGGGTAAAGACCTAGAAAGACGAGGTCTTAAAGTATCATAGAAGAGCAGAGCTCTGGGCCACCCAGGTGCTTGTGCAAGATTATTGGCTTGGGTGGAGCCCAACTTAGTGATGTGATAGAGGCACCATTGCTGACCCACTGGATGAGGAGGATGTTCTTGTGGCCGCCACCTGGGGGCACTGAGTAGGGCAGGGAGACTTAAAAGCAGGTAAACCAGGTGTACCCCTATGTCAGGGCAGCATGGCATGTGTTATAAACAGTTGAGGAACCAAGCAGATGCTCTGGACCTCAGTGCAGGTAGGGAAAGGTCAGAAGCTTCAAGACAGTCATGCTGGGGAGCCTAGAGGAGCCGGGTTTGATTTTGTTTTAAAATAAGCTTTCCTGATTGTAAGAGGGACAGGGAGCCTGAAGGGCCAGGGGTTTCCTGACACTGCAGGAGCCCTCCCAGAGGGCAGGAGGTGGATAGCAAGAGGACCGGGACCCCTCACCTCAGAGGAAGTTTCTGCTGCACCTGAGTGGGCTTGGGCTTCTGTGATCCATGGAGAATAGGACATGGGAGGTGCGACCGAGGGGCAGCAGGGCAGGGTCCTTGGCCAAGTACTGTTGGTACAGGGACCGGGGGAGCCGTGGCCTGTGAATAGAGACCTCTGGCAGAGAGAAGAATGGGCCAGCCCTCCCAGCTCTAATGGCTTTAGTGAGGACCGGAGAACACTGCTTTGGCCAATGCTTTGCCTAAAAATTGGGAAAATACAAAATGAGCACGCTTGTTTTAAACTTTCATTATTCCTTAGGAAGTATTCTATTAGATACTTCTTTTTATTCCTTCCCTAAGTGCCCACTCAGAGCAGCAGTCCTACTACAGATAGGTGTTTTTCATATTCATGGACCCCAAAGTCACAAGTCCAGAGCCGGTCGTCGGGCACCTTCTTGTGTGGGGTGTTTATATTTAATTCCAAGGAAAGGAAGGCTGCACATAACATGCTGAGAGAAAGATGACTTAAAGCAAATGCATGCCTGGCTTTTTTTTCAAAAGACAGAGTTGTGCTCTGTTGTTCAGGCTGGAGTGCAGTGGTGTGATCTTGGCTCACTGCAGCCTCCGCCTCCTGGGTTCAAGTGATTCTCTTGCCTTAGCCTCTCGAGTGGCTGGGATTAGAGGTGCTTGCCATCATGCCCCGCTAACTTCTGTGTTTTTAGTAGAGACAGGTTTTTACCATGTTGGTCAGGCTGGTCTGAAACTCCTGACCTCAAGTGATCTGCCCGCCTTAGTCTTCCAAAGTGCTGGGATTGCAGGCGTGAACCACTGTGCCCAGTCCATGCCTGGCTTTTGGGTAAGTGATGTGTGGCTCCAGGCACCATATCCCTCTCACGCTGGCTAGATGATTCAGCTCTGTTGTTTGTCTGGCACTCCTTAATTTCTTTGTGATTAGAATGTCTTCTGCTTCCCACTTTGGAAACCTGACTACACTAGAAACCCCTGATGCCCACGTGCCTTCTGTTGTCCAGGACTGTGCGTACTTCCAGCCGGTGGACTTTATTGAGCATCTGCTGTGTCCCTTCACGAGGAGCTGGGAACAGTCCCTGTGTCAAAGTGCCTGTTGTCCCGTGGAGATGATGGGAATAGAGAGGAAATACAGACAACTAAAATGACTAAGCGTTTTGCTTAATGCTTTAATAATATGGTGATTTTAAAAAATTGTGTCATTGAAAAATGAATTTGCTGTCTATGATTGAATGCTTTTGTGTTTCTGTTTTAACATGTAATATAAGACCTCTTTTTATGTATGTTTTTAAAGGTCATTGCTATACATTATATGAAGTATACATTTGTAAGCTGTAAATTTCCTAGGCCCTTGCTTGTTGTGTTGCAGTGATGTTGGGTGCAAGTGACGTCCCCTGGGACCTTCAGCAGAGTCCTGGCAAGAGGCTCCTTCCTCCATGGACTTGGGCTTTGCTACCTCTTGAAGGGACCCTTGTATTCATGGGAGAACTTTGCAAGGCTGCTCAGGATTGGTCTGCTACACTGGGCTTGTTCCATGCTGGAGGAGCTGAATAATTACAAATGTTTCTGTCATTTGAGTGGAGATGGTTGGAATTCTGTGTGTTAGTAGGGTGGGTGGGATTGTCAAAGAAGAGTCCCAGCGGTACCTCTCTTGGCCAGCTGGCCCATCCGTGTGGCAGTGGGAGTGATGCTTGCACATCCCAGTGCTGCGGGGAGGAGCACCATGGCCCCGACAGGGATGCCTTCATTTTCAGCTGGCGAACCATGGCCCAGGGTATGAGAGCCCAGATGTTTTAATAACATCAACACAGGGATACATAATATCTGGAAAATGAGTTCATGTTCTAGGAATTACTTTCATTGCATTTTAAAATCTCTGTTTCTTTTTCTATTCGAATCCAGGTGCAACATTAGAGGAAATAAACCAGCACTGGGACTGGCTGGAGCAAAATCTCCTCCACACCTTGTCCGTCTTTGATAATAAAGATGACATTGCCAGTTTTGTCAAAGGGAAGGTAAAGGTAGGTCCCTTGAGTTTAATGTTTCTCCCCATCTTTCCTTCTTTCTTCCTTAAGACATTCTGAAAACTGTAGCATGCTAACAGTTTTTTTCTACTAACTGAACTTTTTGGCTTAGTACATAAAGCCAAATAAGTTTCATTAATCATTTGTCTTAACTTTGTAGTCAGTCTAGCAAAATACACCTGACATGTTAAAACAAAAAGCCTTTATTCTCAGGCTTAGTTTTTGTTATCCTTTACAGGAGTGAAGGCCCTTTTTTTGTCCCAGCAAAAAAAAATAATGTTAAGATTTGTGTTTTTGCAGAGCAACACGTTATTTGACTCTTGTCACTTTTTTTTTGCAACTGTGACATCTTGTCATACTATTCTGTTGGACCTAGCACTTTCCTCCTGCTAGAAGTAGATGTTTATTCTTAAAATATATAAATTAAATGTAATTAAAGCCAATTAAGTTTTGAGTTGGCAAGAGAGGAACATTTTGGGAGGTATCTGTAATACCGTCTATGAGTTACAGTCTTATATAACTGGCCTCACTGCAGTAACATGATGGGTAATCAGTGCTTTAAAAACCCCATCGGGCTGGGAGAGATGGTTTCTCATTCTAAATTTAACTCTCTCATTAAATACGTTAACACATTAGCGTGTGATACAGTTTTCCTACCTTAGGGTAAAACATCCTACCCCTTCAATTTTGTTTGTTTTCTGCAAAAAGCTTGGCTTTCTAATACCTCAAGTGTTATGGCTTTTAGTAAATGGTGTCAAAGCAAATTTTTGATTTTGGAGGAACAAATTCTTTTCCTTTGGGGACTGGGGATACTTGTGGGATCTGGTGAAAAGGGAAGACATCCCCAGTCCAGCCAGCTTGGCAAAGTCTTCTTGGAGTTATCCCTGGCCTGTGGGGTTGGGGCGGAGGGCTAGTCCGTGGTAGGCTTGGGTCAGCCCTCATCCTGGCCCAGCCAACTGTGGCTCACTTCTCTGGGTCAGATCACACTGGGATAGGTACAGAAAGGCCCCATTCAACATTATTTTTCACACTTACTTCACCTTTTTTGGTCTAATGTAAGTTGTAGTGGTGCTTTGATTTAGATTTTGCTGTTCTTAATTTGGAGGAGGAAAATTAACTTTCACTATAATGATTTTAGAAAAGTTTCTATAGAATAAGAAACTTGTCCTTGACTCTCCTAGATTTCGTGGCTGGGGCCCTGGAAATTACAGTGACAAAAGATGAGCAAGAGAAAAGCAGAGTTGATTTTTGTTGGCTGTTTTTTTGAGACACAGTCTTTCTTTGTCACTCAAGCTGGAGTGCAGTGGTGCAATCGTGGCTCACAGCAGCCTTGACCTCCTGGGCTAAAGCGATCCTCCTGCCTCAGCCTCCCGTGTAGCTGGGACTCTAGGCATACACTACCACACCTGGCTAATTTTTTAATTTTTTTGTAGAGACGAGGTCTCACTATGTTGCCCAATCTGGTTCCAAACTCCTGGGCTCAAGCCACCCTCCTGCCTTGGCTTCCCAAAGTGCTGGGATTATAGATGAGAGCCACTGTGCTCAGCCAAACAGATTTTATATGAACACACACAGCATGCATGTGTGTAAAAGAAACTCAGTGATGAGTAACTCACAGGGTTGGTTAGCACTTGGGCTTACATAGCATCTCGGCAAAGAACAGTGCATTTGTAGAAAGGTGCCAAGACTAGGGAAAAGGCCTTTAGGCTTTTGGGGCAGCATACTGTATAGGAAACTCAGGGAAGCTAAAGGATTATTTTAGTGAGGTTTGTTACGTAGATTCTTTTAAGCTCTGTTTTGAGTCAAAGTTATCTTTCTGGTACAGGAGCAGGACACACCTTGACAAATGACCTTTAAAAACAGGTCCTGTTTTTTTAGGCAAATGCCGGGGGAGGACAGAGAGCCTCTTTGGTGTTTGCTATTTCTCAGTTGTCTTCAGCTCAAAAGAATCCGTATGCCTAAGTGGCATATTATGGGGTGACATTGTAGTCCCTGACACTTTGAAGCTAAAATGCCTTGAAAAGTAAGTCCTGAGGAGGCAGGGCTGGGGAGTGAGGGGCCTGCCTGGCCTGAGCCTGGGAGCGCAGCATGATATTTGATCTCCCTTCCTCTGGCCAAATCCTAAGGATCTGGGAATTGAGGCTTTCCTACCCACATCCTGAGCCTTTGATGGCTCTATAAAACTTTTCAAAATCCCTGTTTGATGATAAGTCAGAAGAGGAGCAGAGCAGCAGCTCTGTGAAGAAAGATGGGACTAATGTGAAGATGGAGTCTGAAGGGTTGCAGATGACTGCTGATGAGGGGGACCTACTGGATGATGAAGACCCCGGGGTGAGAGGGGGAGATGACCAGCTGGAGTTGATCAAGGATGATGAAAAAGAGGCCGAGGAAGGAGAGGATGACACCGACAGCGCCAATGGCAAGGATGACTCTTAAGCACATAGTGAGGTTTAGAAATCTTATCCTGTTATTTCTTTACCTAGGTGCTTGTCTAAGATGGAATTTTCCCCCACGTCCTCTCCCCTAGTATCTTCGGCACATGCTCACTGTTCTCCCCATCCTTGTCCTTCCCATGTTCATTAATTGATACTGCCCTGTGCCTAGTCCCATTTTCACTTCCTTTAACAAACCTCCTAGTAGTTTTGTTAAGTCTTACCCTGCAACTTTTGCTTTTAATTTTGATACCTTTTTATGACTTAACAATAAAAAAGATATATGGTTAAAAAAAAAATACCTGTTTCAAGCTGTGCCTGTAACCCGAAACCATACCCCAAGAAAGGCAGGGTTCTGCACGGCCACCCTCATGCCTGCACCAGGAGCCACTGACTCCTACTCTGCAGCTATGCCTGCCGCCTGTCTGCTCTAGAGCCTTCATGAAGACCCCTCCAGGCCTCATTTCCAGGGCAAGGGGAGACTCAGCACTCATTATATATTAGATATGCCTTTCAAAAATATCCATCTCTCTTAACTAGAATTTCATTAATGTATAATGTCTTGTTAAATAAAATGTGGGAAATAAAGAAAATGAAAATCACATGAAATTTCACCAGCCTCCGGATTTCTTTTAAAAATAATTTTAAATTATATTGTTATTTTAATGTCAATGCTCGGGTTTAATTTTGAAAATAGCTTATATAATAGTGCAGTGTTTAACAACAATACCCCAAAAGTAGTCTTGTCTTGAAGGACATAGCTTTTCATGAGACATACCTACTATAAAAGGGGAAATGTTAATAAAAATAAATGTCATATATATATATATATATATTTAGAGATGGGATCTTGCTGTGTTGCCTAGGCTGGACTGCTATGGCTATTCACAGGTACCATCATAGTGCACTGTAGCCTCAAACTTTTGGGCTTACATAATTCTCCTGCCTCAGCCCCCTGAGTAGCTGGGACTTGAATTATAAATATATTTTTACAATCAAATAGCATATGTGAGGCCTGGGGCCCAGGAGTTCCTAAATAGCTGCTCATGTGGAGGTACTAAGAAGATATTCTCAGGGAAGGATTTTGCAGTGAGCTCCCAGGGATGGGAAATTAGATTCCTGATCTTAGAAATGAGTTGTTAATTAAGAACAAATAGGCCACAAGCTTGAATTCTAGGCCCTTCTACCGCCACCCCAGATTATGAAGGATACTAGTTGTTACTCATTTTTGGCAAAAAATCTGTAGATTTAGATGCTTTCTTTTCCCATAGACTTGAGGGCTCTGGAGGTTATTTATGACCTTGGGAACCTTGGCCATTGTCCATTTAAGACTACAGAGTGAGCCACAGTCAGGCATGTAGTAGCCTTAAATACCAACATTTTTGAACCAAATGAGGAAGACCTTCATGAGTTTTTCTCAACAGACTTTTTGAGGCAGGGTCTCACTCTGTCATCCAGGTTGGAGCACGGTGGCACGATTTCGGCTCACTGCAACCTCTGCCTCTGGGGTTTAAGTGATTCTTGTGCCTCAGCCTCTCAAGCAGCTGGGATTACAGGGGCGCACAACTACGCCCGGCTAATTTTTTGTAGTTTTAGTAGAGATGGGGTTTTGCCATGTTGGCCAGACTGGTCTTGAACTCCTGGCCTAAAGTGATCTGCCCACCTCAGCCTCCCAAAGTGCTGGGATTACAGGTGTGAGTCACCATACCTGGACACTTAAAGGACTAAATTTTATCTCAAACTTAGGTAGTTCTTTGGGATTGATACAGCAAGTTCACAGGCTTGAACCAGTCTTTTAATACTCATATCCCTGTAGGGAGGATTTAGAAAATGATTGCTTGTTTGAGAACTGGGATTAGAAGTCAAATGATTTGCCCAGAGGGTCATGGTTGGTAAGTGGCCGAGTGAGAGACTGATTCTTGGGTTTTCTGACCCCGACTCCATTCCTTTTTTTTCTGTTGCAGCCGTGTGTCTGGGTGGCTGATAGATAACACGGCTGAGCTATTCTCCTCGTCAGGTGTGTCTGTCGTTGAAGCAACGCACACTTCTCAGGGGCCTGTGCGCCTCAGTCCCTCCTGCTTCCTGTCTCTTGCACCCCTGCCTTCCCATTGCTGGCTCACTGAGCAGGAACTGTCATCTTTGTGTGTGTCAGGCTCTGATAGCCGAGGAGACCAGCAGCAGGCTCGCCGAGCAGGAAGAAGAACCCGAGAAGTTCCGAGAAGCCCTGGTGAAGTTCGAGGCCAGGTTCAACTTCCCTGAGGCGGAGAAGCTGGTCACCTACTACTCCTGCTGCTGTTGGAAGGGCAGGGTGCCCCGCCAGGGCTGGCTGTACCTCAGCATCAACCATCTCTGCTTCTACTCTTTCTTCCTGGGCAAGGAACGTAAGTGAGGCCTGGCAAGCTCTTTCACATAAAGTTGGCCCTGGGGACTCAGTGAGGCTCCCAGGAAAGGCCTTTAACAGGAAGAGCTGAACAGATTTAAATAAATGGTGGAGATGACATCAGGTGACACTTGATTCCTTACATATGTTACTGCTATCAAGGGATTAGATCTGGAGAATTCACTTTTTCTACTTAACCACAAAAGGATTTCAATTGCTATAGATTGTGTTTTGAAAACAGAGTGTCATCCCTGATAGCTGAATATTTCTCAACGTGTAGAACATATTTCTACTTCTTAACAAAAATTCCCAGCCCTGAAGGTCAGGACTGCCCCTTGGAAGACTGGCTGGATATGCAGTCGCTTACAGAAGGGGAATTCTTCACTTATCCCCTTGAGATTCATGCAGTGAGTCACTGCTCACATATGAGAAGGCACAAGTGTCAATTGTATACTGAATGTTTAAAAAGTCATTCCCGCGGAAACTTCTTCCAGAACCAAGTATTGTTTCAAGTGCTCATGTTGAGTAGTATGGATGCTGCATATGTGAGTGTGTAATTTTTCTTCTTTCTTTATTTATATTTCAAGTTGAACCAGTTATAGGGGCTCTTCTTGAGTGTCTCCTGTGGCTGGCCTCTGGCATGTGGTGTTCCCTTCCCTTTCCAGCTCACCAGCCTTGGTTCTGATGCTCTAGGATACACACCCTATCTGCACAACCCTTCTGCACCTTGGAGTGTGCTCTGACCTAACTTTGGCCATCCCTGTCTTCCTTCTTTCTGAAATGCTTTTCAAAGTACACCTGGCTTTCTCTCCTTTCTCTGTACTTAACCTGTTGGAAACTCCTATTCATCCTTCAAAACTCTGTTTAGAGTTTGTCAGCTCCAGAAAGCCTTCCCTGGTCCCCATATTATTTGAAACCAGAATTTATGTAGATTCAGAAACTTTTGCATAACTGTTGAAGTTTAAATCTTCTTGAGAAAGATATACATTGTTAACTTGATATTTCAGAATAGTGTTCCTTTGAAACAAACAGTAGCCAGCAACTTGGGAAGTTTTACTTATATGTTTAAGAAAGCCATTAGAACATGAGTTGGGTTTTGACCAACAGCTGGCAAGTGGTCTGTGCTCTTCTTTCCTCGTCTGGTTTAAAGGTGTTTACTCCAGCAGTATATAAGTGTTCCCTTTTCTCCACAGCCTTGCCAGCATCTGTTACTTTTTGACTTTTTAATAATGGCCATTCTGGCTGGTGTGAGGTAGCATCTCATTATGGTTTTGATTTGCATTTCTCTAATGATCAGTGATGTTGAGCTTTTTTACATATGCTTGTTGGCCGCATGTATGTCATCTTTTGAAAAGTGTCTGTTCATGTCCTTTGCCCACTTTTTAGTGGGGTGGTTTGCTTTTTTCTTGTAAATTTGTTTAAGTTCCTTATAGTTGCTGGATATTAGACCTTTGTGAGATGCATAGTTTGCAAAAAATTTCTCCTATTCTGTAGGCTGTTTATTATATTGATGGTTTTTTGGTTTTGTTTTGTTTTTTTCTGTGCAAAAGCTGTTTCACTTAATTAGATCCCATTTGTCAATTTTTGCATCTGTTGGAATTGCTTTTGGTGTCTTTGGCATAAAATCTTTGCCTTTTTCTATGTCCAGAATGGTATTGCTGGTGGGATTGTAAATTAGCTCAACCATTGTGGAAAGGAGTGTGGTGTTTCTTCAAAGAACTAAAAATAGAACTACCATTCAATCCAGGGATCCCATTACCAGGTGTATATCCAAAGGAATCTAAATCGTTCTACCATGAAGACACATACACGCGTATGTTCATTGCAGCACTATTCACAATAGCAAAGACATGGAATCAACCTAAATGCCCATCGTTGGTAGGCTGGTTAAAGAAAATGTGGTACATATACACCATGGCATACTGTGCCACCATAAAAAAGAATGAGGTCATGTCCTTTGCAGGAACATGGATGGAGCTGGAGGCCATTATGCTTAGGAAACTAGGAACAGAAAACCAAATACTGCATGTTCTCACTTATAAGTGGGAGCTAAAATGATGACAATCCGTGGACACATAGAGGGGAAGAACTGACACAGGTGCTTACTTGAGGGGGGAGGGTGGGAGGAGGGAGAAGATTAGAAAAAATAACTAATGGTTACCAGGCTTAACACCTGGATGATGAAATAATCTGTACAGCATACCCCCGTGACATGAGTTTACCTATATTACAAACCTACGCATGTACCCCTGAACTTAAATGATTTTTTTAAAAGGCATTTGCACATTGGCCTAAGGAAAACTTTGGATATTTGCTTGCTGACATGCTCAAATTTGGCTCAAATTTTATGGTATAATACGTATTTTACCCTTTTCTCTTATAGTTAAACTCGTAGTTCCGTGGGTTGATATCCAGAAATTAGAAAGAACGTCCAATGTCTTTCTGACGGATACCATCCGAATCACCACACAGAATAAGGAGCGCGACTTCTCCATGTTCCTGAACCTGGATGAAGTGTTTAAGGTCATGGAGCAGCTGGCCGACGTGACACTGCGAAGGCTGCTGGATAATGAGGTCTTTGACCTCGACCCTGATCTGCAGGAGCCGAGCCAGATCACCAAGAGGTGAGGGTGCCTGTTCTAGAGTGTCAGCAACCTGCACAGGGTACCCATGAGCTATGCCCAGCCCTCATGTGCACGGGCTTTTGTTAGCCTTGATTATGTTAGATTTAAATTTCTCTGTGGCATAATTCAGATTTTCTTGTATTGTTAATCTTAACAGAGATATGACAGAAGTGATGATCCTTCATTTCAGTTACTCAGTGGACTTTGATTTCTGGATTTAGTTTACCTCTTTTTCAGATATCATTTCAAAATTGATGTTCATAAAAAATACTTTTAGAAAATGTAGTATGGGTAGCTGCATAATAGAAATCTGTGGAATGCTGTGCTTTGCTAGTGAACATTAGACATTTTGTCTTTTCATAGGCAATTACTTTGTAGAAAAAGTTTTCAGGACAGCTGGACCTATTTTTGGTACCACTTTGTCATCAGAAATATGCCTCACTGATGGTATAGCCAGTACAGCGTGTGGTTTGTTTGCCACAAATTGATACTAATCCTACAGACTTGTGAGGTAGTTGTTTGAATTATTTGTTGCTTTAAGGAAGCTCAACTTTATTATCCAAAGTTTTTATTTTTAATTTTTTAAGAACCACTAGTTATTTTTTATCTTGGTGCAAAAGTAATTAAAGGTAAAATTATCCTAGGATCCAGCAGTTCCACTTCTAGGTATATACACTAAAGATGTGAAAGCACGGGCTCGGAACTATTTGTATGCCCACGTCGCAGCAGCATTATTCACTATCCCCAAAAGGTGGAAGCAGCCTGACTGTCTAGCAAGAAATGAAGCCATCACTAAAATGTGAGCTGCACAATGGAATATTACTCAGCCTTGAAAAGGAAGGAAATCCTGACACATGCTACCACATGGAAGAATCATGAGCACATTATGTTGGGTGAAATAAGTTGCAAAAAGACAAATACTGACATTCAAACATGATTTTTCTGAGCTTTAATCTTCCATACTCGGGCTGGATGATATGCCACTAAGATCATTCAAAGCTCTAAATTTAGTGTTCAGCAGTAATATAAATCCATGCACTGTCCTCTGTGTTTTCTCAATGTGTGGGGGCGAGAGTGTCTCTTCATTCATGGCCTGTGAGCAGCGGCATGCTGAGGGTTTGATGTACTCAGAAAGAATTCAAAGCCCCTTCCTGCTGTGTGCATTTGTTTGAAACAGATCACGTGTAGTCACAAGTTTGGTAAAATCAAACACAAATGCTCTTCATGTTTTTGGTTAAGATTCCAAGGAATTTCACATGGTTTTGTGTCACCTCTGATAATCTGACAGTTTGAGAGATGGAGGGTGAGGGGGGTGCTCATTGCCCCCTGTGAAAGGGCACACTTGGGGCAGTGTCCTTTGGGGTTTGGACTCTGCCCCTCTTGGCCCCAGGCTTCCCATAATGGTCTCTCTGGCTCCATCTTAGGAGCATCTGTTTTAAAAGTAAGATAGCCCAGTCCAGCAGGTGCCATTCTCTCCTGTATCTGAGTCCTTTTAGTGCAGCTTATAAAGTTATCTGTTAAAAATGGAAAAGTCGCAGTTGCAGGAAGACCTGAAGCAACAAGCCTGGGTTGCATGAGTTGCTGGACGACTCATAGGAGGACCAATTAAAGCTTCTGCCCCTCACCCTGTGTGCATGGGGTACATGGACGTGTGAGTGCAACCGTGTAGTTGCGGGAGGTGGAGGCCTGCTAGCAGCTGTTCTGACCAGCCCCACAGCACTGGGATTTCAGGTGATTCCTCACAAATCTACTGGTAGCCTGGCACAGCTTCACTTCCAGATGGGGTGTTTTGGTTTTGGGTAGAAGGGAGGAAAGAATACATTGAAGGTCCTTAGCACCAAAACTCTTGTGAGAAGAGAACTGGTTTTAGAGAAAAGCCATCAAGTTGGCAGCCTTCATTTACATTCCAGAATTCTGGGAGATTCTGCAAGACACTCCCCTTCTGTCTTCTACTCTGGGAACTATTCAGAAAGAAGAGGGGAGAGGAAAGGCTAAAAATGGCCCGGCGTTGGCCAGGGCTGAGCTGCCAGGGTGCCTGCAGGTGCGTGGGGCTGGCCCTGTGGTGGGGCTGCAGGCTTCTGGGCCAAGCAGTTGACTGCAGGTTCAGCAGCTTTCTTGAAAAGTGAAAGGCACGTACCTTGCCTCCCAGTTCCCAGCCAGCTCTCATTTATAGTGTTTGTCATGGAGATGTGGGCCTGTGGGTATAAACAGGTAATGACTCAGTCTACTTGAAGCCCTGCCAGGAGAGCCTAGATTTGAAAGCTGAGGAAAACAGTCTCTGCAGGCTCACTCCCTGGCTCTCTTTGGTTGGTCTCTTTTCACTTCCCTTCCCAGATAATGGCTGCAGAAAGGTGTCCTTGGGGTCACGAGCTGGGTGAGCCTCAGATTGCCGATTAGTCAGGATTGCCATGTGTGGCCACTCCAACAGGATTTATGGACATGGTGTGGAGCTGCTTGTAGCTCCCCTGGGAGCAGGGAGGGTTGGGGTGCATTGTTGCCCCCAGCTGATTGGGCTGGTTGGAGTTGCCAGGCGTGGGAGTTGCCAGACGTGGGAGTCACTGGGCTCAGCCCTCACAAGGGGCAGGGGAGGCCCTGGGCCAGGGATCCCCATATCATAGCCACAGAATCCAGGAGGGCAGAGCGACTAAGGAGATGCCCACAGAGGGAACAGAGGAAGGGAAGCAGAAAAGAAAAAAGGTGATAGATTCTGAAATCTAAAAACGGAAAAGATCTATCTCAAAGTTGGGAATGGTGGGATAAAAAAAAGTGTATTTGGCTATTTTTTGTGGGGGTGTGGGTGGTTGGAGAGTGATGGGCTTCATTAAATCTAATTACAAACTGTTTTGACTGGCCGAAGATGCTGGAGGAGAATTGAATTAAAGTGGTGTAGTAAATGGAAACTCCGTTTCCCACAAGGTGGGCTCTTTTTGCTGGCTTGTAAAGATGAATAGCCGCTGTCCAGAGGCAGGTGTCCTCAGCAGGGAACCCTGGTCCCCCGTGGCCTTGCTGGTTCTGAACTCCCCTGTCTGGCTGGCTTTTCAGACCCTCTTTGGCCTTCCCCTTTCCCCTGCTCCCGCCTACTCACCCCTTTTCCTGCTCTTCTCCCTTGGCTCCCACTAGGACCACTTCTGTGTAATTTATTTGACTTTTCATCCCTCTGATTCTAGCTTGAGCCCTCCTCTGCCTCAGAGTCCTCTTGGCCCACTTTAGACATCTCCCAGGGGCTCCTGCAGCCTGACAGCCCATACCTTACAAGAGAAGAGCCACGTCTTACCCTCCACAACCCCAGCCCCCAAGCTGCTCAGTGATTGTCAGCAGGTTGGCTTACATGGTTCTCTCTCTAGTACAGGATGGGTGGAAGAGGATGGAGGGAGGAGCCTTTTTCTGAGGGTCAGAGAGCCTTATAGATGCCCTGTGTTGTCAAGGTCCTGGTCTCTTAGGGTCTCAGTGCAGACAGATTTCCAAAGGAATAAGGGGCCCTTCCTGCTGACTGCCTGCGCTGGCGCCTGACCGCCAGGTGCGCCTAGTGGCAGGGGGCTGCCCTGTGTCTCAGCAGCTGCTTTGCAGCGTCATCCACATTTCCTTAGGACTGCTGTAGGGTAACAGAGGAAAGGCATTCTGAGTGAATACACATTTGAGAAAGGAGATATTTTATGCACAGACTTGGGCTTTGAGGAAAAGCACATGGATTTGGCCTTGTTTCTATCTTGAAACCTTGATATTTCCCCGATTTTATTTAATTAATTAATTAGCGGCTTAATGTTGTTCTGTTGCGTTGGCTAGAGTGTAGTGGCATATTCTCTGCTCGCTGTAGCCTCCACATCGCAGGTTCAAGTGATTCTCCTGACTCAGTCTCCTGTGTAGCTGGGATTATAGGCAGGTACCACCACGCCTAGCTAATTTTTGTATTTTTAGTAGAGATGGGTTTTTGCCATGGCTCCACGTTTTCTGTCTAGTGCACAGATGGGAAGTCCCTACATGCTGAGCATGGGAGTGCCAAGCTGCCCCAGCCTGTCGCACAGCCTAAGTTTGGGGAAGCTTTAAGCCTGGAAGCAGCATTAAGCCTGCTGACACATAGTAGGCTCTCGTATGTGTGCTGAATGACCGGAGGGAGCCACAGTTGGCATGTAGCTCAGACAAGGTTCTCTCTAAAGCATTCTAGAGGGTCAATGGGAAGAGAGAGAGAAACAGAAACCTATTTTGATACATCTTTATCAAAAGTAGGAGAGACAAATATAATTCTGGATTGGCAGAGAAATAAAAGAACTACATACCTCCTTGGGTCCTCTTAGGGGTTAAGCTGAGTTTTTTAAAAGAATGTATACCTAGTCTAGAATCTTCTGCATAGTTGTTGTGCACTATTGCACATACTAATTTCAGCTTCAGCAACAAATCTGAAGTTTGTTGTTCCAGAGTTGGGTTGACCCACATTTATTCTTTACTTAGTTACAGCCTCATCAGTGGCATGTGTTAAGATAAGGTGGTTGGGCTGGGCGTGGCGACTCATGCTTGTAATCCCAGCACTTTGTGAACCCGAGGGGGGGCTGATCATTTGAGGCCAGGAGTTGGAGACCAGCCTGACCAACATGGCAAAACCCCATCTCTACTAAAAATATAAAAATTAGCTGGGCGTGGTGGTGGGCACCTGTAATTCCAGCTACTTAGGAGGCTGAGACAGGAAAATCCCTTGAACCCAGGAGGCAGAGGTTGCAGTGAGTCAAGATTGCAGGACAGCACTCCAGCCTGGGCAACAGAGTGCAACTGTGTCTCAAAAAAAAAAAAAAAAAAAAAAAGATAGAAAAGAAAGGTGGCACTTTCCCCTGCTAGTCTTAGTTGTAGCTCTCTCTTAGAGTGATTGCTTTAGCCTGTGTGTGCAGGCACTGGATGGTAGGCGTAGGTGGAGTAGCTGGGATTGTCTCCATCCTCATAGAGGTGCTTCTGCAGTGAACTACAGCCTTGTGTGACCACCTTGTGAATGTCAGGTCATGACCAATGTCTGTTGTTCTTCCCTATGGAGGAAAAATGAAGGCACTTAGGAAGTACTGGAAAGTCTGAGAAGCAGGCTGTGACTAATGGCTTTGTTTCTGATGCTGTTCAGAAAAAGGAGTTGATATATTTAGCATCAAAACTAACAACTGCTTTGAAACAGACCTAAAGGATAGGATGGTCTTATTGTGAACTTCATAAAGAGCTGGTTTCTCATCTTTTCAAAGTCACTACATCTTCATCTCAGTTATACTGGAAATTTAATTATCTTGTATATAATACATATTTAATGGTGAAATTGGAAGACAACTTTCTAATACGAAGGAAGGAAACTAACTCAGATCTTAGGAAAGTCCCCTGTGCTGCTTACTTTTTTGTAACTTGAGGTTTCTGGTCTCTGGCTACCCAAATGTACAAAACACAGATGTCTACAGAGAAAGCGAGGACAGCCCTGAAAGGGGAATGGAGACTGTGTGCAGCGTACCCAGGCTGCTCTGAAGCCACAGAGAAGAGAAGCTGATTGAACTGAGGCAGCAGGTGCACTGGGAAGAACAAAATGGTTTAGCTGCCTCAGATACCGGAACACCTTATTCTTTTTTCCTTATTTCTTGAGATGGAGTTTCACTCTTGTCACCCAGGCTGGAGTGCAATGGCGCAATCTTGGCTCACTGCAACCTCTGTCTCCTGGGTTCAAGTGATTCTCCTGCCTCAGCCTCCCGAGTAGCTGGGATTACAGGCACGTGCCACCATGCCCAGCTAATTTTTGTATTTTTAGTAGAGACAGGGTTTCTCCATGTTGGCCAGGCTGGTCTTGAACTCCTGACCTCAGGTAATCTGCCCACCTCAGCCTCCCAAAGTGCTGGGATTACAGGTGTGAGCCACCATGCCCTGCCTGGAACACCTTATTCTTAATTGGAGGGATTCGGGGCAAAATAAATATAAATATAAGTCCTCCCACCTTTCTGGTGGCCCAGTGCAAACTTCTGTGATTTGAATACTCACCATGTATTCAGTTTGACATCAGCCATGACTTAAGGGGAAAGAAATGCCCAGCTAGGAAGGAAGACTGACAGGTGAACTCACTGGCAACTAGAACCACGTTTATAAGATAAGTGCAGGGAGTAAAGTTTGATTTTACTTTCATCAAAGCCAGCATGGCCAGCATGCTCCAAGGACAAGGATGGAAGTTTTCCAATTTAAATGCATTGGACATAGTCAGCTTGGGGAACTTGGGGTCCTCTTGAGGGGCCTTGCTTTCCATTCCTGTTGTGCATGAACTGTTAGAGTGTTTATGGTGCTTTTCCTGTGTCCTGCCAGCTCCTCTCTAGAGAAAGCTCATTCATCTATGGAAACAGCAGTCCACGTTGTATCAGGTATTTAAGGAACTGCAGCTTTGGCCCCCAGGAACTGGACCCATTGTGATCTGTAGAACTTGTATAATTTCTCTGGGTGTCCAGAGGACTTTCTGGGCATGTGTGTGTCTTCTCTTTTTGAGGGCTTCATGGTAAATTCTATAGATTGTGCCATCTCCGTATGATGGCTGCTGCTTGTAAGTCAATTGTATGATGGTGGACATGAGACCTAGAAGGGGTTGCAGAAAAGGTGTGTGTCTGGGAGTCCAGCCTGGCATGGTTGAGGTGAGGTCATATCTCAGGGGCCTCACAACCAAATCATATCTGAAAAGCTCAATTGAGCTGTGTGCAGTTGATTCCAGAGTTGAGAGTTTACTATCTTGCATTTATGGCATTTATGTAACATTTTAAAAGTTGCACTTTTCTCTAAAGAAAATAGCTAACTTTTTTTTTTAAGCTAGTATGTAGTCATGTAAAAAATGTAAGCAAAATAAAATTGGGAAGTGGAAGTCCCACTTATGCAAAGACAATCACTATTAACACTTAAGATAAAGTCCTTGTACACATCCCTGTCTGGAAATTTTAAGGAATTGAACTGAGGCAGCAGGTGCACTGGGTAGAACAAAATGGTTTAGTTGCCTTGGATACCGGAACACACTGTAGGAATCAGACTGTAGGTGCTATGCCTAATCTAATTTCTCTTTTACCATATTGTGGGCATCATTTTAGATTCACAGGGATACCTTGAAGCAGAAAATTCAGACATTGTTTCCATTTTGTAGCCATCAAAATGGGATACAGAGAGTCTCTTTCAGGGTTACAGAGTACATGAGAAAGCCAAGAATTCATATTGCTGACTTTGAGCAAGTGTTAATTTCATCCTTATTTTATAAAGAACTCTTATTTAAAATGCCAGAGAAAAATCTTTGCCTCTGTATGTTGGAATTTCCCCCCACTAGAATTTTTTAGTATGACATAAATTGATCAATATTTTCAAACATTGTGATTTGGCTGCTTTCTTTACTGGTTTTAGAGCCAAAAATCAGGATATGTGGGGTTGCCTGGAGGTTAGGATCCTTCTTTCCTCCTTATCAACATTCTCTCTTGTTGATACTGATGTGATGTGTGAGCCACCGCACCCAACCTAGATTCTTAAAAAAATTTTTTTAAAAAGATAATAATAATGTTTATTGATTACTTACTGTGTGTCAGACATACATTTAAACTGTTTTTTTTTTTTTTTTTTTTTTTTTTTTTTTTTTTTTTTTTTTTTTTAGACAGGATCTCACTCTGTCATCCAGGCTACAGTGCAGTGGTGCGATCTCAGCTCACTGCAGCCTCTACCTCCTGGGCTCAAGTGATCCTTTCATCTCAGCCTCTGGAGTAGCTTGGACCATAGGTGCAAACCACCACACCCAGCTAATGTTTGTGGTTTTTTGTTTTTGTTTTGTAGAGACAGGGTTTTGACATGTTGTCCAGGCTGTTCTCAAACTCCTGAGCTCAAGCAATCTGCCTCCCTCGGCCTCCCAAAGTGCTGAGATTACAGGCATGTGCCACCATGCCCAGCCACATTAAATTAAAAAAAAATTTTTTTTGAGATTTAATTTACATACCATGTAATTATTATATGCCCTTTAGAAGTGTACCATTCAGTGGTTTTTACCATATTCAGAGAGTTGTGCAACCATCACCACAATCAATTTTAGAACATTTTGTCACCCCAAAAAGAAACCCTGTAGCCATGAGCAGTTACTTCCCATTTCTCTCTTCCCCCAAACCCTGAGCAATCACTAATCTATTTTCTGTTTCCAGAGATTTGCTTATTCTGGATATTTCATATAAATGGAATCAGGCAATATGTCATCTTTTTGTGTCTTATTTCACTCAGTATTATGTTTTCAAGGTTCATCTCTGCTGTAGCACACATCAATACTTCACTCCTTTTTTCTGGCTGAACAATATTTGATTGTTTGGATACACTATCTTTTGTTTATCCATTTGTGAGTCAATGGACCTTTCGGTTATTTCTACCTTTTGGTTATCATAAATAATGCTGCTAAGAACATTCGTGTGCCAAACGTACGTTTTCAATTCTCTTGGGTATATCTACCTAGGAGTGGAATTTCTTGGTCAAGTGTTAAGTCTACATTTAGCCTTTTGTGGAGCTTCCAGACTGTTTTCCAACGTGACCGCACTGTGTTAATTCCCTCCAGCAGTGCAGTACGGTCCCCACATCCTCCTCACCACTTGTTATCAAACTTTTTGAAACTTGGCTTCTTAAGCAATTGTTTTTCTGGTAATTCTCAGTGTTACTCAAACCAGGAAGGAATGCTTATTTGGCCTATGAGTTTATTACATCACTTCTGTGCAGAGGCAGCATGTCTGTCCTGCATCCTTGTTCTGAAGGTCAGCCTGCAGTTAGAATGTGGCCCAGGTGCGCCAGCACAGGACGTGCATGGTACCTTTTTGTACTCACTTAAATACAGATTGTGCCAGTGGCTTTAAAAGTATTTTCTTGGCTGCGTGCAGTGGCTCACGCCTGTAATTCCAGCACTTTGTGAGGTCGAGGCAGGTGGATCACCTGAGGTCGGGAGTTTGAGACCAGCGTGACCAATATAGCAAAACCCCACCTCTACTATAAATAGAAAAATTAGCAGGGCATGGTGGCATATGTCTGTAATCCCAGCTACTTGGGAGGCTGAGGCAGGACAATCGCTTGTACCTGGGAGGCGGAGGTTGCAGTGAGCTGAGATCGTGCCACTGCACTCCAGCCTGGGTGACAGAGCAAGACTCCATCTCAAAAATAAAATGAAATAAAAAAGTAAAAGTATTTTCCTTTGCAATCTTGGGTGTCCATTCACCTTTCCTGTCTTTTCTTCTTCTTTCCTCGCCCTTCCCAAGGGACCTGGAAGCCAGAGCACAGAATGAGTTCTTCCGGGCTTTCTTCAGGTTGCCCAGGAAGGAGAAGCTGCATGAGGTCGTGGACTGCTCGCTCTGGACGCCGTTCAGTCGCTGTCACACCGCAGGGCGGATGTTCACCTCTGACAGCTACATCTGCTTTGCCAGCAGAGAAGATGGCTGCTGTAAGGTCGTCCTGCCACTCAGAGAGGTAGACCAGCCCTACTGTGTGCTTCCCAAAGCAGCCTTTTGTTGTTTGAAACCAAGGTTGCTGGCTGTGAGATGGAGTGTGGGAGGGGAGTTCAGATGGGACAGCTTTGCCATCTAAAGATGGATGACTACCAGGCTGGGCTTCTTGAGGGAGGCATGGCCTGAATTGGACCATTACCCATTTGGCCATTGCTTTTTCTGCTGCTTCTCTGGCATCCTGAAATTTGCCAACAAGTGCTTGTTGAAAACAGGGGACTCTAACCTCCACATTATTGATAAAGCTGTTATTAAAAAGTACATGCCTAGCAATTAAAGATTTTTCCAGCAGCTCTTAGGAATGAATCCTCCCATTTCACTCACCAAAAAAAAGAAAAGCAAAAAAAGCAACCTACCAAAAGCATCACCTTTTAAAAATAAATGGTAAATTGCTTGGCTTTTATACTGTCCTAGAACTTTAGGTGAAATTTTAAAATGCTTCCTTTGACAGGGATCAGGTCACTTCTTCCTATAAAATTCTGCAATTCTCTTCTTGGAAATGGGGCTCAGATTTCTTCCAGATCTGAGCAGCTCAGTCCTTTGGCTTCAGGGTAGCAGCTGTGGTGAAATGGTACCCACAACTCTGTTTACACATCAAGACCGCCAGAGTATTTCTTCTGCTAACAAATGCACTGCATATTCTTCTTTGGAAAAACTCAAAAATCTTATTTTTTTTTCTTTTCTTTTTTTTTTTTTTTTTTTTTTTTTTAGAGAGGAGGGTCTCACTGCGTTGCACAGGCTGGTCTTGAACTCCTGGGCTCAGTCAGTTCTCTCACCTTGGCCTCTCACAATGCTGGGATAAACATGTGGTCTCCTGCCTCCCTGTTATTATTCTGTAGTAGATATCTTCATTTTACAAATATTTTTACTTATTAGTGGAGCAAGAATTCAAGGAGCTAACTTAACATGCTTAAAATTTTTCTTGGCTATGTGTACCTAACCAGAAATGATCACTGTAACCATTGTATGATTCAGTAGTATTACGTACATTCACATTGTTGTGCAGCCATCAGCACTGTCCATCTCCAGAACGTTTTTATCACTGCCAACGGAAACACTGTCCCCATGAAACGACTCCCCTCCTCCCCCTCCCCCAGCCCCCAGCGACTGTCCTTCTACTTCCCATCTCTCTGAATTTCACTCCTCCAAGTACCTCATATACATCAATATTTGTGACTGGCCTTGTTCACTTAGCATAATGCACTTGGGGCTCGTCCCTGCTGTAGCCTCTCTCCAAATCCCCCTCCTCTTCAAGGCTGGGTCATATTCCGTGGTATGGATAGACAGCACTTTGTTACCCAGTCATCCCTTGATGCAGCCTTGCACAGCCTCCCCTCGTGGCGGTGGAGAGCAGCTCGCCTTTGCATCATGCCCTTTCTGCAGTAATTGTGCTTTGCACTCTGTTTCGGGACATTCTGCATATGTAATACAATGCCTGCCTTCCTCCCTCCCTGCTGGCCCTGCATGTCACCTCTTGTGCAGGTGGTGAGCATTGAGAAGATGGAGGACACGAGCCTGCTGCCGCACCCCATCATCGTCAGTATCAGAAGCAAGGTGGCCTTCCAGTTCATCGAGCTCCGGGACCGAGACAGCCTGGTGGAGGCGCTGCTCGTGAGACTGAAGCAGGTCCATGCTAACCACCCCGTGCACTACAATACCTCTGCAGATGATGACATGGTACGGTCCTTCCAGACCCTGATGATCCCCTTCTTCACGTATTGGGCTGTGGTCTCCAAAGGGGAGTGCACAGGAGGGACTCACATGGGGACGAGAAGAATGTGGGGCCTGTGTGTGGTCTGCTGCCATTTCTGATGTGCTGGGTATCCTGAGAGGGTGTGACACAGAGTAGAGGGGTTGGGGAGCCAACCGCCCCACAGCTTGGAGAGGGTGGCAGGGACACCCCTCACAGGTGAGAAGGGTTGCTGTCCCTGCTCCTGCGGATCAAGGATGACCTTATTGGAGGCACGTGTAACCTGCTGAAAGAGGAGCTTCATGGGCCCTGACGTTGGGCAGCTGCGGAGGTGGCCCCGCAGTGGCTGCTGCCTGCTCTCCTTTATTCACATCTCTTCTCATTCTCAACCTCTTTTTACCCAAAGTGGTGATGGGGAGAAAAGGAGGTGCAGCCTCTGTCTACCCCAGGGCTCTTTTCTCGGGATGGCCATCCTCCTGTCCAGAAGCTAAGGGGCCTGGGGGTACCCATGAGGAAATGTGTGTGGCCCCGGGCTCTCGGGGCCAGGACAGCCTTCCCCGGAACAGGCAGAGGGACTGTGTCTTCCTAGGAACCCTGTCAGGTCTGGTGTCAGTCTGTCTTCCCCCTGAGTCATTGAAGTCTGCTATGCCCATGCATCCAAAGGCAAAACAAAGACTGTCCCCTTCGCTAAAGCCATGACTCACTCTCTCTCTTTCTGTCTCTCTGTCTGTCTCTGTCTCGCCGTCTCTCTATCTTTCTTGCTGTGCAGGCTTCACCTGTGTTTCATTCAACAAGCATGTGCAGTGACCATAGGTTTGGGGATCTTGAAATGGTATCTTCTCAAAATAGCGAGGAGAGTGAAAAAGAGAAGAGCCCGCTGCTGCACCCCGACGCCCTCTTCACCGCCTTCCAGCAGTCAGGCAGCCAGAGCCCTGACTCCCGAATGGTGAGTGATGCCTGGTACCCAAGCTGGACTGCAGAACTGCGCCATGGGCATGAGCATAGGGGGTTGCCCAGCTGTCTGACCCACCGTGGAACATGGAACCTGGCCTTGGGAAGCTAGTGCTCCTCTTCCTTCTTGTTCTCATGGGTGAAAAGTGAGAGGCGTCCACTGAGGGGGTCAGAGGACTGAGGGGCTGCTCTCCCACCTGCCCTTCAGTGGTCCTCAAGCACCTCTCGGTTGTGGGGCCTGGAGAGCTGGCCGCGCTGTCCCTTGGGGGTCTGTAGGCACAGAATGGGTCCCTGTCCTTCTAGCCAGTGCTGTCTGTATGCCCCTCATTACAGCTTTCTTTTTTTTTTTGTCTTCTAGGAGAAGGGGGTCACCAGTCTTCTAGTTTTACTAAACTGGAAATATTTTTGCTATATTTACTTACAGATTTCCTCTTTGTAGGGAGAACTTGAGGGACATGTCACGTATAGTCTGGTAAAGATACTGGAAGTTGTGCTTTGAAACGGGGCCACGGCAGGCAGGGTGCTGCGCTGGACTATGAGCACCAGGCAGTGGCTGTGAACCTGTTACCAAGCTTATTTTTGGTTGCTTAATGGCTCCTGTAAAATCTGTTGTTTTTTTTTATTCAAAACTGAGCCTTCTCATAGGCTTTACACTCAGATCCTTCATTAACTTTTGTTGATGAAACATGAGAATGTTAAATATATATATATAATGTAATTTTTTTCAGGTTTCAGTTTTCCCTCTGGCTGTCAGGAAGCTCAGGGCAAATTGTCCCCTTTACCCTCTGAGCTGACCAGTGTTTTTTTGGCAGATACAACATCTTGAGAAAAGTTCCCCCAGCGTCCCCCTTGCCCAACCCACCCTCCCATCTGATTTGGGCTACTTTAGTACTTGGATTTACATATCCTTATTACCAGCCTTGCTAAGGAAACTGCATTTTGTTTGTATAAATTCACCCACTGGTCTCTGAGCTCCTGCAGAGCCATACTCTGTGTTATTCATCTTTGTATCCTCTGTGTCCCCTGGTAGAGGTTCAGAAATATTTGTGGCTTGAATACAGGTGTCCTTGCCTGTTGCTGTTGGCCCCTCAGCGGAGGCAGTACCTCCCCCATCACCAGTGGTGCATCGGCGGGCAGGGGGTGGTAAGGATGAACTTCTTTGTACATTAAGAATATTCCCATTTCCAGTCCAGAGAACAGATAAAAATAAGCCTGTGGAATGACCACTTTGTGGAATATGGCAGAACCGTGTGTATGTTTCGCACAGAGAAGATTCGGAAGCTTGTAGCCATGGGCATCCCTGAGTCTTTGCGTGGGAGACTCTGGCTTCTCTTCTCAGGTAAGTGCTCTTGGTATCTCTAAGCTAATTGTTCTTTTTCTCATGGACACAGGAACAGCCCAGACCTGAACAGCACATGTGTTTATGTACAGATGAAATGGGTCTGTCTTTGGGTCATTCCTGTGAATTCCCAGCCGAGGTCTTAGACCCCTTGTTGTGTCAGCTGTGGGACCTAGGTCAGGTTGCCACAGTGTCCAACTGGGTAAATGTGAGGTCTGAATACAGTGATGACCACTCCTTTACAAATGTCTTCACGAGTCTCTATATAGTGCTGAGGATTCTATTCAGAACCCTGTGGAAGTGAAGTGTCTACAATGTATGAACTCTGAAATAGATGAAGCCAAAAGTCCTCATCCATTGTCAATTGGTTGGGCTGTTGAAACACATCCCTCAGAGTGTAGCTGCCATGGGTCCCTCCTCCAGTGAAGACATGTGGCGGGCACCCGAGGCAAAAGTGCGGATTTCCGTTCTGTTCCATTTCCTCTTTTCTGCTGGACCCATTCAGGGAGGGTCTCGTTTGGCCCCAAAGCCATGGGGCCTCTCCCTGCACCTATTGTGGAATGCCTGGGAACCCACATCAGGACATTTAATGATGGATAGGCTGAACCTGGGACCAAACTTCCCCAGGGACATGCTGGGTAGACATTTGTCTGTCCCTCCATATCAACTGTGAGGGACTTACCCCTTGGGGCAAAGGAGCTGGGGCCCAAGGGCAGGAAGGGAAGGCCCTGCCATTGGGGAGTGTGCCTTTGCTGCTTCTCTGGGTGCCATGGGAGGCCAGGTGAGAGGGTCCCTTCCCCAGATGACCCTGTGGCTCTTGTCAGCAGGGAGGCGCCTGGAGGCTGGGCTGGGTAACTGTTCCCTCCTCCCTCACTCTTCCTGTGACTGGAAGCATCCCTTGTCCTACTTCACCATCAGCCTCTTGCTGGTTCCTTATCTACCCCCAACTTTGTCCCTCACTTTCCTCTTCCACATCTCCCCCATCCCCTGACCTCCTGCCGGAGACACCCAGACACAGCCTTCATGCTTCACTGCACTGGGCGTGGTCACTGGGCACTGATGCTGCCACTGCACACCTCATCTCCCTCCTGCCTCCTGGCTTCTGCAGCTGCCTTCCAGAGGCGCAGCATCAAAATGTCTCCTTTTAAAAATGAAAAATGTCTTCTGCATTTTTGTATATAGAAATAACGACACATAGTCATAGTTGAAAAATAAGGGCATGGAGGAGTGAGCAGAGACAGTGACCTTCTTTAGAATCCTACCACCTAAAGGTGAGGCCTGTCACTACCCAAGGTATACGTTCCTCTAGGTCTTTTTAACATACACACACATGCACACACACACACACACACACACACACGTGTGCACACACTTTTCATAAGGGGCTCATTCATCCCTCCATCTTGACTGCCCGCTAGAGGCCTGGGCAGTAGCTCTGGCTGTGTGTGGCTGGCGTAGGAGTTTTCTGTGCTGGGTCCTTCTGCTGCAGTTTGTACATCTCAGACCCGACTTCAGAGTTTCATGTGGGCACCGTGCTGCTGGCCCCTTCTCTCCATCATAGTTGCGCCCTCTCGTGTGCCTCATGCATTGGCGCTCAGTGTCATTTCTTGTTGAATTAATGCATGAAATTTAATGCATGAAATTTCTGTGTGTGTTTGTGTACGTGCTTACACACTCCTGCTATTAGGGAATACAGTGTGTTAAAAGCATATTAGTACATTTATTTGTATTATGAGCTTTCTCGCCTTCACTCTAAAAGGTTATTCTTACAAAAGCCATGCTATTGGCCGGGTGCCGTGGCTCATGCCTGTAATCCCTGCACTTTGGGAGGCTGAGGCAGGTGGATCACAAGGTCACAGATCAAGACCATCCTGGCCAACACGGTGAAACGCTGTTTCTACAAAAAAATACAAAAATTAGCTGGGTGTGGTGGTACGTGCCTGTAGTCCCAGCTACTTGGGAAGCTGAGGCAGGAGAATTGCATGAACCCAGGAGGCAGAGGTTTGTAGTGAGCTGGGATTGTGCCACTGTACTCCAGTTTGGCAACAGAGCAAGACTCCGTCTCAAAAAAAAAAAAAAAAAAAAAAAGCCATTCTTTTATTTCTGTTTTTCGGACTAGGCTGCATGGCAGAAATGAAGCCCTTACTCTGTCGCCCAGGCTGGAGTACAATGGCATGATCTTGGCTTACTGCAACCTCTGCCTCCTGGGTTCAAAGGATTTTTGTGCCTTAGCATCCTTACAGGGATTATAGGCACCCGCCACCACACCTGGCTAATTTTTGTATTTTAGTAGAGATGGGATTTTACCACGTTGGCCAGGCTGATCTCAAAACTCCTGACCTCAAGTGATCTGTCCACCTCAGCCTCCCAAAATCAAAGTGCTGGGATTACAGGAGTGAGCCACCATGCCTGGCCAATATTTTGCCCCTCGGTAAGTAATAAGACCCCACTGGGGTCCCCTGGTGGGACAAGCGTTCTCTTCATGGTGACACCATCCTAGTAATCCTTCCCCCTTGAAACATTGCTTTTAAAACTCAGATGCTGTGACGGATCTTGTTTCACACCCTGGTTACTACGGGAATCTGGTGGAGGAGTCCCTGGGGAAGTGCTGCCTGGTAACTGAGGAGATAGAGCGAGACCTGCATCGCTCCCTGCCAGAACACCCTGCCTTCCAGAATGAAACAGGAATTGCTGCTTTGAGGAGAGTCTTGACGGCCTATGCCCACCGAAACCCCAGGATTGGATACTGCCAGGTGAAAGGGTGTGCTCCGGGGTGCAGAGAGTCTTTAGTTGGTGTCTCACGTTGACCTTCCCAGGGTTTCCGTTCCATTCCTGGTCATCCAGTCCTGAGTATTGCTGTGTGAAGTCGCCATACTTGGTCCCTTTCTGGAAAGAATGTATCACATTAGGGTCAGAGGGACTCATCTTCATATAATCAAACAGGTTGAAAATTTGAGATTTAAAAATGGACTGAGTGCCTGAAAAGAGAAACATTCATGTGTGGTGGTTGTTGGCGGCAGGGCAGATTCAGTCTTCAGCACTCCTCTTGAGCTCAGACGTAGGAGGGCATTAATAGAATTTCTAGACCTCTACATAAGTTACAGGGATTATTTAAAATGCCAGTGCTATCTGGGGAGAAACAAGATGATCAGGGCCAATCCCCTTCCTTCAGGGCACAGGGGTGGAGATGAGATGTCTGCTGAGCTTTCCTGAGCTGAGGCTGTCGTCAGCAGGCATAATAGGAAAATCCATCCATTAAAGCAGCAGCCAAACGCAGGATGAGCTGCGATTAGTGAAGCTCCTGATATTTAAAAATTTAAGATTTCAAACTTTATTTTCCTGTGAATAAGCAAAGTCAGTGAGTGAATTTGTGTGTGCGTGTATATGCACATGTGCGTGCATGTCTGTTTGAACTAATGTAGAATAGCTGGATTTGAACCAACCCTAAGACTTGTACCACAGCTAAATTCCACATTGCTAAATGGGAACCGGAGCTGAGTGGTGGCTGATCGTTCAGCTGGGCGTGTCCTGTGAGGACCATGTTGATATCACGGTTGGTTTACACTGGATCTCTCACCTACAAAATCTTTACTTTTGTGGGTTGTTTGGGCTTGGATGCTTGTACCGTCTCTGTGGCATCACATGGGCTGGTCAGTAACTGTCCTTCTTGACCCCTGAGCAGTCCATGAACATCCTGACCTCTGTGCTGCTGCTGTATGCCAAGGAGGAGGAAGCCTTCTGGCTGCTGGTTGCCGTGTGTGAGCGGATGCTGCCCGATTACTTCAACCACCGAGTGATCGGTAAACAGATCCTCTTCCTTCTCCTGTGTATTTGGGGAACAATGACAGAGCCTGGGCAGGATGTTTCTTATCAGTTCTGTTTATAAAATCCCTCAGTACCACTCAGCTAGTCTGTTTGCAAACACAATTTGACTCCTGAATTTGTAAAACTAACTCATGAAGTTTTCTGCACAGTTCTGACAATGTAATGGAATAAAGAAACTCGAATATGTCCCTGCTACCAAGACCCTACCAAGAGTTGGGATTAAAACAAACACATGACTTCAGATGGATAACTGAACTTACAAGAAGGGAAGGAAGATCCAAGGCCCAGGAAACAAGTCAGAAATTGAAAATCAGGGTGGTTTTGCAAGGATGCCATGGCTTGGAAAGGGAGGATGGGGGTTTGGGGAAACGCCTCTTGGTAGCCCAAAGAGCTTGTTCAGACAGGAGCTCCTCGGTTTCCCTAGAGAGAGGAGGTAGGTGGGACAGAACTAGAGACCCTTGATGCCCATGTGGTCAGTTAAAGGGCAGACTTGGAAAAGCCTTTCACTTTCATAAGGACATCCTAAGAAAGCCCGTTTGCTGCTGTCTGGACTCTAGATAAACCTGTGGCCCTGCAGAACTCCTGCACTGGGTACCTCTGTCTTTCATGTGGTTGAGATTTGAATGTGTGCTGTCTCTGTGGTCCAGCAACCTCCTAGTAGAGAAAACAATACAAAAATGGTTTTGCACTGGTGACACTGTTAAGCACCCTTCTTAGTAATTCAGGTAAGAGAGCTGGCCTAAAATTAGGGTGGCAGCCCTGGGAACAGAACAAACTTCAGACAGAATTTAACACCTGAGTGGATGTAGAAGCAAGGTGGGGAGAAGGTGCCTTTGAAGCCAGTGTCCTAAGGACTGAAGGGTGGTCCCTAGGGATAAGGAGGGGCAGGTGGTTGGTGTCGTCGTCTGGGAAGGCCGTGATGGCTCTGTGCCTTCTGGTCCCAGGTGTGCCCTTCCCTGAGCCTTTGGTCATGCTCACCGGCTCCTTTGTGTGCCTGAGTGGCTAGCTGGCTTGCTTCCCTTTTTACTTTGTGTCATGGGAAGCGGTGTAAGGAAAAGAGTAGGAAGGAGTAATTAGAACCTCAGCAGATTTGAGAGACATGCTGTCAAAGCCATCGTTGATGATTGTTGCTATGTGACAGCTCATATGCAACAGTGCCACGTGGACTCTCTGTGAGAGTGCACGTGCCTGTGTGGACACCGCCCCGGGACAGGAGGGGATCTTTGGAACACTTGCATCACCCCAGAAAGTTCTCTTCTGCCCCTTCCCTGCCATAGGCAACACCTGGTACTGATTTCTATCACCAGGGATTAATTTGGCCTACTCTTGAACCTTGTATGGATGTAATTATGGAGGACAGGGTCTTCTGTGTCTGGCGTCCGTCATGCAGCAGAGCGTCTGTGAGAGGCAGCCACGTTGGTGGTGCATCGGTAGAGCTTGCTTCTGTTTGTTGCTGAGTAGGATTTCACTGTGCGCTCAGAACATGGTATGCTTGTCCAGTCACCGGTTGTGCATTTGACTGGTTTCCAGTCTTGGGATATGATAAATAAAGTAGCAGTGAGTAGTCATGTAAGTCTTTCTGTGAATATATGCTGTCATTTTCCCTGGGTATTTACCTAGGAGAAGAATTGCAGGGTCATAGGTTAGATATATGACTTAATAAGAAACTCTCAGTGTTCTAGAGTGGATGTAACCTGTTCATTTGTCTCATAACAGCAGTGAAGGAGAGTTCATCTTGCTGCATATCCTTACTAACACTTGGTATTGTCCGTCTTTTTAATTTTAGGCATTTAGTGGGTAAGAAGTGGTATAATTATGGTGGTTTTAATTTGCACTTATCTGATGATTAATGATGTTGAACAGATGTCTCTTTGCTTACTGACCATTTGTTTATTGACTTTTGAGTGTTCAGATTTTTAGCCTCTTTAAAAAAGGTTGATTGTTACCTTCTTACTAAGTCGCTAGAGTTTTCTTTTGAATACAAGACCTCTGTAGGCATATGGATTGCAAATATTTTCTACAGGTTTGAAGCTTGCATTTTCATTTTATTAATGGTGCCTTTTGGAGAACAGCAGTTTTAATTTTCATGAAGTCCAGTTTACAATTTTTTCTATGGTTAGTACTTTTTATGTCCTAAGAAATGTTGTATTTTTCTTAAATTTTCTTCTAAAAGTTTTACAGTACTAACTTTTATATTTAGGTTTATGGTCTATTTCAGATTTTTTTTATATGGTTTGAGGTAGGGGCTAGCATTCCTTTTTATTTCCCCCATACCAGTTTCCAGCTGATCAAGCAGTATTTTTTTTTTTTATGGCTATCTTTTACCCTTTAAATTACCTTGGTCAAAATATCAGAATCAGTGAGTTAAGCATGGGTACTTTATGTACTCAAATTCTATCTCTTTGTTCTGGTTATCTCAGAGTGATTTTAATTTCAGACTGTCCTTAGAGAGTGAGTCCCACCCAGCCAGAGCCCTGTGGCCTTCTTTTCCAGGGGCGCAAGTGGACCAGTCTGTCTTCGAGGAGCTCATCAAGGGTCACCTCCCAGAGCTGGCGGAGCACATGAATGACCTCTCAGCCCTGGCGTCCATCTCTCTCTCTTGGTTCCTGACCCTATTCCTCAGCATCATGCCTCTAGAGAGTGCAGTGAATGTGGTAGATTGCTTCTTCTACGACGGCATCAAAGCCATCTTCCAGCTGGGACTGGCTGTACTTGAGGCCAACGCCGAGGACCTGTGCAGCAGCAAGGATGATGGCCAGGCTTTGATGATCCTCAGCAGGTGGGCTCCACAATGCCTCTGTGGCAGGGATGGAGGAGGCAGCAGCACATGCCCAGCAGGGCCATTGCTGGGGAAGTTTTCTTTTTTTTTTTTTGAGACAGAGTCTCACTCTGTCACCCAGGCTGGAGTGCAGTGGTCCAGTCTCTGCTCACAGCAACCTCTGCCTTCCAGCTTCAAGTGATTCTCCTGCCTCAGTCTTCTGAATAGCTGGGACTACAGGAACCCACCACCACGTTTGGCTAATTTTTGTGTTTTTAGTACAGACAAGGTTTTGCCATGTTGGCCAGGCTGTTTTCAAAGTGATCCACCCATGTTAGCCTCCCAAAGTTCTGGGATTACAGGCATGAGCCACTGCGCCTGGCCCCTGTGGAGGTTTTCTGCTCCACGCTGCTTCTTGACACTCTGTGCCTTTCCAAGTCAGTTCACCATGTGGCACTGTCCTAGGCATGGGGTGGAGGGCATCGCTGTCCCTCACTCCTTCCACAGTGAGAGGGTCCAGGAAGAGCAGGGCCATAAGTGCTTTTCTTTAAGAAGATTAAATGTCTTGCATTGAGATGGACTCGTAGTGGCCTTGAACAGGGCTTGGGAGACACCGGGCATCATGGGCGTCAGGCAGCCAGCTGGAGGCTTGCAGACATTTTCTGTGTAAGGCTGGTGAGCAGCAGTGAGGGAAAAGGTCCACTAGGATGAGCACTAGAGCTGGGCTTTCTAGGAGCCAAGGGCAAGTCAGATGACATTGAAAGAGGGGGTTCTCTTTCAGAGCATGATGGAAGCTTAACCTCGCATGTATGCACAGAATGTCGGGCTTACTTCACTGGAGAGTTTCAGGCCCAGAAAGCCATCCATGGGCCCCAATCCACAAGCCGAGCTGCCCCTCACTTCTCAAAAATGAGCGGAGCAGCTGCAGCCTTGCCCTTCTCCCCGGTGTTGGTGTTTGGAAGTGCCCTGGCCTGTCTGACACTGTGACAGCAGCACATGTTGTGTGGCACTCAAATGAGGATGGACTAGGGCGTTGATGGGGCGGTGTGTTCAGGTTTCTAGATCACATTAAGAACGAGGACAGCCCAGGGCCCCCAGTTGGCAGCCACCATACCTTTTTCTCCGATGACCAGGAGCCCTATCCTGTGACTGACATTGCGGACCTGATCCGGGATTCCTATGAGGTAATGGGAACCCCTGCCCCATGCCCCATTGCAGCCCCCAATCCCTCCACATCCATCTTATGTGACTAGGAGATGGATGTGGAGGGAAGTTCCTGGCCTACCTCCTGTTTCCACACTTTGGATGAGCAGGGGACTAAGCAAGTGGCCCCTTGTTTCCCTGCAGAAATTTGGAGACCAGTCTGTGGAGCAGATCGAGCACCTGCGCTACAAGCACAGGATCAGGGTCCTTCAAGGCCACGAGGACACCACAAAGCAGAATGTGGTGGGTAGCGGCCGCCTCACGCCAGTGCTCATGGTTTTGGGGAGCCAGCCTGGGAGTGCATGTCCTTTTCAGTCATGTTATAACAATGGCAGCTTTTAAAAATTTATTATTTTTTTTGCATTACATGAACAACTTAATAGGGGCAAAGTAGTGTAGAAACAGTGTGGGCTTCGGAGCCAGGTGGTGAGTGTATTCACCACTGACAGCCTGTTTCCCCTGTGTAAAGTGGGGATCACAGTGCCTGCCACATAGTTAAATGAGGCTGGGGTCTATGATGCCTAGTATGGGACCCGCAGGGGCGTTAGCTTGTGCTCAGAAGGCTTCTCCTGCCCATGCTCTTTATCTGCTAGCTTCCTGGCTTCCATTAGAGCTCAGTAGGTTTTTGTTTGGTTTGGTTTGGTTTGGTTTTGAGACGCAATTTTGCTCTTGTTGCCTAGGCTGGAGTGCAATGGTGCGATCTCAGCCCACTGCAACCTCCACCTCCCGGGTTCAAGCAATTCTCCTGCCTCAGCTTCCCAAGTAGCTGGGATTACAGGCATGCACCACCATGCCCAGCTAATTTTGTATTTTTAGTAGAGAGGGATTCTCCATGTTGGTCAGGCTGGTCTCAAACTCCTGACCTCAGGTGATCCGTCCTCCTCAGCCTCCCAAAGTGCTGGGATTAGAGGTGTGAGCCACCACACCCGGCCAGAGCTCAGTAGGTTTGTCCTTAGGCATTGATGTGTGAACTGGAAAGAGGCTGAGGATGAAACACTTAGGAAGGATACCTGGAAGTAATCTTTATGTCAGAAAAGAGCCTTTGCAGGAGGGAAGCTGGTGCATGGGCCCCTTGGGTCCCCTTCAGGAGGAAGAGTCCCCTCCTGCCCTGACCCCCAGGGGTGCAGGCCTAGATTTCATGCCATTGCTGTGTATTCTTTCCTCAAGCTTCGAGTCGTTATCCCGGAAGTCTCAATTCTTCCTGAGGACCTGGAGGAGCTCTATGACTTATTCAAGGTACGCAGCTCTGGGAAGATGAGGGGTTCCAGGCACTGAGCAGGCCTGAGCCATGGTGCCCAGCCTGCCTAGGGGCCAGCATGCAGTAGCCTGCAGGCTCTGTGGAACAGAGGCCGGAACTACCCCCCTTGAAGCTGTCTTAGCCTTGCCTACTCGCTTCTACCCAGAAGCCTCTCTCCCCACCTGGAACATGGGAGGAGGGAGTCTGGGCGGGTAGCCCAGCAGGCCTGGCCTCCCATGAAGCTGCTGCACTCTGCTGGGAGGGCTTCGGTGCCGTGGTCTACTCTGCTCTGCTCTCTGCTGCTCTAGTGAGTGTGGGCTCTGGGTCCTTATTCCACAGGAGATGAAACAGCAACCCTTATTGAAATTATCACCTGATATACTTTTTAATTACTTGTGATCCCACTCCACAATACATATGTGCGTATTTTCATATTTGTGTGGCAGGTATGCATGTAAGTTTGTATTCTGTTTTTCCTTGATGCCATTATTAACATTCTTCCATGTTGCCATATAGCCTTAATCATTTTTAATAACTCTATAATCTGTCATATAGCTAATATTTAATATAGTAAACTAGATTTCTAATATTTGGATATTTACCTGGAATCACCCTGCAAAGAACATCTTCAGACCTGTTACTAGAGCTTTCTTGCTTGAAAGAGTGAATGGAAATGAGGAAGAGAGGCAGGCACTTTGGCTGACTCTTGCTACCCTGGCAGAGAAGGGGAGGAAGCGCAGTTGCAGAAAGCAAGCCTGCAGAGAAGGGAGTGTGGTCGCCCCAGCTCGTCCTGGTAGGGGCTCCAAGCCCCTTTCCCTCCTGAGTTCAGGTTCCCGGTATGATTGAAATGACAGTCTGCACAGTCCGGTGCTTCAGAAGCTGTGGAGCAGGCCCTTCCCTGTAGGGTTGCTGGGTTAGTAGGTTCCTGCACTCCTCATTCCTAATGAGCAGGATGGGTGGGGAGAATTAGCAGGCCGCTTTCTCCCGTAAACATCATGTTTGCAAGTTTTATTGTTTCCTTTGTTGTGTGAAGGCAAAATATGAAGTCAAAGGTTACTTGGTATCCCAACCCCAGCCTCATTTTGGCTTTCAAAGAAGGAAAACGGAATACTAGGAACATGAAAGTAGGCAAACAAATTATGTGTTTTTGGTCGTGCTTTTTACCTTAAAAAGACTTTTATTTACTTAGGGCTAATTGTTCTCAAGTTCAGAGAGTGGGAACTGCAGCATATCTGAATTTATGTAATTTAAATGATGGCTTTAAATTCACAATAAAAACAAATTTCGTTAAGCACCGGCCACATCATTCACGTTTCATGGGAAAGATGAAAGAAGGCCTTCAGAGCCGACCATGCAAGTTTCTTGCATTGTTCACCCTTCCTATGAAGGATGAACAATGTTGGTTGGTACTTGAGGAAATTTATTTTTATTGTTAGTTTAAAGCCTTTCTTTAAATCACATAAATTCAGGTTTGTGGCTGGATGTGGTAGCTCACACCTATAATCCCAACACTTTGGGAGGCCAGGGTGGGCGGATCACTTGAGGTCAGTAGTTTGAGACCAGCCTGGCCAACATGGTGAAACCCTGTCTCTACTAAAAATACAAAAATTAGCTGGGCATGGTGGCGCATGCCTATAGTCACAGCTACTCGGGAGTCTGAGGTAGGAGAATCACTTGAACGTGGGAGGTGGAGGTTGCAGTTAGCCGAGACCACAGGCACTGCATTCCAGCCCAGGTGACAGTGAAATGCCATCTCAAAAAATAAAAATAAATAAATAATTAATTTAAAAAAAAAAAAAAAAAAAAAGGAAAGGGCCCTATCCTGTGCCCCTATTACCCTCCCTTGTACAGGTAATTACAGTTAACAGTATGTTGCATATCTTTCTGGAATTTTCCCCCTTGTATCTACCTATAGATCCACAGACGCCTACAATACATACACACACGCTCACTTTTCTTTCCTACATAGAAGTGAGACTATGCTATACCTAATGACCTGCAGTTTTCTTTTTTCAGTTGACCATATATCATGAACATTGTTCTAGATGAGAATCTATAGATCTTTTCTCATACTTTTTTAGTGATTGCAGTTTCCCTGTATGTTTAGTCATTCACCTCTTGAGCGACATTTGTGTTGCTTCCGGTTGTTGCTGCTTGACACCGAGGACCTGTGCATTTCCTGCTGATTCTATAGAATGGGTTCCTTGAGGTGGAACTGTTGGGTCATGGGGGATGTATATACCCAACTTTAGTCAATACTGCTAAAGCATTTTTTATTTTTTAAAATTACAGTTCTGGCTGGGTACGGTGGCTCATGCCTGTAATCCCGGCACTTTGGGAGGCCAATGCCAGTGGATCACTTGAGGTCAGGAGTTTGAGAGTAGCCTAGCCAACATGGCAGAACCCCATCTGTACTAAAAATACAAAAATTAGCTGGGCATGGTGGCACATGCCTGTAATCCCAGCTACTTGGAAGGCTGAGGGAGGAGAATCGCTTGAACCTGGGAGGTAGAGATTGCAGTGAGCCAAGATCATGTCACTGCCCTCCAGCCCAAGCAACAAGAGTGAGGTTCTGTCTCAAAAAAAAAAAAAAAAAAAATTACAATCCCACTGATGGTATCTAAGAGTGCTCAATTCCCCACACTCCACACCCACCCAGCATTTAATATCATGGATCTTTTAAAATTTTGCTAGTCTGGTAGAAAATGGCATTTCATTTTAACTTAAACTTGTTTACTCATTAATGAGGTTGAGTGCCATTTCATTTTTATTGGCTAGTTGTCTACTTTTTTGAATCACCTGCTCATATCCTTTGCCTATTTTTATAGTGGGATTATATTTTCTGTGGGATTCTAGTAAACTAGTATTCGTCTTTGACCTATGCATTAAAACCATTTTCTTCTGCATTTTATGGGCTGTTGATGTGACAGTCTATATGAATTTACATTGAAATTCATGGTTGCCTTGGATTTTAAGGAACAGAAATTTATGAGACCTTTATTTCACACTTAAAAGTTCCTGTGGTAATTTTCATGACTCTGTAATGACTGTTTAAATAACATGGCTACAGTGAATATGACAGTAAAATTATAAGTGGCATATTGGTCTCTATTTGAGGATATGAGCTTGCAGACTACAGCACCTGTCCTTGTTTCTGTCCCATCCTGTGGACAAATGGTCAAGAACCCTGCAATTATTTGGAACCAGTTCAGGCTTCTGTAAACTGGGATGTCCAAAGAGATGATATAGTCATGTAGTATGGGTGGAAGTGATGGGTGGCTCACCTGGTCCTCAGCGATAGGGCCTGTTTTGATTATGTTTGTTTTCAGTCTTTTTCCAAGGCTTCAACTCACCTTTTTAAAAAAACCTTATTTAAAAATATTGTTAATATACTCATGTGGTTCAAAATTCAGAAAGTAACAAAAATATGCAATAAAAAGTCTAACTTCCACCTCTGGGGCCCTCACCACAGGTAGCCAGGGTTATTAGTTCCTTCTGTATCCTACAGATCTGGCTAGTCCTTTTTGATTTTCAAATAGTATGATTTTGGGCCAGTCGTGGTGGCTCATGCCTGTAATCCCAGCACTTTGGGAGGCCGAGGCAGGTGGATTACCTGAGGTCAGGAGTTTGAGACCAGCCTGGCCAACACAGTGAAACCCTTGACTCTTCTAAAAATATAAACAGTTAGCCAGGTGTGGTAGCAGGTGCCTGTAATCCTAGATATTTGGGAGGCTGAAGCATGAGAATCACTTGAACCCAGGAGGCGGAGGTTGCAGTGAGCTGAGATCACACCACTGCACTCCAGCCTGGGTGACAGAGCGATACTCTGTCTCAAAAAAAAAAAAAAAAAAATTGCTTTGTTGCCCAGCCTGAAGTGCAATGGCGTGATCTCGGCTCACTGCGACCTCCACCTCCTGGGTTCGAGTGATTCTCATGCCTCAGCCTCCTGAGTAGCTGGGATTTACAGGCACATGCTGCCATACCTGGCTAATTTTTTGTATTTTTTAATAGAGACAGGGTTTTACCGTGTTGTCCAGGCTGGTCACTAACCCCTGAGCTCAGGTGATCTACCCGCCTCAGCCTCCAAAGTGCTAGTATTACAGGTGTGAGCCACCGTGCCTAGCCAGAAAAATACAATTTTAAGTTAAAATATCAGAATAAAAATTGTGTGTCTTCTAAAATGAAAACAATGTCAACTGAACTGCACATTTAAAAATAGTTAAAATGGTACATTTTACGTTATGTGTATTTTACCACAATGAGAAAAAAAAAAAACCCTTGATAAAAAAAGAAACCAGGCTGGGTGCACGGTGGCTTATCCCAGCACTTTGGGAGGCTGAAGTGGGCAGAGCACCTGAGGTCGGGAGTTTGAGACCAGCCTGACCAACATGGAGAAAACCTGTCTCTACTAAAAATACAAAATTATTCAGGTGTGGTGGCGCATGCCTGTAATCCCAGCTTCTTGGGAGGCTGAAGGAGGAGAATTGCTTGAACTCTGGAGGTGGAGGTTGTGGTGAGCCGAGATCATGCAATTGCACTCCAGCCTGGGCAACAGGAGCGAAACTCCACCTCAAAAACAAAAAGAAACCAACATCAAAATTACATATTCATGTGGGCAAGGACATCAGGGTAACAAGGAAACCCTTTACGTATCCAGTTAGATTGGTGAGATTGTGAGTAATTTAATATTTTGTTTGTGTTACAACATGGCTTATTCAGTAAGCAGTAAGAGCTCCCTTTCCCCTGTTGTTTGAAGAGAGAACACATGATGAGCTGTTACTGGGAGCAGCCCAGGCCTGTGGCCCCACGCCATGACCCCAGCCGGCCCTACGCCGAGCAGTACCGCATAGACGCCCGGCAGTTTGCGCACCTGTTTCAGCTAGTCTCACCCTGGACCTGTGGGGCCCACACGGAGATCCTTGCTGAAAGGACGTTCAGGCTCTTAGATGACAACATGGACCAACTCATCGAATTCAAAGCGTTTGTGAGCTGCCTTGGTATGCTTCTGTGGGATTTCACAGTGAGTTGCTTTGGGGGTGTGGGTCTGTGAACAAAAGACAGTGGATCTTTGCAGCAGGCAAATGCACACGGTGAAACACTTTTGTAACCGGCCTGACATGAATTTATGATTTTGAAATATCACTCTGCAGGCTCCTCTCAGGAACTACTTTCTGAAGGGGTTGGGAGAGGGGCTGCACTCTCAACACATGAGGCTATTCACCTTGCTTTCCTTGGCACCCACGATGTGGTGGTGGCTTGATGGGAGCCATGTTCCTAACTTTTGTCCATAAAATTAAAATGTTTTGGAAGGTATGGGGCCAGACAACATTCACAGAGTTCCTTGGAGCTCACACACTTACCAGCCCTGCCTTTAACACTTTCGTTGCTACCATTGGCATGTGTCTGGGGCAGGAGAGTTGGGGGTGGCAGGTGTTGACCTTCCCGAGTGTTCTCTCCACAGTTTGTGTCCTGACATATGGACTTTAAGCATTGGCATCAACTCACTTTCTCTTTTTAAAATTTTTGCAGATATTATGTATAATGGAGAAATGAATGAGAAAATTAAACTATTATACAGGCTTCATATCCCTCCAGGTAAGAAAGTCCAAGTAGCAAAATCAGACTATGCTCTGCTGAAACACAAGAACAGCTTTGTGCGTGACCCTGAAGCTCTTCTCTGTTTCAAGTTTACTTACACTTGAGGCAACAGGCATTTCTAGCTTGGGGTTTCAGGTCACAGGTTTTAAATTCTATGCCGCAAGGCTCTGGCAGGAGCTCCCAAACTGGAGTGAGCACCAGAATCTCCTGGAGGGCCTGTTAAACCAGGTTCCTGGGCCCCCGCCCTGGTTTCCTACACTCTGGGTCTGAGGACATCTTGAGAACTGCTGGTCTGTGGAATGCGTGTGGGAGCCAGACGCTGGTTACCTTAATAGAGAGTTATTTTAGGACACAGAATCTGAAGAACCATTGCATGTTTCTAGTGCGTCAGACCATGCTTTCTTCAAATGTCAGCACTAGTAATCAGGAAAAGGAAGCCCCTTGGAAATTGTGAGGTCAGACTTGACGTTGACAGGAATAAGACCAAGGAAGCCTAAAAGGTGTGGCTAGGATCTTCAAAACGAATAGAGAGGAATCAGAAATCCCAGAGGGTCCCCCACCCCCTGCCAGTGCTATGGTTGTGATTTGGTGTTGGATAATGCCTGAGGAGGCTGGTGGGCACTCAGGAGGCTTCTAGGGCCATGATATCTTGGTGGCTTTTACAAATATTAGTGCACATACACATTCCCCTTCATCCACTGGGCATATGTTCCAAGAATCCTCCCAACCCCCCCGTGGATGCCTGAAACCCTATATACACTAGGTTTTTTCAATCTGATCACCAAGATGGCAAATGAGTGACTAACGGGCAGATAGTGTAGACATTGTGGAGATACTGGACAAAGGGAGGCTTCACATCTGGCCTGGGACGGAGTGGAACAGTGCAAGATTTCAAAATGTTGCTCAGCAGCATGCAATTTAACACTTCAGATGCTGCGGGGGCTACTGTATAAACGCTGAAGATGCACCTGGACGTTACTTGTGGGCTTTCTGGGTCTACTTACTGGATGCAGCCATTACTGAACCTCAGGCACCCTGTCCCCAGTGAGCATTCTGTGCTGGCCACACAGTCCCTCCTTGACCTTCCCATTGATAATTTGCACTATTATGAGTTTAGTGCAAATTGTTCATTTGATGATTTATTTTTTGTTTCCCTTTCTCTGTCAACTGATCATAAATGCAAATTGTTTAGCATCACTGAAGTTTTCTGCCCTTTATGTCAATATAAATTGTTTCAATTTATCCTTATTTTTCATAAATGTTTTCCTATTACCGTAGAAGGCATGAATAATTGTTTATCTTCATCATATAATCATCATCATCATCTTTGCATAGTTGTCATTATCTATATCTGGCATTCTTAAATAGAACATGATTGTTTTTACTTTACTCAATTATTTTATCTTGGTTTAAAAATAAACGTTATTTTGGAATAATTTTAGATTTATAGAAAAGCTGCATAGATTAGTACAGATAGACTTTCACCATGATACATTTTTAAATTTATAATTATCTTTTGAATTATCATCTAAGATTGATTTTTGATTCTTCATCTAACTTTCTAATGAATTACTATTTGTTTCTAAACAACAACTTTATTTCTAAAAGATGTTTTAATTATATTGATGTATTAAAAGCATTTGTAGTCCTTCATGGTTTCAGAAAATCAATTGTTCAAACCTTTTTGAACTTATATGATTGTGATATTTACACGGAGTGACTCTGAATTTAAATCAAGTTCAATGGAAATTAAGATTTGCTACATTATTTTTTATGGATGTTTTGTATCTGAATTTTTGATGCAGTTAAAAAAGCCTTAAGAAAACAATGATAAAAAAGCCTTACGAGTGCAGACGGCCTAAAATCTCTATTTGAAAACATCATTTTCCTGAGGCCATGCAGACTCCTATCTAAGTACTTTTCATTTAAATAGACTTAATTCTTTTAACAAATACTTTCATAATGAATAACTTTTTAAAGGCGGGACAGACATACTAGTTATGAAATGAAAGTTTACAGTCACAAATCAGGAAGTATAATGAGATTACATCAAATGTGAATTTGTGTGCCTAATGAACTCTCTTCACCTAAGTCGTATTATTATTTGCCTGTGGAAGAGGCAAGGGTACAAAACACGGCATATCAGTGCCTTGCTGCATATACCCGCCTGGGGAGAGCAAGTCTGGCCCTCTGCCAGGGTAACGTAGGAGACCAGATGTCTTCTGTGAGCTTGGTTGTAAAGGCATCTGCTGCAGCTCAGGTAGCAATGAAGAGCTGAGGCCCAAGGCCTCACCCATGTCCAGGAGGGCTCACTTTAAGGGCTCTTGGCAATTGTAACACTATTTAGCACAGGAGCTAGGAAAGAAATATTACAGATGATTTGGTACCGTATCAGGTACACAGATAAAGAGTATTCCAGAAGTTTATGAAATCAACAGTTTTCACCACAGATTGATAAACCTACAGATTTTGGTCGTTTTGCTTAGTTAATTATATATACTCATTGGACTTTCAGAGCAGAACTTCCTGAAAGAACTTTATTTTCCTTGGAAAGAAACATAACAAACCACTGAGAAAGATGTATTGAAAATGGTCAATGAACACACACAAATGAGACAATTTGGAGGTTTTCTGTAAGTTTGTACACTGAGTGGGCCTGTGAGGACCCCTCACATCATGAGTTCCTTCTGCAAACTCTGAGATTCAGGGAATATGCTATTTTATTCACAGACAGGTCCTCTGAAAGGTTTGCCTGCCAGCCTGAATCCACATTAAAGAATGTCCTTAAAGTGTTGACTAATAACATTGGAGCTGTTCCAGTCTTTGTGTTCAACCTTCTGTGAAGGAATAGGTTTCCTTCTGAGGTCTTATACATAACCAAGTGCATCTGCTATCTAAAGGATGAATTTTGTCAAGAAGTTGAGTTAAAAGGAGAAATCTTTTGAAGAATTCCAATCTTCTGCAGTTGGTTAAGGGTAATTACTGGCTTTAAAAAAAAAAGCACTTAAAACATTAAAAACCTGAATGAATTTACTTGATAATTGAAAGAGCACATAAAATTATATTAACATGTAATGACAAAATATGAATTCAAAGCAAAAGTTCAACTTTGGAAAAAAAGGGGGTCACAAATGCTTCATTAGTGATGTTTAGTCAGTGTTACAATTTGAATTCTAAAACATAGTACAGCAATATCTGTGTATGAATGAGGGAAAGCTTTGTTATTTTGAAATACTTGATGTGAAAAAGTGTTGATTAAATTCAAAATCTAGTCCCATTAGCCAAAAAATTGTCAACATTACATTTGTCAGTGAAAAGGGGGTTGATAAATAGAATGAGCACATGCTTGAAGTAGAATTACGAGCATTGGAACCATTCAGATCCTCTATGATGACTTTTCATCAAGTAGTGAAAAATGCCATTTGCCTTCCCTTGCTTGTTCAGTTTCTCACTGATGCTGACAATCTGTTTTGAAGAGATAATCGTTTTGAAAATCTAATTGGGAATTACATGTAGCTACTTCACTATTAGTATGAAAACTAATATTAAAAAGTCTGGAGTGTGCTAAGATATTGGTAACATCCTTTTTGTCACTTGATCCTGTCTCACCTGTGATAAAGTGATGTATCATGGATATCTGTTAGAATGGATCTGCTTTCCAAACCTGTGTAGTACAATTGGAAATATATAAGATCTTTGCACAGCATAGTCTGCTTTGCCAAGGGTATCTGCAGATTAGATGGTAGGTACTGATAAATACATACCGTTGTATGCCACATAGAAACGTTCTGGACAAGGATACTTGCATATATGATGGTGGTCCCATAGGATTACAGTGAGACTGAAAAATCCTGTCTTAGCCATTGTAAACATTGTAGCAAAACATATTACTCATGTTTTTGTGATGATGCTGGTGTAAACAACTCTCCTGCCATTGTATAAAAGTTTAGCACATAAAATTACATATAACACCTAATATTGGACAATGACAATGAATGTTATTGGTTTATGTAATTACTGTACTATTTATCATTATTTTAGCATGTATTCCTTCTACTTATTAAAAAACAAGTAAACTGTAAAACAGACTCAGGCAGATTCCCTCAGGAGCTATTCCAGAAGGCACTGTTATCACAGGAGAGGGCAGCCCCTTGTGTGTTATTGCCCATGAAGACCTTCAGTTGGGACAAGATATGGATGTGGAAGACACTGATATTGACGATCCTGACCCTGTGTAGGCCTAGGCTAATGTGTGTGTGTGTTTTAGTAACAAAAAAGTTTAAAAGATTTTTTTGATAGAAAAAGGTTTATTTTATAAGAATATAAAGAAAATATTTTTGCACAGCTGTACAGTGTGTTTGTGTTTTAAGGCAAGTGTTATAACAAGAGTCAAAAAGTTAAAAAGTTTATAAAGTAAAAAGTTACAGTAAGCTAAGGTTAATTTATTGAAGATCAAGAAGAATATGTTAAAAATAAACTCAGTACAGTCTAAGTGTTTATGAAGTCTATGGCAGTGTACATTAATGTCCTAGGCCTTCATATTCACTCACTACTCACTGACTTGCCCAAAGCAGCTTCCAGCCTTGCAACCTCCATTCATAGTAAGTGTCTATACCGGTATACCATTTTTTTGTTCTTTTATACTCTATTTTTATAGTATATTTTCTACATTTAGATATGTTTAGATACACAAATACCATTGTGTTACAGTAGAGTAACGTGCTGTACAGGTTTGTAGCCTAGGAATGATACAGTTTATAGGCTAGTTGTGTAGTAGGGTACACCATCTAGGTTTCTGTAAGTTCACTTTATGATGCTTGCACAATGACAAAATTGCCTAATGATGTGTTTCTCAGAACTTATTCCTTTCACTAAGTGACACATGACTGTATAAAATAATAGATTTCACAGAATATTTGTTGTGGAGAAAAACCTTACACACATTATGGAATGGGATGTGTTTAAAAGTGACATCAGTAGGCGTGAAGATAAGAGAGCATGTGACTACTGGTTGTCAGAGATAAGTATGGCACTCAAGTTACACCCACCATCTTGATTCTTCATTTTTGGTCAGCTTTTTCTTATGGCTATGCTAAGAAACAAAACTGAAGATAACTCTGTACAGTTCTTGCTTTTAAGAATGTGCCAATATGTCAAGGAATCTGCTGGAACCCAAGAAACTGAGGGATGCTTACACTGCTCTAAGGACCAAAATAATAACGGGAATGGCCCAAACTGCATACGGGAAGAAGGCTCACCAGGTGAAATGGAAGCAGATTGGCTAAATGATGAATCCAGCTAAGATTAAGAGCCTCCCTCAGGAATAAAAACAGTCATTCTAGGGCCGGGCGCGGTGGCTCAAGCCTGTATTCCCAGCACTTTGGGAGGCCGAGGCGGGTGGATCACGAGGTCAAGAGATCGAGACCATCCTGGTCAACATGGTGAAACCCCGTCTCTACTAAAAATACAAAAAATTAGCTGGGCATGGTGGTGCGTGCCTGTAATCCCAGCTACTCAGGAGGCTGAGGCAGGAGAATTGCCTGAACCCGGGAGGCGGAGGTTGCGGTGAGCCGAGATCGCGCCATTGCACTCCAGCCTGGGTAACATGAGTGAAACTCCGTCTCAAAAAAAAAAAAACAAAAACAAACAAAAAAAAAAAACAGTCATTCTAAAGATTTAGTTGGAGGAGATAATGATTCTGAAAATGGATGATGTGTTAAGGAAATTTGCTGCAAAGGTCAGCGTCTCACAGCGCCAAAAAAAAATGGTAGTTTAGTTTATATTCCAGTTTAATAGACGCATAGAAAATGATAGTTTACATTCCAGTTTAACTCAGAACTGGGTTCCTGAGTTAAAATGCTACGGAACATTTTGAAAAGTATGGAAACATAGAATATAAACTTCATTTAAAAAAGGCTTTTGTGAAATTCAAAGACTGCATCAGACCCTTTTCAACAAAAGAAAACTAAGTGCTAAAGATTTCTGGTATTATCCAAATCGTCAAGAAGCCACTAAGAAATCGGTTGTTATGATCCCTGCCTCCCATAGCTGTTGCATCTCAGGTGATTTTTCTTACAATAGACCCTTGAAAAACAAGTTGGATACCTTAGTTGATTTACCTATCAATGACTTGGCTATACTGGAATTTCTAATTAATCCAAATGCAAGGCCTTGTTATAATTTGATTGCTGTTTTCAACCACTATGGAGGGATGAGAGGAAGGCCCTATACTGCTTTTGCAAAATAAGCATGGTGGAGAATGGGATTATTTTGATGATTACTGTAATGTCTCAATTGCATCTGAAGGCCAGATTGTGTTCACAGCCGTATGTGAACTCTTCTACCAGAGAGAAGATGCTTATGGTGGAACTGGCTTATTCCCTCCACAGGCATCCCATTTAGAAAGTGAGGAAGCTGGCAGTGGCAATGACAATGATACAGAAAACGAAAACTGTACAATGTGTAATGAAGGTCCCTAAGGCCATAAAGGAGAGACTTTCCTGCTGGTGCTATCTGTTGGAGGAATGAAGTTACCTACTACCTTCAAACAGAAGTCTGAGATAGGGGTTTCAGATGACCGAATGTAAATCCTTATCTGATTTTAACTTGTGTAGTACTTGAAGTGAGACACAATCGACACAGTAATAGAAAATGCCTCTCAATCCATTTATATTCTTGAATTACAGGCTACATATATATATATAGGAATGTAAAAATAAGGTCATGTTTAAACAGCCCAAATACGTAAAAAGATTGAAAGGAGTTTTAAAGATTGTATGTATTCTTAGTAGTTACTGTTTCCCATAATGCATAGTAACCTATACTTCTCGTCATAAATAGATTGTGGAATGAATATTTTCAGTGAGTTCCACGTCCAGGTGATGTTCTCTGCATTTGCTGTGATGGCAGAGGTTGGGAGGCTCTGCTCTGGGGGTTGGTTGGCCCCTCAGCTCCTTGTTACTGTCAATACTTTACCTGCCTCCTTGCTGGACACTTGCCCACCCCCTGGATTAATTGCTGTCTTTTTATGGCTCCCATCACATTTTGTTGATGACTTGTATATACGTTTCTACTTTGTGGTATGCCAAACTCTTTGGCATCCCAGCACTATTCCCTGGGAAATCCATTTCCATCCTGACTGCCCCAGGTACCAGGGTTTGCAATTTTTCTCCTATTCAGTATGGATTCTCACATGTGCCACTTCACAGAATTTGTTTTGGGCAAAGTTGGAAAAAGGGAAGCTTTCCAAAGTTTTGCTGCCATCTTGTGGAAGCTTGTTGAATCGCAGCTCAATTTTGCCTTTGATTTATTCCCAGCAGTGTCCTCCTATGAATGTGTACGTTGTTAATTATAACAGTCTCCACAGGCCTCTGGGAAAAAGCACATTTGGTGTGGGGGACATTTTATTTTCTATTTTCTTTGCGTAGCCAGACAGTGCTTGGTGTGCGTTTGGGTGCTGCTGGCTTAGCCTTTAGTTGTCTAAAAAGCTATATTACTGTCAGTTTTGGTAACACAGAAAATTTATTTAAATCTCTCATCTTTCTTTAAGCACTCACTGAAAATGACCGAGACAGCCAGTCGCCATTAAAGAATCCTCTGTTGTCAACATCAAGACCCCTGGTTTTTGGGAAACCCAATGGCATGTACCTCTTTTCATTGCTGCTCTCCCCTGGGCACACCAGTGCAGTGAAAGGAGGCACTGGGTTGCCCTCAGCCCTCTTCTTGTAACAGCCCTGTCTTTTCCCCTCGCCCAATGAATTATCCCCAAACCCACTGCCTCTAGAGGCCAGAAACGCTCCAAGGGGGAGTGTTGCTGGGTAGTTGCCCCTTGCCCCACCACCAGGTTCCTTCCTCCTGTTTGCTGTTTCACAAGCCCTCTTAGAGCAGATGTTGCCCAATTACCACCCATCTGTGGTCAGTTGTAAAACCAACTGCCTTTCTGAGAGTCTCTTGCTTTCCAGTTTTGTAAGGAATTTGCTTAGTGGAATTCCTCACCTCCGTGCTCCCCGCTCCTACACAGTTTCCTTTTTGCTTTCATTGAATTTATTTAAATTGCATATTGTTTTCCTTTGTTTCAAGGTGGTGCAGTTGATTATCAGAAACAGTTGAAGCAGATGATTAAGGATTTAGCCAAAGAAAAAGATAAGACTGAGAAGGAATTGCCCAAAATGAGCCAGGTATGGACTTTCTTCAGTGCAGAGAATTAACTGTTTTTTCAAATGATTAATCTGGGAATCAAGCTTGGGCCCCTTTACTTGCAAAGTCCAGGAAGTGGAACATCATGGCGATTAAATGGTAAGTATTAAATTGTGATTAATTCCGGATACTCCAGATATTCAAAGCGCTTCCAAACAGGAGACTGCCACACACTTCACATCTTTGAGGGTTTTTTATATAAAATTCATTTATCCAGGTTGTGATACTGATTAATTCCTCTGGGAGGTAAAGGCTGTGGATACAGCATTCTTCCCTTAAAAAATACTGTGCTCACTCCCTTTCCTGGGAAATCACTGGCTACATGATACACAGTACTCATAGGAGTCTCTAAAGCTTCTGAGCATCTTCCCAAAGAGAGTTGTGCCGTATCATGGTGGAAGGTTGGTTTGTTGCACTGTGAAAATGGTTCCTCCCAACGTTTAGGAAATGTAGGCTTAATGTTAAAAACACCCCTTTTTTTGTAGGACTTAAATCATTTTGGTGCGGTGTACTATGAGCCTTCAAGAGTAGAATTTAGCATGTGGTTTTCTCAGTGTAATTTTTTGACCCCAAAACATCTTGTGGGATTAGCATTTCATAGCCTGTTTGGGAAATGCTGCTTGTCTACTATACCAAGAATTGCTCTCAGATGTTCATTCTACTCCCTGGACGTATGATCAGAATCAGTTAAAACCTCATCACCCAGAGCTATCAGTATTCACGTTTTTGATAAACAACCTCTTTTTCCTATAGATAATGCTTCAAACAAAACGTTAATTAACATTAACGGCCATGTTAGTACTCTGCTTTTCTTTCAAACAACCATGGATCTTTTCCCAAAATTGATGTTACATTAGTACCTAACCATTTTTCTGTTCCTGGAGTAATTGTGTAGCTAGATCCCACCTGAAGCACCTGTCCTCACATTACATATTCTCAATTTGAGCAGGAGTCTCTCAGATTACACTGAGAAAACAGGCATCACCGTTCCATTTCATTTTACATTTAGGTCCCACATGGGCTTCCCAACAGAGGAACATGCCCTAACTTGATAGCATTTCAGCTGTTTCTAACATTCTCCTATGATAAACTAGCTTAAAGATCCCTATGGATAAATCTGTACATTGCTGTGGTTTTTTGAGATGGAGTTTTGCTCTTGATGCCCCCACTGGAGTGCAAGGGTTTGACCTTGGCTCACTGCAACCTCTGCCTCCCAGGTTCAAGCGATTCTTCTGCCTCAGCCTCCCAAGTAGCTGGGATTACAGGCACACCCCACCACGCCTGGCTAATTTTGTATTTTTAGTAGAGATGGGGTTTCTCCATGTTGGTCAGGCTGGTCTTGAACTCCCAACTTCAGATGACCCGCCCACCTCGGCCTCCCAAAGTGCTGGGATTACAGGCGTGAGCCATGCCCGGCCTGCTGTGGTTTCTTGAATTGCTGTGTTAGAGGATATGCACATCCTCTAGGAAGGTCTGCCCATTTCCAAGTGTGTGCTAAGATTCCCAGGAGTCACCACTGTTAATAGTTTTCAGAGTGGAAGGGCAGAGAATACCCGTTCTTACATTCTGTGTCTTCAAAAGTACTATGTTGTTTTCTCAAAGATCACAGGTAAAATGTTAAAAAATGACACTTGCACCTTGGTTCTGCTGCTACAAAAGACTTATTTCCATTTCAGAGAGAATTTATCCAGTTCTGTAAAACGCTGTACAGCATGTTCCATGAAGATCCAGAAGAAAATGACTTGTACCAAGCCATCGCCACAGTCACCACGCTGCTGCTACAGATCGGGGAGGTGGGGCAGCGAAGCAGCAGCTCTGGAAGCTGCTCCCAGGAGTGTGGGGAGGAGCTGCGGGCCTCAGCTCCTTCTCCCGAGCAGGACTCTGTTTTTTCGGACACTGGGAAGACTCCCCAGGAGTTTCCAGAGGAGGCAGAAGGGGACTGGACTGTCTCCCTTGAACATATTTTAGCTTCTCTTCTGACTGAACAGTCATTAGTAAACTTTTTTGAAAAGCCACTAGACATGAAATCCAAACTTGAAAATGCCAAGATCAATCAGTACAATCTTAAAACTCTTGAAATGAGCCAATCACAGTCTGAACTTAAGCTGAGTAACTTGTAACAAGATAGCTGCTATGCACACTGGAGTTGGCCATACCAAAGCACGGACCAGACTGTTTCTTGCGGTCAGCCCTAAACCCAGATTTCAGTCTACTTTGCAAATGGGGCATCTGGATAAACAACCTGACAAACTGGCCAGGGGAACCGACACAATCCTCAAGCATTTCTATGTATTCTTTGATTGTCAGTGCGCTAGGGTACCCATCAGTTCCCTTGATGCTTAGTTTTTGCCAGATTTGCTGAAATGGGCACTTCTGTGATACTAGTGTGATTTTGCGCTCAGATGTACACAATTCATGTGTCATACTAACCAAGAAGCAAGAAAAGCCCCATGCTTTCATTTTTCACTTGGAATAACAATAGGAGAGGTCAAGAATCAAGTTCACCTTCAAGATCTAAGGGAGTCCACTATCTGTGCAATTGTATTTGGCTTTTTTTGCACTAATTGTTTCAATGCTGGTAATTGAAACCATTTTAATATATTTGGTTGTATTCACTTTATATGTCCTTCCAAAAATGTTGTGTACAAACCATGCTTTCAATGTTGGCTTCCAAGTTTTTAATAAGAAACTTTTTGTATTTACTTGGTCCTTTTCTTTACCTTGTAGTTAAGTGTCTTAAAACTGTGGACTGCTAGTGAACAGGTAAGCTGGGACGTCGCTACTGCCCATCCATGGTTTCTGGGCGCAAAACACTGTAGGTACTCTTCAACCCCACCTTGGGTGTGCCCTATCATCACCAGTGGGGCTTCAGAGACCTCTTTATGGCAGCATTCATCATACAGCTTGTAGATGCTAGTAAAAAATAATCCCAGAAACACTGCTTTAGGACTGAAATATTTTGCTGTGTTGTACGGTGGTGTAATCTCAGCTCACTGCAACCTCTGCCTCCCAGGTTCAAGCAATTCCCCTGCTTCAGCCTCCTGAGTAGCTGGGACTACAGGTGTGTGCCACCATGTCTGGCTAAATTTTTTTTTTTTTGTATTTTTAGTAGATATGGGATTTCACCACGTTGGCCAGGATGGTCTTGAGTTCCTGACCTCGTGATCTGTCCTGCCCGCCTCAGCCTCCCAAAGTGCTGAGAGTACAGGCGTGAGCCTCCATGCCTGGCCCAGGACTGAATTATTACTACAAATTTTTGTTATTGATACCTTAAGGAACTTCTGAACCTTGGTTCCAAGAACCTGAGACTACAAATAACTCACAGGACCATTACAAATGACTTAAAATATGAATCTGGTTACCTCACCAAAAATCAATTATTTTAGAAGACAACAATACTCAATACAGATGTAGGCAGAAACTTAAAGACCTACTACCACGTTAATTTCAATAAATTTAAGATGCTACAGATGTTACGTCATTTTAAAGCTGTTTCCTAAAAATGTTAAGATGCCAATATCAACTGAATTTTACATCCTGGTTTCTGGAAAAACGCTTATCTTACAATTAACAAAACATACAAATAGAATCATTAACAATATACCTTCAGTATCCCAAATACCCAGAACAGTGACTCTAAAACTAGGTTGCACTTCGAAATCAGCTTTAAAAACCTGCCTAGACCCTGTCCAGAAATCTAACCCCAGGGGATGAGGGGAAAGGCAGCACAGGCCATCAGTGTGAGAAAAGCTCTCCAAATGATCCCATAATTAGGATAGGATATACAAGCACATTATGTTGTAACTAAAAAGAACCAAAACATAAAGGCAATTTTTTTAAGTTTATTTGATATATTTGACGATCAGTGATTAGTTCTCATCCACGTTGACTGTCTGTAGATCTGTAAAAGAAATGACAGTCAGCTTCCACACCACATCACATCTCGCATTTTAACTCTCGAAACCTTTTGTAGGAGGGTCTGGGCCTGTAGCATTCTATTTTCCACAATCTTTTCACACTCCAGATGTGGACCAGTTTAGCTTTCTTTAGCGTCTTCCCACAACACAATTTAAAAAAAGGTATAATGATGTAGTCACCCCTCCTAGCTTAACAGATGAATTCACATTTTAACAGAGCTAAGGACATTTTTCTAATGTTAGTTTAAATGGCTTTATGGGATGGAGAACTTACTTTTGAAAGTGGTAACGGGCACATAGGTAACCAAAGTATAGAGCTTATTTGGTGAATCTTCATCCTCATTACGTTTTCTGGACAACCGCACACGGATTCGGTATGGGACATTCCTAATAAACACATAATTGTGTTGCTAAAGTAAATGCATCCTTTCAACCAAGCAGCTGCCAGCTGTATTCATGTATCTCATCCCTGCTTCTAATGCTGTCCTGTCATCTAGTATGACCAAACAAGAATTTATCATGATATTCAATCAGTTAATCCTAAGCATATATCTGGGTCCAAATGTGTCAGTCTTTTGTCTCTAGTGCCAGAAACTTATGTGATTTTTCTGTTACATTAAAATGTGAAGAAATGGCTGGCTTGTGCCTGTAATCCAGCACATTGAGAGGCCAAGATGGGCAGATCACCTGAGTTCAAGAGTTCAAGACCAGCCTGGCTAACATGGTAAAACCCAGTCTCTACTAAAAATAAATAAAAAAAGCCAGACGTGGTGGTAGGTGCCTGTAATCCCAGCACTTTGAGAGGCCAAGATGGGCAGATCATCTGAGGTCAAGAGTTCGAGACCAGCCTGGCTAACATGGTAAAACCCAGTCTCTACTAAAAATACAAAAGAAGCCAGGCGTGGTGGTGGGTGCCTGTAATCCCAGCTACTTGGGAGGTTGAGGCAGAAAAATCACTTGAACCTGGAGGTGGAAGTTGCAGAGAGCTGAGACTATGCCACTGTACTCCAGCCTGGGCACCATCTCATCCCCCCGGCTCCCATCGCGCAAAAAACAAAAAAAAAAAGGTGAAGAAACACCTAAAAATTCTGCCCAGGCGCATACTCAGTTTCTCTATCCTCCGCATGCTATCCTTTCCTCCCGTTTTACCCTCCCTGCAGCATCACAGCTGATTCTCTATGATCTTATGATGTGCCCAGTATTGTTCTAGGCCCCGAATTTCTATAAATTCAGGACTTCTCTTGGCTCCTGTGAGCCCATCCCTCTTAATATCCCAAAGAAGGCAATGGAGGCTCCTTTACTAGACACCTCTCCTGCTGTCCCCCTGTAGGCCCACCCATGGAAAAGCTGGGTCTCAGGTCCCTCTCTCGTTTATCTCACTTAATCCTAAGGTTTAAATACCCAGATGCAGACAGTCCCTCCGCCATCCATTTCCAGAATCAACTAGTCCACACTGTCATCATTCCTCTAGCTGCCCCTCACTCTACTTCTGCCACTTGATGTCCTTTACAAAGCACAAGCCTCCCCTGCCTTCTGGTTCCACTCCACAGCAGGGTCAAATGTCAACACTACTAACACCTGGGCTAGGCAATTCTTTGTTGTGGGAGTAGCCCCATGAAATGTAGGGTGTTGAGTAGTCCCTGGCCCATAGTATGCCTCAGTAGTGACAGCAAAAAAACTGTCCCCCCCAACAACCCTGGGAAGGGACAGGTAAAACTGCCCCAGGCTAAGAACCACTTCTCTCATGGTGGACTTGTCATGCTATCTATATATCCTACAAGGTCTGCCCTCACCTGTCCCTCCTTGACTGGGCTTGCAGTCACTTATTCCACCCAACCTGCCCTAACCACCCTGCTTCCAGATCCTACCAAGCTTCGTCTCTGTGCAATGCTCTTTCCCACCCTACAGTGTTGGCTCCTTCACTTGGGTCTCAGTTTGTAAGGCATATTTAGGGGTTCCCTGCAGATGTTACCCCACCCTGAGGCATGTCACAGTATTTTCATTATACTTCCACATGCATTAACCAAATTACTCAACTAATACAGGCTCTGCAAGGTAAGCGCCCGATACGCTGGTGTCATTGTGAAAGTTCACCTTCTAATACAGATAACTTTAGCACCTTATTCCTTTGGCCCAGACAGCTTTGTTGAGCCTGGTATCAATGCGCACATCTGGAGTTCCCATCTCCTTCATAGCAAATTTCCGAATCTCTTTGAGTGCCCGAGGGGCACGCTTCTTGAAGCCCCTAAGATTCAAACATAAACGAACAAAGGAGCAGAAAATTAAATTAGATACATATAAGAAGTCCTCAATATCACTGATAGGCTCCTGGAAATGGACTTTAAGCAATGTCCTCTATAACAAAACCACGTTTTGACAGCATACAGTAGGCCAGCTTAAAGTTCAGTGAAGACTTACTGTAGGTGGTATGTCCTCCTGTCATAAAACCAACCTAAGCCAATCCTTAAACCAGGCAGGAACAATCCTTTTTTCGCCACCTGTGTGCAGTGCTCAGCAACTAGCACAATAATTAGGATAAGATGCATAAACCATGAAGTCCTCAGGACATGTTATTGGAACAGACAGATCATTCAACGCTATTAACTTAGTCTACACTTAAAGAGCAGGGATCTGAAATGTGCAGGCAGACTTCCTCTTGAGTATGAGGGCAATGGTTAACTCCATGGAGCTCTCCGTCTGTCAGTCTCTATCCAAAGAGCAGCATGTGCATTCATTAACTTATGTCTGCTCAGAACTCCGAGTTAGGTACTAATAACCCTCTGTTCACGACGAGGGTACACAGATACCTTTAAATTTTATGCTTTCAGTTAAATAAGAAATGCAAAAATGCAGAACTCTACACAGGCTAAAAAGACCAACCATTTGGATAAGGCCATTTCAAGTGAGGCAGAGACCAAACAGCCTACAGAGGTGTCCCACCGCCCCAAGACTGTAAACTACTTCCTTTGCCCTATCCTCTCCAGTAGTATGATGCCATTTCCAGAACCCATCAAGCAAGCTCACTTCACTTAAATACTTAAACACAGAAGTAAAGGGTACTAGAAATAACAGCAGCTGGCAATCCATAAATCCACAGGTTGCTTACATAAGCTTTACAAAGTCCATCAGATGGTATCTAATACTACAGAGAAAGACAAACCAGGGAAAAAAGAGAGAAAACATTAGGGAAGGGAAGTTTCTATAAGACGACCAAGGTGGGCCAGGTATGATGTGGGCACCTGTAGTCCCAGCCACTCAGGCTGAGGAACGGAAGCGGAGACCGGGCCACTACACTCCAGCCTGGAGACAGAGCAAAACTCTGTATCAAAAAAAGGGGGCCAAGGTTGACACTGGACTCATTTAATTATCTGTGAAAAAGCATTCAGGCATGGGGAAAAAAGGTAAAAATTCAACAAAGCAGCTACTTTTGAAACAGAAGCATGCCCGGTATGATTAAGTGGGTCAGCCAATGTGGGATCACACCAAGAACTCTTGATTTCTAACCTAAGACAGAAGGCCGATGGAGGACCTGAGAATAGACAATACATGTTTGGGGATAGGGAAGGGAACGGGAACACGGAACTACTACTGTCAGCATTCAGATAAGAAAGAATGGGGGCGGTCAGGAAGACCAATGCAACTGGTCAGACCGTGAGTGTATCTGGAAGGTAGGGTCCACAGGATTTGTTCACTTGCCAATGAATGAAACAGGGAAGGACACAAGAGGAAAAGACTGGGGTGGAGACGATTCGGCACATCTCTGAGAGTGACAACCAGACGCGTGAGTTTGCGCTCCAGGGCGGCTACGGGGATACTCACACTCCATGGATGCGCTTGTGAATGTTGATGGTGTATTCTCGGGTCACCACCTCGTTGATGGCAGAACGGCCCTTTTTCTTCTCGCCACCCTTCTTTGCAGGAGCCATCTAAATGCAGGCGACAAGGAGGCTCAGGACAAAGCTGGACAAACAAGCCAAGTCCTCCCTCCCAACCTCACGCTGTCACTCTCGGGGCGCTTTCAGGTGCTGAGGTCTGGCCACGCTAAGTCGGTCACCCAGTGACCCACGCAGCCGCGCTCTCAGATGCCTCCGACCCGGAAATCCCTGCCGCCCCGGCTCCCCTAAGCCTGGTCACTTTCCTCCTCAGGCTCCGGGAGCCCTTAAAAGCAGCGGGCATTCCCATCTCTCCACAACCGGAGCCCCGGGCTGGCTCGGGAGAGATTTCGCGGTCCCAGTTAGCACAATCCTAAAGGAGGATGGGGCCGGATTCCAGAAGCCCAGACTCCGCCACACATACTCACTTTGCCGGGTCGGAGGTGGAAAGGAAGAGCGCGAGGAATTGTGGGAGAAGGAAAGCCGCAGTTGCGAGTACAACTTCCGGGTCGCCTGGAGAGGGGGTGTGGCTATGGAAGGGGAGAGACGAGGCTGTGACGAAAGCGGCGCGCGCCGAAATGGGGCCAGCGAGCGGGGTCAGGGCGGGTGCGTGCGTTTGGGCTGCAAGCTCTCGTCCAGCTTCTAGCTGAGAGATTCCCTCTGGCTCCGCGAAGGAACTTGCGTCCCTTGTCTAAGTCTTCGGATAAAACCCAAACCTAGGCCTACAGCTGGAGAGAGCAGGGCCAGAGAGAGAGAGACTTTCGTTTTTTTTCCCCATTCATTCATGCATCCTACCAACACTGACTGAGCCTGCGTCGGGCGCGGTGCCTGGCTGACGGTCCCAGGGTCACTAAGACACAGCCCCGCGCTGGAGGTCTTAGGAGGGCCAGCACAGCATTGCGAGTGGTTGCTGTCCTGGGCGGTGGCGCCACAGGACGGTCGCGTCGTCCCGGTGCATGAGGGTGGGTCTGATGCAGAAAGGAGGGGAGACTGGTGCGCGGTCTGGAAACACTGACAGGAGATATTAGTAACTGAGGAGTGGTGGAGGCTGCTGCACGTCGAAGGACTGGAGTAGCGTGGCTTCCCAGACTCTTGGTTGAGGAGTGAGAGAGCCTGTGGGGACCTACTCGTTGAAGATTTAACTATTACTGGTAATAAGGAATCATTGAAAGGTTTCCAGGAGGGCAGCGCCATGATCAGATGTTTTAGAATTAATTTGGCTGCCCAAAGTATCGCTTGGGAGCACTTGGTGGCTACAAGACCACTAGAAATAAGCTATTGATAAAATGCAGACAAATGATGAGGGTCCGAACTAAGGCAGTTGCAGCGGGATTGGAAATGAGTGGACTAATTTTATAGATACAAGGAGGTAAAATTAAGAGGATTTGGAAAGAGAAGACCAGAGGAAATGCGACATTTAAGAGGTATGGAAAGCAGAGGCTGTAAGAAATTAGTCAGGAATCATTAGAGCAGTGTGGAAAGACTTACCTGAAAATATTCTAGGCCGGGCGTGGTGGCTCACACCTATAATCCCAGCACTTTGGGAGGCTGAAGTGGGTGGATCACGAGGTCAGGAGTTCGAGACCAGCCTGGCCAACACGATGAAAACCTGTCTCTACTAAAATAGAATTAGCTAGGCGTGGTGGTGCGTGCCTGTAGTCCCAGCTGCTCGGGAGGCTGTGGCAACTTGAACCTGGGAAGTGGAGGTTGCAGTGAGGGGAAATCGAGCCACTGCACTCCAGCCTGGCAGCGAGTGAGACTCCATCTCGAAAAAGAAAAAAGAAAATATTCTTGGCCGGGCGTGGTGGCTCATGCCTGTAATCCCAGCACTTTGGGAGGCCGAGGTGGGCGGATTGGGACCAGCCTGACTAACATGGTGAAACCCTGTCTCTACTTAAAAAATACAAAAATTAGCCGAGTGTCGTGGTGCGTGCCTGTAATCCCAGCTACTCAGGAGGCTAAGGCAGGAGAATCGCTTGAACCCAGGAGACGGAGGTTGCAGTGAGCTGAGATAGCACCAGTCTGGGTGACAGTTGAGACTCTGTCTCAAAAAAAAAAAAATTCTCATATAAGCCAACTAGAGGACAGCATGGCCCACAGGTACTAAGTGCCACAGAGTTCAAGTAAGGCAAAAACAGATGTCTCCCTTAGGTTCTACAAACAGGAGATGGTCAGTGATTTTGGCAAACAGCTTTACTTCTGGAGCACTGGAGTGTGGGAGTGGGCTGCTTCCACCTATTCCCTTCTTTCACAGGAGTACACCATTTTTAGTGCCTTCTTAAGCACACGAGCTAAAAAGTTTCTGAACCCTCAAATATACAAATATTTATTCAACCCTCAAATTTAAATTCTGGCTTGTATGGAATTCTAGATTGAAAAGACTTTCTTCCCAGCATTTTGAAGGTGGGCTTCATTGTCTTCAATTTTTCAGTGTGGTTGAGAAGTGATGTGTCATTTTTTTCTCTCTGAAAGATTTTAGGATCTTCTCTTTGAATTTCTGAAATTTCATGATGATGGGACCTTGAATTTAAAGGAAATTTCCAGAACGAAAGAGCTTGATGTTCCAAGTTGAAAGGGCCTACTTAATGCTTGGCTCTTTGGTGAATGGGAAAATGCCCAGAACAAGACACCCCTAATCTAACAGGGTTTTCAGCAATGGACACGTCTCAGGTTCTCACAGGCAGGACTGGAGGCAGACAATTTCAGGGCTGGAACAGGGACTGTGATATCATGAGGAACTTTTGTGTCCTGTATCAGGGTAGCTGTACCTCTAGGTTTCCCAGCAGTCCTCAAAGGCAAGAGTTGGTGGTGGACAAGCAAGCTTCCTGCCATGTATCTTATCAGACTACAGAGGACTTTCCAGAAACTTCCAGTAGCTTTCTGCCTGTCATTGGCTAGAACTAGGGGCTCCATTGCAGTTAGGCTGGGAGAGCACGTACCTGCCAGAAGCAAATGGGATTGTCATGATTACGTTGACCTAATGATGGACTGTGTATTTTTTTGGCCTGGACTAGACACATTGCTTTTAATGCACAGAAGTGGGGTTCTGTTAACAAGAAGAGAGGCTGGCACCCTTTGGTTCAACCCGGTGATGCTTGCTGTCATCTCCTCTTTCTCATGCTCAGGCACCCTGAAGCTTGCCTCAGGCCTTGCTTACCCCATGGCCCTTTTGGGATCAACGTTCTGATCCTGACTCCCTGCAGTCACTCTCTGAAGATGTGATCCTGCCCTTTCTATCTGGCTCCCAGCACCTAGAGAGGGATTAAGGGACAGCTTCCTGAGGTACCATCCATTAGAGATAAAAGTGTTACTGTAATAAATCAGAAGTCTCGTGCCAGCGGACTCAAGTTTCCATGTAACTGACAAAATGTGAGTAGATCCTACCTCTTGTTGAAACAAATAGACCCCTCCAGTGGGAATCTAAAAAAATGTCCCTCTCAGATGTCAACTCTGCTGCCTTATATAAATGTTGAACAGACTTATAATAAAGATTGTTAGGTTTGGGGACTGAAAATCATTCACCTGCCTGGGGCTCTGCAGACTCTTCCAGCTTCTCTTTCCTTCCCAAGCCCCAGGGACGGGGTCAGTGACTGCTGGGCCGTAAAGAGACCAGAACCACGTAACAGGAACTTTACTTTGTAACTGTCTGGTATTTGTTAGCTGTGCTAATCACTCATGTGTTTTTACTTTTACTGATTAGCAGAGAATCCTTAAAATGAAATAAGCTCTGAATGTTTCCCTGTGGGAGCAGCAAGAGTAGACAGGAAACAACAAAATAGCACTCCCCTCCACCAGCTTTAGGGGTGACAAACCTAAGGGACTGGGGGTGGGGGGTCCTCCTTGGCAGTTTCATGCTGGACTGAGCTCCAGGAAGGTCCAGTAGAACTTCCCAGGAAGCACCACCAAAAGATTTTTAAAAGAGGGTAGGAAAGAGATGCTAAAGAGAGCCATGTCCAGACGTGGTGTGGGTAGACCGGGCCTGGGAGGTCAGTGTGGAGGCTGCTTCTGTGACCCAGCCTAAATGGGGTCCAGATGAGGCAGCAACTAATGTGACAGAGAGAAGAGTGGTACAAGAAGAATTTGAAGTGTTAAAATCAATAGTTCATAATTGACTTCATATGGAATGTCAATTTAGGAGAAAGTTTTAGTGCTGAACAAAATCACATTAGAAAAGTAGACTACAATATAATATATATTATATTGCAGAATTCAATGCAATTTCATGACTGAAGGTGTTTTCAGCTCCATCACAGCAGGATGATCCAATTACAGCAACAGAGGCAGCACTTGACCCAATACCAGCTCTTATACTTAACTCTAGGCATTCAGATTTTAATCTCTACTTTTTTTTTTTTTTAAATTAACTAAAAGAAATCAGGACTCCTTGGAGGGTAGTTGCCTCCATGCCTTGAGACAGGAAAAAATAAATACATAAAAAATAAGTCAGTATGGGCCTTGATTGTGTTGTTTCCCAGGAAATCTGGAGCCTGATTTCTGATGGACAATGCTAAAAAGAGAAAGCAGCCGAACCCAGAAGCCGGCTCTCGCTGGCTGGGTTGTACCAGTTTGAGCATGAAATAAATAATAATAGTCAATTAGAAAAGTTGAGTTCATAAAAGGCCATGAGTTCCCGACTTCATGCTTAAAATAAAACATGAAATATAAAAAAGATAATTGTAATTTAAAAAGGAGTTGATATCATAGGTGTGTCTGTGTGGTTAGGCAAAAATCCTACATAAGTTTTTTCTTTTTTATGTTTCTAATGCATTTTTTTCTCCAGAAAAATAAAGCTGTTTATATGGATAGTATGAAATTCATGCATGTCTGCCCAAAAAGCTGCTAACAGGTTTCTCTAGAGGATCCAGATTAGTTATTTCTCTAGGACATTAATGGCAGACTTGGAGACCTTCAGGCTGTGCCTACACAAAGTGAAGAGAGAAACTGGAGCAGTCTTGTACAAAAACAAATTTTACCAGATAATTTAGACAAGAGTGTAAAATGTCATGGCTTAGAACCGTTGGCTAACTCCCCATGTTGTGTGCACAAATAACATTTTAAAATTTATTAATGAATTTTAGTTGATTTAGAGACAGTAGATACATTTTAACTGAGTTAATTTAAAAGATCATAAACTTAGTGTACTCCGGAGTTCATATTTCAGTCCGTTCACATGAGCCAGGATTTTATAGTTTTTCAAATAGAAAGGTCATGGTTTTTCTGGAAATAGGACAGGATTGCAAATAGCCTTTTAATGAGCAAACTTCAATGAATCAAAAGTTTAGGGATTAAACTTCCCATGATGAATGTGGGTTTAAAGAAATATTACGCAATAAGAGTTTTCTGAGTTTATCCAAATTCTGAACATGTGTAAGATTTAAGCAAAGCTAAATCAAATTAGTAGGAAGGCACCCTCTGCCTTCTCTTAATGACTTCCAGCTAGAAAATTCTAGGACAATAAATATGGTGTGTCCATTAAAAATCTTGTTCTGCTTAAAAAAATTCTTGACAGCAAATTAAAATACAAATTCTTTTCCAGAGAAGTCAGATCTAGAAACCTCTGAATTTATAAAACATTTAGAAATACTTAATCCAGTTTTACACAGCATTTTTAAGGGGGTTCATTCCTGCTTCCTTTAATATGTTCTAGTATGTACAAAATATTTTCACTTACCTTTTTTTCAGAAATAGAACAATTGTTTGAGTAATAAAACTTTTTGGATGTATTTATATGGCACCCCTTCATGCCATCCAAAACTGGTCCTAGTCTTAGAACTGGGAAGAGCCATTCCCATTCTACATGGGCGGAGTAGGAGCAGAGAGCCATAACAATGCAGCAGGGAGAGGAACTTCGCTCTCTTGGGCCAATGCTTTTGGAAAGGGCATTGCCATCTCAATGGTTCTCAACCACAGTACACCATTGTACTCTCCTGTCAGCCACATGATGGGGTGGCTGTCTGTAGTTGGCAGACATGTTCTAGATGCTGCAGCTATGCCAGCAGCTAGTACAACCCCAACATGGCATCTGTACACATATTTTATATGCAGACACAGATACGCTGCCCACATCACTGATAACTAAGTATTGGTGGCGAAACCCCATGGAATTCCAGCCGGAGTGAGTTTAATGATGGGCTATAAATGAATGCTTTGGTAGAGAATGTCTTGGTTATCTCCATGGATTTTACCTATGTCAAGACTGAGATGTTGGCCAGGCGTGGTGGCTCACGCCTGTGATCCCAGTACTTTGGGAGGCCGAGGCGGGCAGATCACTTGAGGTCAGGAGTTCGAGACCAGCCTGGCCAACATGGCAAAACCCATCTCTACTATAAACACAAAAATTAGCTAGGTGTGGTGGTGGGTGCCTGTAATTCCAGCTACTCGAGGTGAGGCAGCAGAATCACTTAAACCTGGGAGGCAGAGGTTACAGCGAGCCGAGATCGTGCTGCTGCACTCTAGCCTGGGTGACAGATACTCTGTCTCAAAAAAAAAAAAAAAAAAAAGAGAGAGAGAGAGAGAGACTGAGATGTTTCCAGAAACTTTTTTCTGTTTTTTTTGCTGTCACTTCTACAGTAAATGATTGTTTTTCTGGTGCAAACTTTAGTACAAAGATCAGAACCTGATAGGCCGATGCCCATGTTGCAGCTGCAAAAGCTGACCACTGCCTGACTTACTGATCACTTGCTTTCATCTTTTCTGTATCTTTATCCTTGAAACATCTTGAAATTAGAAAAATAGGATTATTGGTGAAAAGATGTATGCAGGGATGTATAACAAGGGACAGAGGAAATTGTACAAATTTGTTAATTTATTACAAAATGTTCACTCACAGAAAAACACAAGAAAACTTTTATACTTTTATATTTGGGAAAGGAACTGGTATCTCAGATACAAAATAATTTACACATAAGCCATACAATTTTATTTTATATAGAAATAGGTCATTATTACAACAGCTGTACAATTCACTACGCTTCATCTTATAATTACATAAAATCTTTTCTTTAGAAACATCTCAACATAACAAAACATACAAAAAAAGCAAAGTGCATTTTGAAAAGGAAAATCCAATTCTCAGTATTCTCATGAAGATATGTAGAAAGATGCAGCATTCTCACTCAAAGGGCCAGCACATGGCGGGGTCTCTCCGGGGACTGCAGTCCCCCAGGCCTGTCTGGCTTGTGAAACCTCTCCCCTCACAGGCTTGAAGCTCTCAGCAGAACTCTGGAATGTCGGCTGGCATGATTGTGCTTTGCTTTGAGTCCACCTTTGTAGTTGCAATCAATGCAGTAAACAGGAAATAGTCCAGTGTTTTATTTAGGGGCTAAAAAATCACCGCCAGCATGGCATGGGGTGAAGAGCCTCACCCTGTTAGGGTTTAGGCCAGAAAGTGTCAATCTGCAGCTTGGTTAATAACAACCAGCTTCTCTGATTTGGTGGGCTGTTGTTGTTACTGTGGTCTCTCAGTGAAGCCATGAGACCTTATTATTTTTTAAAAAAACAGAAAGTGCCTAAGTTATTTCCTCTGTGCAGCTGTGCAAATTAAAACAAAAACAACCATTTAAAAATAATGAAAAATAATCTCTTTATTCTCTCTCTCCAACAGATCTCTGACCCAGTCCTCCAATGCAAAGGGATGACGATCAAGAGAGCGAAGGCCAGCTAGCGCAGATGGCCGGGTCGCAGTTGGCGAGAGTGGCCAGTACACTCTCGGGGGACGCGGCGAGATGCGCCATCTCTGAAGGTAAACCGAGCAATGACGCCTACACGGGGCACCTGGTTCCTGTCCAGTATGGCTATAGAGTGTGCCCAAGAACCTTGGAGGCAAGGGAAACACGGTCAGTATTCCTGATCATTTCCACTGCACCAGGTGCTGCACTCCAGGGATGGTTACCATCCAGGAGTTCTGAAACGTATGCAGTGTGCACAAAAGCCAAGGGTTTAGCTCAGACTCCTCTCCCCGTCTCCTGTGGCCACCCCCCTCATCCATTGGTTAAAGCTGATTGTGTCCCAACTTTGGTGCCAGGGCACTATCGGGGCGGCTGCTGGAGCCCTGACGACTCAGACAGACTGCTGACCCTTCGGGGAGGACGCAGGGGCTGGGGCTGTGCTGGGGGCGGTGCGGGGTAGCCCAGGGTCCCTGGCTGTTGTGAGTAGGTGGAGAGAAGTAGCGAGTCCTGCTGCTCACTGTGCAAGGAGGTTGGTGCCTGTACCTAGAAAAAAAAAGAACAAAGGGCTTCAGAGGTGGTTCTGATGTGTCCGCCCTCAACCGTCTCACAGGGCAGTGTGGGGCGTGCTGCAGATTCAGTTAGACTGCAGGGCTGTCTTTCTTGGGGAGTCATGTGGGGAGAGGTGGCTCTGGCAAGACCTGGGGGTGTGATGGAGATGGGGAAGAAAGGAACCTTAGGATGAATTCTGAAGCTAAGTTCTCTGCCAGTAGTAGGGGGCTCTTTCTGGCCCAATTGGCCTTGCGCTGTGCCTGTGGGGAATGGTTTCTTTAACACGTGCACATGATCTGCATGCAGCCAGCATGTTTTTGGATGATGGAACCTGAGGCCACACGCAGACAGTCCACAGGGGAGAATCCAAACACACATACAGTTTGCAGACTTCTCACTGCTGGTCCCTGATCCCCTAGCTGCCTCCAGATATGGCCATTCGCCAGCGCCTACTAGGAGCATCGTGATTGGAAGTTTAGAAGCTTCAGCGGCCAAAGCCTGACTTTGGAAACTTCAGTCTCATCACCCACTATTCCCTTCCTTGAAATCTCCCCCTGCAAGTAAGCCAGTACCTCCCTGCTCTCCAAGCTGCCCGGCACAGCCGCCCTGCACTTGTGCTCAGGCTGTCTGGCTGGAACACCGTCCTCTTATCTTCACCCTCACCCACACTTCGGGCATCTCCTGGACATCAGACTTTGCGGTGGGTGCCTTCTGAGCCCTCCCTCTTCTCAAGTCCCTTCCCCACGAAGGCTTCCCCACCACAGCACTCCCACTCTTCCCAAATCCGAGACTATGTTCTGTGCTAACCTACCTCTCTGCACCCCACCCCAAGGCCCCTAAGGGCAGTGAGGGGGCTGAAAGGCTCTCGGTATTCATAGCCTGTATCTTGTATGCAACAGGTGTGTGCAAACTTGTCTGTTGCTCATTTCCCATCCAAAATCACTTCTGGGTCTCGAGAACTGACAAGATCTGCAAAGCCAAAGTCTGATGTGACTCCCACTATGCATGGGGTCAGGGAGATTTGAAAATTATAGCACAGATGGCTTAGCAGCACTGGAATTAAATTGCACTCTAGAACTTCAAGGGTGGCTATCTTCATCGCAATCCACAGTCCTCAAGAGGCCTTAGCCACTGCTCATTCTCCATGGCTCTGTAGGTGCAGTTGGGGCTGCAGGCCAGGGACAAAGCCCCCCAGGACAGGGAAAGGCTGGGATGAGGAGGGGCACCCTGCACATGGGCGAGGGAAGGCCAGGCCCTTCTGGAGCTTGGCAGATGCAGATGTGTGGCCCCCACATGAACCTGCAGACCAGTGGCTCTGACCCTCCCTGCTTCTGGCATACTTGGCACTTGCTTGAAGTAATTTTTGCCTTCTAAGTAGCGACCACATGTAAATGAGCTCCAGATTTTCCTGGCAAGCCCAATTTCACACAACATCACTGTACTTATTAAGGCAGGTTAATGGATCTGTAATTAAATGTGATTTAGTTTTATATTTACATAGGACTTTCTCTATAAACACACTGAAAAGTCCAACATAGTCATCAATGTTTTTTGGCTTTTGCTCAAACAACTCTGAAAACGTCAAGACACAAATCCTTGAGTAAAAACTACTTTTTAAAAAAGGAACATTTCAGGCCAGGCATGGTGGCTCATGCCTGTAATCCCAGCACTTTGGGAGGCCAAGGTGGGTGGATCATGAGGTCACGAGATCGAGACGAGACCATCCTGGCCAACATGGTGAAACCCCATCTCTATTAAAAATACAAAAATTAGCTGGGCATGTTGGCACATGCCTGTGGTCCCAGCTACTCAGGAGGCTGAGGTGGAAGAATTGCTTGAACCAAGGAGACAGAGGTTGCAGTGAGCAGAGATTGTGCTACTGCACTCCAGCCTGGTGACAGCAAGATTCTGTCTCAAAAAAAAAGGAATATTTCAGCACATAACCAAACAAGGCATAATAGCCGACTTGTAATTTCATGTACTCCATAGACACAGACTTCATAAACTTTAAGCATGAAAAACAATCAAATAAGAACCTTTCTGGGGCTTACTTCTATACCATGGATAGAACAACTTTGAAATCAAGGGAATAAAATATCTTTGAGACTTGAGGTGCAGAGCATGGCCCAGCTCTCTGGCCTGCACAGGGGCCCCCTGGGCTGTGGCACCCACCTGCAGGTAGTGCTGTGGTGGCTGCTGCCGGGCCTGTGCGGGCTGCAGGGGCGATGGCTGGGAGGTGGGGAAGCTGGGGTGGAGCACCGCCTGCCCCATCAGCAGGACGGGCATTGGGGCACTGCTGCTGTTGGTGGGGTGTGCGTCTGGATTTTGAAACACGGTCTGGCTCTGTGCATACCTGTTTCACATGGGAAGGAGAAAACAAGTCCTTTAAGAAGGCAGTATTGATATGACACCAAAATCACAAGCAACAAAAGAAAAACTAAGTTGAACTTCGTAAGAAACTTTTGTGAATCAAAAGACACTATCAACAGAGGGAAAGGCATCTCATGGAGTGGGAGAAGATATTTGCACATCACATGTCAAATAAGAGACTGATACCCAGAATATATAAAGAATGCCTACAACCCCACAGCAAGAAACCCAAACAACCCAATCAAAAAATGGGCATGGGGCTGACATTTCTCCAAAGAGAAGCTAGAAAAGGCCAACATGCACATGAAAATGTGCTCAGCATCACTAGCCATTAGGGCAAAGCCGATCAAAACCAAAATGAGATGTCCCTTCATACTCATGACAATGGTGACTATTGAAAAAACCAGGAAGTAACAGGTGTTGGTGAGAATGCGGAGACACTGTAACTTTAGTGCTCTGTTGGTGAGAGTTAGTAAATGGTGCAGCCACTGTATTAAATGTTGATATGGTTTGGCTCTGTTTCCCCACCCAAATCTCATGTTGAATTATAATCCCTCATGTTGGAGGCGTGGCCTGGTGGGAGGTGATTGATCATGGCTGGGGACGTCCCCCTTGCTGTTGTTGTGATAGAGTTCTCCCGAGATCTGTTCGTTTAAAAGTATGTAGCCTCTCCTCTCTTGTTCTCTCTCTGCCCCTGGCCATGTGAAGATGTGCTTGCTTCCTCTTCACCTTCTGCCATGATTGTAAGTTTTCTGAGGCTTCCCAGAAGCAGAGGCCTGTACGGACTGCAGAAGGGTGAGCCAATTAAACCTTTTTTCTTTATAAATTACCCAGTCTTAGGCACATCCTATAGCAGTGTGAGAATGGACTAATACAAATTGTATGGTAATTCTTCAAAAAATTAAACACACAATTACTATTCTACCATATGATCCAACAATTCCACTTCTGGGTATATACTCAAAAGAAGTAAAAGGAGGAAATTGAAAAAGATAATTATACCCATGGATGTGTATACTTATCTTTTGGTTATTGTGAGTACACTATTATATATTAAACAATTATTGTAAACCATTATTCACAATAACCAAAAGGTAGAAACAATCTAAGTGTCCACTGAGAGATGAATAGTTTAAAAAAATGGTTTGTCCATATAGTGGAATATGATTCAACCTTGAAAGGGAAGGAAATTCTCATGCATGCTACAATATAAATGAACCTTGAAGACATGTAAAGTGAAATAAGCCAATCACACGAACACAAATGTTATATGATTTCTCTTATATGAGGGCTCTAGAGTTGTAAAATTCTTAGGGACAGAAGGTGGCTTTCAGGGGCTGGGGGAAGGGAGTGGGGAGTGGGTATCTAATGGATACCGGATTTCAGTTTGAAAAGGTGAAAAAGTTCTGGAGCCGGATGGTGGTGATGATTGCACAACTGTGTGAATGTATTTAATGCCATGGAACTATACACTTAAAAATGGTTTAAATAGTATAGTTATGTATATTTTACCACAATAAGACATTCTTAGGCCTGGCACAGTGGCTCATGCCTATAATCCCAGCACTTTGGGAGGCCAAGGCGGATGGATCACTTGAGGTCAAGAGTTTGAGACCAGCTTGGCCAACATGGTGAAACCCCATCTCTACTAAAAATACAAAAATTAGCCAGGTGTGGTGGCACATGCCTGTAATCCAGCTTCTCGGGAGGCTGAGGCAGGAGAATTGCTTGAATGCGGGAGGTGGAGGTTGCAGTAAGCTGATCGCACCACTGCACTTTAGCCTGGGTGACAGAGCAAGACTTCATCTCAAAGAAAACGAAACAAAACATTTTTTAAAAAAGAAAGAGATGATGATGATAATGGTGCATTAACCAGGAGCAGAGAAAGGCCACTGAAGAACAGTCTGGGGTTATGGACAGGAGCAAATGTGTAAAGACACTGGAGAGAAGTCTGCTTTGTGTGATCTTTTTAGAGATGTTATTTCCCTGCATGGGTCATCCGTGACAGGCATTGGGGTTCCAGACTTCCCCTGAGGAGGCATCTCTGTGTGAGGGAGGCAGATGCTGACACACCCGGGAGAGTGGAGCTGTTAGGTCGTGTCTGGAAGAGACAGTCAGGGAGATGGGGAGGGTATAAATGATCAGTTTAACAAAAAAATGGCAGTTAGAGTTCCCAGAGTTCCCAGATGAAAGAATTTCCATACTTCCCTAGTTCATGGCATTTTAGGCATCTCTGGAAAGTGATGTAACAAGAATTTTTGTTTCCATTTTTAATTTATCTTTTTTTGAGAGAGTTGTACTCTGTTGCTCAGGCTGGAGTGTAGTGGCACAATCTCAGCTCACTGAAACGTCCACCTCCCTGGTTCAAGTGATTCTCCTGCCTCAGCCTCCCGAGTAGCTGGGATCACAGGCACCCACCACCATGCCCAGCTAATTTTGGTATTTTTAGAAGAGATGGGGTTTCGCCACCTTGGCCAGGCTGGTCTCAAACTCCTGACCTCAGGTGATCTGCCCGCCTTGGCCTCCCAAAGTGTGATTACAGGTGTGAGCCACCTCGCCCAGCCTGTTTCCACTTATTTGGATCATTTAGAAAGAACAGGAATAATCCGAAAGCAAAACCAGCCCAGTTCCCGCCCCCCCACCTAACTGATAGACGTGAACGGAACTTTGCAGATGGCTCTCCACAACGTGCAGCTCCCTCTTTACCCTCCTGTGACCAAAGGGAGGGTCAGAAAGTCTCGGGGCAGAGGCTGCCTAGAAAGTTATCCTGAGGCATGGGAGACCCCAGACAGGGCCAACAAGGTGCACTTTGAAGATTCAGGGAGCCAAAGGGGCCTGTGGCCTGGAGTTAGCTGGCTTCCAGCCCCACCATGTGTGCTGTGTAGCCTTCGAGAATGTAAGCTTTAGAGCTACATTTAAAAGCTCAGCCTCTTCACTAGTTAAAAAAAAAAAAAAAAAGAGGAGCATGTGCCAGCACCCTTGAGTTTTTATTGGGATAAAATGAAATAATGAACATGCAAGCCCTGCCCTCAGAAAGGCTGTAACCATCTGCCATTACTCTCTTTTCTGAGTAAAAACTACTTTTTAAAAAAGGAACCTTTTCAGCACATAACCACACAAGGCATAATAGCCGACTTGTAATTTCATGTACTCCATAGACACAGACTTCATAAACTTATGAAAAACAATCAAATAAGAATCATTCTGGGGCTTACTTCTATACCAGGGATAGAACTGAAGGAGGGCACAGAAGGAAGGCTTCCAGGGAGAGGACCTGGGGGTGCCTGCGAGGCCTCTACATGAGGACATCCCAGGGCTGATCGGCTAGCAGTGTCCTGGTGAGCTGTGGACTCCAGTAAACCAGTGTTAAGGTGAAGGAGATGTCTGTGTGATAGCTCTATTTCTGCCTCATTCTGAAGCGCTAGAAACTGTTTTCCAGCAGCTTTTAAACTATCCCCCTGTGTCTCCAGTAACCATTGTCTCTAGTAATTAGGCAGCTGAGCAAAGCTGCGTGGGGTGCTGCGGGTGCCAGTGGAGAGGAGGTTGGGGAAGGGAGGGAGCGGGCTGCTGGTCTGGGAGGGAAGGGCCCAAGCACAGTGCCAGAGGCACAGAGCACCAAGTGTGCCTATGGAATGTCAGTTGGAGCCTGGGGGAGGGTCCTTGGGAAGGGGATGTCGCTATACCTTCCAGGGATGTCTCCAGGGGTGAGGGCTTTAGACCTGTAAAGAAGTTGGAAGATGATGGCAAATATGGGGTGTGAACCATTTCATTCAGTGCTGCTCTAAGCATGGGTGCTGACTCAAAGTTTTTTCTGCTGAAATGGGACACGATAGAAGAAAAGCTAAGGGGCAGTGTCCCCCTCACAGCTGTGGGCACACTCAGACCCTGGCTTTATTGCAAGGCTCATGTGAGTGCTGCTGGCCCAGGCAGGTGAGGCCTGGCCAGCCTGGAACCAGTCCGCCAGTGCTTGCCTCCTGCCTCCCGCCAGGATCCACGACGTACTTGACTTGCCGTCCCGTCCTGCTGACCTCCGAGGGCTGCCTTGCGTCACAGGACCCGGGCATCATGGGCTGGATGGGCTGGCTCAGCAACAGCCTTCAAGCAGAGGTGGGGACATAGGAAACTGATCAGCACCTGAACCGCAGACCCACTGGTGGTGGCAGTACTTGCTCAGCCTAGCTGGACCCTTCATGGTTGACCCTGATCCCCACTAGCCCCACTCTGTTCTCAGAGGATGATGGATACAGCGGGTAACCTCCCCTGGACCTCAGGACCCCAAGCCCTATCTTCTGCTTCCTTAGCTGAGATCAGCTGTGGGCACTTTAGAATCTGTCTGAACTCTGCCTCCGTCTAAAGCAAAGTAGAACTGAAATGAATGGGGTAAAATGACGCCTGGGTTATCCTTCAAACAAGGGCAGTCTTGTACCTGAGCTGCCGGTCATGGCTGAAGTCTGGGCTGGGCTGGCATTGGCTGGCATCCTGGGAGGTGGAAGCAGGTGTGGTTAGATTCAGACTTGTTGGGAGCACTGCTGTGGTGCTGCTGAACGGGGACACCAGGCTGCTTCCAGAACGGCTGCTGCTCTGCATCAGCTGCGAGCTTCTCATTGGCTTTGGACCCTAGAGCATCATTTCAATGAGAAAGGTAAGACTTGGACTCAACCTCCAGGCCATCTCTCCAGGAAATCTCCCCAGTGCCTCCTCCTTCTACCCACCCTTGCCTTTCCTCTAAATCAGAACCTCCCAGATATTGAATTACTTTGATCTCCTGACTGTCTTCCCCATTGGATTGTATTTAAATCCCCTGGGACTAGGACAATGCCCAACTTTAGGCAGGCAAGTAGCAAATGTGCCTCCAACTGAACTACTTTCTGCTTCAAATTCTACTACAGACACGTGGTCCTCCTGGTTGTTTCTCCGACTCGCCAGGCCTACTCCTGCCCTGGGGGCCTTTGCACGAGCTGACTGCTCTGTGGAATGCTCTTCTTCTGAGATTGACGTGGCTCATTCTCTCAGTCCCTCAGGTCTTGACTCAAATATTATCTTATTCACGAGGCCTTATCTGGCTACCTATTTACACCTCCAGCACACTCCTGGCCCTCACCAGCATTCCTATGCCATTGGGCATATCATTTTCATGTTTGTCTGTCCTCACTTGGAACAGAGATTCTTTTTTCTTTTCTTTTTTGTTCACTGCTGTCCCTCAGAACTCAGAATTGAGTGCCTGGCACACACTGAGTTGAGTGAAATAATAAATGAATGGGGAATGGGCTTGCACCTGCTTTGAGTTTTTCTATTTCACTGATTGTCCATTCATCCAATAACATAGTGCTCTCATTCTTAAAGATTTTACACAATTTTCCAATATCAGATAGTATAAATCTTTCCTCAGTTTTCTCTTTTCCAAAATTTTGTTGGCTCTTCTCACCTGTTTATTTTTCTGCTGACCTTTTGAATCAAAAGGCTGCATTTTCAAGCAAAACTCTTACATTTGAAGACAGATGGCCTAAATACTTCCATATGTGTGCTTATTGCAGCTTATCTAAGTTCCCAGATTCTCTACTGGACTACAAACTCCTCGAGGCCTAGGACAACTCTTGTTCATCATTGTTCCCCTGGGTATTGGTGAATTCAGGAGCTCAGCTGACGTTACCGAAGCCACAAGGGCATGGGAATGCAGGGCTGGAGGAAAGGCTGCCTTCCTATCCGTCATCCTACAGGAGCCCTGCTCCAGACTTCTGAATTTCATTCAGTTTGAGTGCCATTTATCTGCTGGCAATTTTGTCCGATTGCAAGGTCATTGGTGGCTTGGAATAGGTGGAAATGGCTGTGAGGGTTTGGCAAGGAGTCTGGGGGGCCTGGAGGAGCAAGGGGTGCCTGGGGCAAGGGACAGTGAACAGCAGTGGCTGCCCACATGGGTAATGGTTAAAACCATAGTAAATGGTGGGGACTGTGGACATGAATGCTGGGACATTCAGCTGCCAGTGGGTCTCTGGGATGGCCATATCTGCCTCCAACCCTAAGTCAGCATCAAAGGTGAACATTTTAGCTGCGCGATATCTTATAAGCACAGGAATAAGGGACTAAGGTGGATGTTTATAAAACACAGAAGGAAGCCAATACAACTTGGGGCTTCAAAGTGACTTTAACAGAAGAAGGAAAAAAAAGCTCACCCAAAAACCTACCCCCCAGTCTATAACCAACAGGGCAGTGGGCCTCAGTTCATGCAGGCTGCAGGAATCAAGTACATCCCAAACTGCAAGAGGGTGTGTGCTCTAGAGGCAAGGATGGAAGCTCATGAAGGGCACATATACCTGGGTTGATATCACGCTTGATTCTCTGAGCAGGTGCTGGCTTGAGACCTGGGCAGAGGAGATCTGCCCTGGAAGTTGGGGGCCTGCCCCGAGCTGGGGCTGAGTCACTGCCGCCGACCTTTGCTGTAGCTGCTGCTGAGCCTCCGGTCGCTGGGTGCTGCTGAAGCTCAGGGATACAGCTGGCGGCTGTAGGAACATCTGGGAGCAGAACAGAAATGCCTGTGAAGTTGGGGTCAATGGGTGCCTCACCAGTGTGTACCTTCTTTTTTTTTTTTTTTTTTTTTTTTTTTTTTT